>NC_134115.1:80771325-81074242 GCF_040939455.1 Microcebus murinus | reverse complement strand
TTGCAATTTTAAAAGTGTCCAAAATCACAAGGAATACATGGCTAAAATGCTATGGTGGTTCACAAAAAAGAGCAACCACCTCCATAAGAATATGTAGTCATGTTGATTATGTTTTCATAAATTTGGTGAGATATTATAACATAATTATAAGAACTGGAGGTTCTAAAATCACAGTTATTATTTTAATGTCCTTTTATGGGAGAAAAACTGAAGTTTTGTAAGTATTCTATAAATGATAAGTACTATTGACCATGAAAACAGTAAAATTATAAGGAATACTGATAATGACTATAGGAGGCAGACTATGATGGCTCTTAATGATCCCATTTTGATATCCATGTCCTTGCATAATCTGCCTCCTCTAATCCCTCAACTTGAGTGTGAGCTGAATGTAGAGATTTGCTTCCAATCAAGAGAATATGACAGAGGTGATGAGATGCCACTTCCAGGATTAGGTTACAGAAGATTGTGACTTCTGTCTTACTAGTAGATTTTCTTGCTTGCTGCCTTGGATGTAACAAGTTGCCATGTTGGAGAGGTCCTTACAGCAAAGAACAGAGGGCAGCCTCTAGCCAATAGCCAGAAAGGAACTGAAGCCCTCAGTTCAACAACCTTCAAGGAGCTGAATACTGCTACCAACCACATAAATGAGCTTAGAAGATCTTTTTACAGGAGAGTCTTCAGATGACACCTCAATGCCAGCCAACACTTTGATTACAGCCTTGTGAGAGATCCAGAAACAGAAGATTCAGCTAAGCCATGCCCAGATTCCTGACTTATAGGATGATCCATGCCTACTATTCCCTGACTCTTCCCCTCCAACACCAGTGGTAGAAGGCAGTCCAGGTAGATGTCTCCCACCTCAGCAACAATAGCCAAGATGCAATAAGAAAGAAGCTCATAGGCAACAGGTGACCTAGAGACCAGGCCCTCGGAAACACCCTCTGTTCCATGGGCCCAGCATTCTCCCCCCATCACCTAGCACTAGGGAGTGCAAAAAGCACATTCTACCTCCCCACCCCACCAAGCAATACCAGTAAGGATCAAGCAGGAGCCTGGCTGGCACTGGCCAGCCCAGAGGGCAAGGGTAGGGAAACATTTACTGACACACGGCTTAGCATCTCCCACACTTCAACTGGCAGGACCAGACCTGAGAAAGTACGTTCCACCCTGTAGGCAGGATCAGCAGAATCAAGCAGGAGCCTTGGGGGTACTAGGTGAACAAAGTCCAGAATAGCTCTGCATAGGCTTTGAAATCTATATTGCTATTACAACCACACCCTAAAAAGTAGGCCAGGAACTATTATTAGTTAGGGTTCTTCAATGAAACAGAGCCAATACAGTCAGTCTTCCATACCCGTAAATTCTACATCCATGGATTTAACCCACTGAGGATTGAAAATATTCGAAAAAAAAAATTCTGAAAATGTACTGACTTTTTTCTTCCCTAAAACATAACAACCATTTACATAGCATTTACATTGTATTAGATAGTATAAATAATCTAGAGATTATTTAAAGTATACAGGAGGATGTGCATAGGTTATACGCAGATATTATGTCATTTTATATAAGAAACTTGAGAACTGTGGACGGAAAAATCCAAGCCCTGAAATATCTGAAAAAAGTTTATTCTAAGCCAAATTTGAGGAACATGACCCAGAGCCACTTTCAAGAAGCCTTCAGCAAGTGGGCTCGCTGTGGCTGGGTTACAGCTCAGTTTCATACATTTTCAGAGAGACAAGGGTTACAGGCAATCACAAATCAATACATGAGAGGCATACATTGGTTTGGCCCAAAAAGGTGGGACATCTCTAAGGGGGGGGGGCTTACAGGTTATAGGTGGGTTTAAAGATTCTTTGGCTGGCAATTGGCTAAGAGAGTTAGACTTTATCTAGAAGACCAGAAAGGATATGTTTATTTTAAGATAAGGGTGTGAGCACCCTGGGAGGTCCAGACAGGAGGACATTTTAAATTTACAATAGGCGCCTTCTAGGATGTTTTAAGATGCTTTAAATTTAAGAATAGGCATCTGCTAGGATGCTTGAGTTAAGACATTTTAAATTTATGATAGGCATCTGCTAGGATGCTTGAGTTAAGACAGGGGCTTCTTATTTTTTAGTGACGTTAATGCCATACCAGAATCAGGTTGGGAAGTAAACCACTGCTTCATTTGGTTAACAAAAGCCGCTTAGTGGGAATTTACCATTTGTCAACCTGACCCAGCTGGCCTCCTTAGGAAGGAGTTTTTAGCAAAAGAAAAAAAAATCAGAGTTCAGTCCTCAGGACCCTCAGATTTTGGTATCCACAGTGTCCTGAAACAAAATCCCCATGAATACCAAGAATGACTGTGTTGAGAAAGAGAGAGAGACAGAGAGATTGATTTTCAATACAAGAATTGGCTCACACAATTGAAGTTGAGAAGTTCCAAAATTTGCCATCTGCAAGCTGGAGAACCAGGAAGGCTGGTGGTGTAATTCAGTTCAAAGACTAAGTCTCAAGAACTAGAAACATCAATGTCTGAGGTTAGGAAAAGACAGATTTCCCAGCTCAAACAGGGAATAAATTTGCCCTTTCTCTATCCTGTTGATTTAGTCAGGCCTTTGGTGGATTGAAGCCTGCCTACACAGGTGAGGGCAGAGATTCCTTACTTGGTCTACAATTCAAATGCTAACTTCTTCCAGAAACACCCTCACAGACACACCTAGAAATAATGTTTACCAGCTATCTGGTTGCATTAGTACGTTTCACACTGCTATGAAGGAATACCTGAGACTGGGTAATTTATAAAGAGAAGAGTCTTATTTGGCTTACAATTCTGCAGACTGCACAAGAAACACTGTGCCAGCATCTGCTTCTGGTGAGGGCTTAAGGGAACTTCCAATCAGGCAGAAGGCAAAGGGCGTGTAGGCATGTCACAGGGCAAAAGAGGGAGCAAGAGAGGGAGGAGGTGGTGCCAGGCCCTTTTAAACAACCAGTGCTCCCATGAACCAATAAAGCCAATTGAGAACTCAATCCTTTCATGAGGATTGGTGCCCTCATGACCTAAACAACTTCCACCAGGACCCACATTCAACACTGGGGATCAAATTTCAGCATGATATTTGGAGGGGCCAACAATGAAAACCATATCACTGGGTGCCCATTAACCCACTCAAGTTGACACAAAATTAACCATCACAGGTTACATACTGTATGATTCCATTTATATGACCTTTTCAAAAAGGCAAAACTATAGAGACAATAAACAGATCAGTGGGTTTGGGGAGGGGAGGGTTACACAAGTGAAGCACTTTTTCAGGATAGTGAAACTATTCTGTATAATACAGCAGTAGTGGATACATGTCAGTATGTATGTGTCAAAGCCCACAGAACTTAATAGCACGGAGTGGACTTAAATGCATACAAATTTTTAAAACATCACATAGTAGGTCAGGAGATTCCAGGATAGAAGGTAGACCGTGATAAAAAAAGAAAAAATCTAACAGTATTACAAATGTATTAAATGACCTCACTGAAGAGGTTGTGAGGGAAACATCCTAACTTTGGAACTTTGGAATGTAACTTTGGAAATGAGTGGAGACTGTAAGACTAAAGATAAAAGGAACCACACATAAGGCTGAATTATTAACCCATAGGGGTATGGGCTAATAATTGTGAAATCACCACACATGGACATACTGGAATTGAACAATTAAGTAAATGGATGGCAGATGGTTTCTCACTGTTGGAGGAGGTTACAGACAAGCTAGAGGAAGAGGCCAGAATGATCCATGTGGTAATGGATGAGAGTTGGAGACAATATGAATTCATGTTTAGCTCAATATAGACACAAATGGATACATGTAGGAATATTTATAAATATGTATGTAAATACACATGTTAATAGAAACATATATCTCCTTGTTCTGTCAGCTGAGAGGGGCTTAGAAACAATGACACCCCAGTAGCAACAATAGACCTAGCACCCAGATCTTGGTTTCTGATACCATTCCTCAGTAAAAGGAACCAGGTGCTCCATGGAGAAAATGGTTGATTCTGGAGCACAAGTAGGGAATATACAAAATGAGCTGGAATATATTCTAGTGCCAGAAAGGAAGGAAGTGCTCAAAAAGAACACAATGATGGGGATATGTCAAAGGGACACAGAAGCCAACTAAAAGAGCTTCCAATGGAAAAATCTGAACAACAAAATAAATAATGTAACCCAAAGTATAAAATAAATATCCATGAGTCCATACAGATATGAATAAGTGAATTATTGCAGAAGAATTCCAAATAATTTATGTAGCTACTCTGGCCTCAAGGAGGTGGAGAATAACTTCCCACACATTAAGTATGGGCTGCACATAGTGACTTCCTTCCAAGGAGAACAATATAGAAGGAGGGGTGAATAAAGAGTAACTTTACAGTGAGGAAATAACAAAACCACCTTTGCCAAGTGATCAAGGTTAACGTCAACAACGATAAGCCATGCTGATTATCTGTATCCTTCATATGACATGATGAGAACAGCACTGTTACGGGTTGAATCATGTCCCCTCCAAAAAGATATGTTAATGTTTTAACCCCTAGTCCTATGAATGGGACCTTATTTGGAATTAGAGTCTTTGCAAATGTAATTAGTTGAGTAAAGGTGAGGCTATTAACTTAGGCCTTAATCTAGTATGTCTGGTATCCTTATAAGAAGAGGGAAATTTTAGCACAGCCATTTCTCTGTGAAGACAGAGGCAGAGATCAGAATGAGGTACCTATAAGCCAAGGAATGCCAAAAATCACCAGCCATCACCAGAAGCTAGGAAAGAGGCATAAAATAGATTCTTCCTCACAGCCCTCAGAAAAAGGCAATCCTGCCAATATCTTGATTTGGGGCTTCTAGCCTTCAGAACTGTAAAGAAGAATAAATTTCTGTTGTTTCAAGTCACCCTGTTTGTGTTACTTTGTTATGACTGTCCTAAGAATCTAATACAAGCAACTTACTTCTATGTGTGGTCTTTCTCCCAAAAACCCATAACCTTACTGTAATCATGATAAGCACATCTGACAAATCCCAACTGAGGGACATTCTGCAGTCCCTCAAAACTATGCAGTTATCAATACTCCTCAAAACTGTCAAAGTCAGAATAAACAAGAAAAGTCTGAGAAACTGTCACAGCCGAAAGGAGCCTAAAGACATATGATGAATAAATGTAATGTGGTCTCCTGGAACAGAAAAAGGACATTAGGTAAAAACTAAAGAAATCTGAAGAAAGTGTGCCCACTTTTTAATAGGGTTATTTGATTTTTTCTTGCTGATTTTCATGAGTTCTAAGTATATTCTAGTTAGCAGTCCCTTATCGGATGCGTAGGATGCAAAAATTTTCTCCCATTCTGTAGGTTGTCTGTTTACTTTCATGACTATTTCTTTGGCTGTGCAGAAGCTTTGTAGTTTGATCATGTCCCATTTATTTATTTTTGTTGCTGCTGTGATTGCCTTTGGGGACTTCTTCATAAACTCTTTGCCTAGGCCAATGTCTAGGAGAGTGTTTCCAACATTTTCCTCTAGAATTCTAATAGGTTCATATCTTAGGTTTAAGTCTGTTATCCAGCGTGAGTTGATTTTTGTGAGAGGTGAAAGGTGTGGGTACTGTTTTAGCCTTCTACAGGTGGCTATCCAGTTTTCCAAGCACCATTTATTGAAAAGGGATTCTTTTCCCCAGCGTATGTTTTTGTCTGCTTTGTCAAAGATTAGATGGCTATATGAGGATGGTTTTATACCAGGATTCTCACATCTGTTCCACTGGTCAATATTCCTATTTTTGTGCCAATACCAGACTGATTTAATTACTACAGCTTTGTAGTATAGTTTTCTTATCCATTCAGCCAGCCTATGTCTCTTGAGTGGAGAGTTAAAGCCATTCATGTTTATTGAGAGAACTGATAGGTGAGGTAGATTATTGTTCATTCTGTTGGGTTGGATATTGTTGCTTTGATTTCTCTCTTGAGCCATTGTATTATCTGGCCTTTAATCTTTGGGTTTTGGTTGTTTTTATATTCGTGAGTTTTTATTGTGGTGTTCTGTGTGTAACACTGTTTTGAGTATTTCTTGTAGGGCTGGTCTTGTCTTGGTGAATTCTCTGAGACTTTGTTTGTCTGAGAATGTCTTTATTTCTCCTTCATATATGAAGCTTAGTTTTGCAGGGAATAAGATTCTAGGCTGGGCATTGTTTTGTTTCAAAAGAGTGAGAATGGGGCCCCAGTCTCTCCTTGCTTGTAAAGTCTCATTAGAGAAGTCTGGTGTTATTCGAATTTGCTTTCCCTTGTATGTTACTTGCTTCTTTCGTCTTACAGCTCTTAGAAGGGCCTCTTTAGTTGATATTTTGGTCAGCCTGATGACTGCATGTCGTGACGGCTTCCTGTTTGCATTGAATCTCTCAGGGGTCCTCTGAGCTTCTTGAACTTGTATATCAAGATTTTGAGCAAGACCTGGGAAATTTTCCTCTATTATATCTTCAAATAGCTTGTCCAACCCTTGAGTGTTGTCTTCTTCCCCTTCTGGTAACCCTATGACCCTCACATTAGGTTTCTTCACATAATCCCACATCTCTTGTAGGCTTTGCTCTTTTCTCTTGTTTCTCTGCTCTATCTCTGTGACTATTTTATTTAGTTGGAGGGTGTTATCTTCAATCTCTGAGATTCTTTCTTCTGTTTGATCTACCCTGTTCTTGAGACTTTCCACTGTATTTTGTAGTTCCCTGAATTGATTCTTCATTTCTAGAAGTTCGGTTAAACTTTTCTTCACTGTGTCTATTTCTTTAGTGAACTTTTGTTCTAGGTCCTGGAGGCTTTTTGAGGTTTCTTTGTGTTGGTTATTGAGTTGTTCTTGCAGGTCGTTAAGTGTTCTTATGATCCACATATGAAATTCCTCTTCTGTCATTTTGGTTGCCTGATTTTGGTTGGTGTCCGTTTCTAGGGGGCTGGTGCTCCTCTTTGGGGGTGTGTTTTCCGTTTGGTTCTTCATATTTCCTGAGTTCCTTTGCTGATTTCTTCCCATGTCGATCAGTTGTTGTTTCTTTCCTTTAGGTTTTTGTTTGGGTATTCACAAGCCTTGTTTAGTTTCTGAGCCGGTAGGTGGTGTCTGTGGGTGAGATTCGAACACTCCCTGTATAATGAGTCAGTAGGTGCCGTGAAAAGGCTGTGCAGGATGCCCTCCCTGTCAGTAGGTGGCGCTTGCTTGGAGGAATAGGCTACGCTGTTGTTTTTGTGTCCTGTTATCAGCTCTTGTTCCTGTAGGGAGGCACTCTAGTGCCTCAGGTGGTCGGTGGGGCCCTGGGACTTCCAGGTGTGTCCTTTTCTCCCCCTCAGTGAGGACTGGTCTAGGAGAGAGTCTGGGCGGAGCTGGGTTGGGTAAGCCTGCCCTCAGGAACCACCAATGCCATTAGCAGGGGTCAAAGTTCTGTTCTCTGCTTCCAGGAAAAGCTGTCAGGGAGGGGCTGGAATGGCCCCACTCGGCCAGAAAGTGTGTGTGTGTGGGTGGGGCTGTCTGCGACCCGCAGTCTGGAGCGGGCCTCACTTCTTTCCACCCTCCCCAACTCCACAGCTACTCCTGGGCCTCTGCCAGCAGGCCAGACCACACCCCACCAGGCCTCCCTGGACTGTGATGCCGGCGGGGAGGTTCCCTGTGCAGGAACACCACTTGGGCTGGGCATAGGGCCTCCTTTTGGGAGGAGGTTTGCCCTCTAGGACGCTGATCTGCCCCTGAAGGCACACACACCTCAGTAGGCTGTTCACATATATCCCTTCTGTGCCCTGGGCAATGCGAGACCTTGGTGCACGGGATCTGGTCTGCAGGTCTGACCTCTGGGTCCCAGAGTTCAAACTGTATCCCCACCAGGGAGAGGAGTGCTGATCCCAATTCACCCACAGGGAGCCCAAGCTGGGTCTATGTCTCTCAGCCTCAGGGTCTGCACCATTCTCCTGGGATCACCATGCCAGCAGCACCCAGCTGGCGGGTAGGGAGCTCACAGTCTGAGTTCCCCTTAGTCAGCTGTAGGGTCCCAAAAGGGAGGGTCCCGTTCCCTGGAGGTGCCTCCGGCTGGTGGCTATATTGTCTCTCTGGGCAGCCGCGGGTAGGGTCGGCAGAGGGGAGAAGGAGGCAATATGGCGCCTGCCGCGCGGCTCAGGTCTGTGCACATGGAGGTGCCCCGAGGGATTTGGGAGCCTGGTGCCACGTCTGCTACAGGCTCACCACTAGCTGGTGGCAGCCATCTCTGTCTGGGCTAGTGTCCGCAGGTCTCTCCACCCGCTGGGGAGCCCACCAGCAGTCCCAGATGCAGGGGAGAGGAAACAGCATATCCACCTACCCTTCCCGCTGGTCTCTGGGCTGCTCCAGCGGTCTCAGCTTCCAGTTCTCCTCCACAACCTCCTCCCGTGGAGTCTCCAGGGGTCTCAGGTATCCCTCCTTCTGGCCCTCGTCTTTTGTATGCTCGTCTTCTTGCTTCTTTTTTCTAATTTCTGCTAGAATCTGTCTTTTCTGCAGAGACACTTTGTCTGGCAGTGTTTCTCGTCCGCCATCTTGATCCTCCCCTATGCTAAAAATTTTTATCATTAATCTATTAAAATTTCATCAAAATTTTTTGTGTATCCATGAAGATGATCAAAAAATTTTCTCCATTATGTGTTGATGAGGTGAATTGTTAAATATATTGATTTTTTAGTTCAAATTAACCTTTCATTTCTGAAATAAATTCAAATTAGCCAGATTCTATTAGAGAACCTAAAATAAAAATTTGTAACAATATCAACTGCTAGCAGGATGCAGAAAAACTGCATCTTTCATACATTACTGACAGTAAAATGGTACAACCACTCTGAAAAATATTTTGATGGTTTCTTAAAAATACTAAACACACAGTACCATACAACCCAGCAATTGCATTTTTAGGTATTTATTCCAGAAAAATCTTATGTTCATACAAAAACATGTATATCAATGTTCATAGCAGCCATTTAGCCAGAAACTGGAAACAACCAAAATGTCCTTTAGTAGGTGAATGGTTAACCAAACTGTCATATATCCATACTGTGGAATACTACTTGGCAACAAAGAGGAACAAACTACTGATAGACCCAACAACTTGGATGGACCGAAAAAGCATTATGCCTATTAAAAAAAGACAATTTCAAAAGGTTACATACTATATGATTTTATCTATAAAACATTTTCAAAATGACAAAATTATAGAGATGGACAACAGATTAATGGTCGCCAGGGGTTAGAGATGGTATAAGTGAGGGGAATGAGGTGCCTATGAAGATATCCTTGTGTTTTAGGTAACATAAGAAATATCTTTGTGATGACAGAATAGTTCTGTATCTTGACTGTGGTATTGGTTACAGGAAACTATACATGTGATAAAATGGCATACTACTATACATGAACATAGTTCCAATGCCATTTTCTTGGTTTCGATACTGTACTATAGTTGCATAAGACATAACTATTGGTGGTAACCAGGTAAGAGCTAACAGGACTCTCTGAACCATCTTTGTGATCTCTTGTAAATATATAATTATTTCAGAATAAAAAGTTTTGAAATATGTAACCTCAGTGAGGTCTTACATATCCATCCACCATTTCTTTTTTTCTTTTTTTTCTTCTTTTTGAGGCAGAGTCTTACTCTGTTGCCTGGGCTAGAGTGCTGTGGCATCAGCCTAGCTCACAGCAACCTCAAATTCCTGGGCTCAAGCAATCCTTCTGCCTCAGCCTCCCGAGTAGTTGGGACTACAGGCATATGCCACCATGCCCAGCTAATTTTTTCTATATATTTTTAGTTGGCCAATTAATTTCTTTCTATTTTTAGTAGAGACGAGGTCTTACTCTTGCTCAGGCTGGTTTTGAACTCCTGACCTTGAGCAATCCACCTGCCTCGGCCTCCCAGAGTGCTAGGATTACAGGCATGAGCCACTGTGCCCGGTTCATCCACCATTTCTTAAATTGCAATCCAGTTTGTTCACTTCCTATTCCCTTCCTTAATTATTTTTTTTCTTAGCCTTTAAATACCTTCTAAGATACTTAAATATTATATTATTTACTTATTTATGTATTATAAATCTCCCCCTACTAGAATGTAAGCTTCATGAGAGTAGGAATTCTTGTCTGTTCACTAATGCATTCCCAGCACATAGTAGGTGCTCAAAAATATTTATTGAATGAATTAATGAATAATATTTAGCAAAAACAACTAGCTTAGAAGGACACATACTGTATGCTACCATTTATATGATAGTTTAAAAAGTACAAACTAATACTACCTACTGTCTAGGGACATATACAGATAAAATTATAAAAATGTGAATTACAAGAATAATCACCAAATTCGTGATTGTGATTACCTCTGTGATAGGAAGGAAATGCAATTAGAAAGAGATATTCAGTATGCTTCATCTATATTTGAAATTCCTTATTTCATAAGCTTGGTTGTCAGGTATTAGAGTATTCATTGGAAGAGTCTTTATATTTTTATGTCTGAAATATTTTATAATAAAAACAACTTTATTGAAAAACTGTACTGATTGATGCCTGTCTCTTATAGTTCAAAATTTTTCACTCACTACCTTAAACAAAACATTAAAGTGAAATATGGCTAATTTTTGCTTTGTCTAACTTTTAAAGTTTTAAAATTATAAAATCTGCTGTACCCACCAAAGACTGTACAAAATGAGTATGTTTTAAAGAAGAACAAAATATATATGTGTAAAACCATTATCTAGGCTAAGGTCCAGAACATCATCACTACCTAGAAAAGAAGACTGACAACATTCCACTTCTTACCTAATAGTGGTTTTTATTTTAAAAAACTAATAAGGTCATGTGCAGTGGCCCACACCTGTAATCCTAGAACTCCAGGAGGTCAAGAAGGGAGGATTGCTTGAGCTCAGGAGTTCGAGATCAGCTTGAGCAAGAGCATGACTTTTTCTCCACTTAAAAAAAAAAAAAGAAAAAGAAAAATTAGCTGGGTGTCCTAGTACACACCTGTAGTCCCAGCTACTTGGGAAGCTGAGTCAGGAGGATCGCTTCAGCCCAGGAGTTTGAAGTTGCACTGAGCTATGATGATGTCACTGTACTCTAGCTGGGGTGATAGAGCAAGACTGTATATCAAAAATTTAATTAATTAATTAATTAATTAATTAAAAATACTAATAAAATTGACAAACCTCTGGCAAAATTAGACAAGAAAGAAAGCACAAATAATCAATATTATTAATCAAAGGGAAGGCATTGTTACCAATAGAATAGATATTTAAAAAGATAACAAAAAGATATTGTAAACAACTTTATTCCAATAAATTTAAATAGATTGATGAAATGGAAATTGTTTTAAGAAAAATATAAAATTGCAAACGACACAGGAAGAAAAGAAAACCCAAAATATCTTAAAGAAATTCAGTCAGAGGGAAAAAAATCTTCCCACAAAAATAACTCTAGGCTCTTCCCTCAGACCATTTACAAAAGTTAACTCAAAATGGATAAAAAATCTAAATATAAGATCTAAAACTATAAAACTCTTAGAAGAAAATACAGAAATACATCACAACCTCAGATTTAGCAATGGTTTCTTAGATATGATATCAGAAACACAAGCAAAAGAAAAAATAAATTAGATTTCACCAAAACACAAAACTTTTATATATCAAAGGATACTGTCAAGAAAATGAAAAGACAGCCCACAGAATGGGAGAAAATATTTGCAAATCATTTTCTGATAAGGTTAGTATCTAGAATATATAAGGAACTCTTACAACTCAACAACAAAAGAATGAACAATACAATTTTAAAATGGGCAAAGGAGGCTAGGCACAGTGTTTCACGACTATAATCCCAGCACTTTGGGAGACGAAGGTGGGAGTATCACTTGAGGCCCAGGAGTCCAAGATCAGCCTGGACAACATAATGGGACCTATCTCAACAAAAAATAAAAAAAATTAGCCAGATGTGGTGGCACATGCCCATACTTCCAGGTACTTGGGAGGTTGAGGCAGGAAGATCACCTGAGCCCAGGTGTTTGAAGTTTCAGTGAGCTATGATTGTACCACTGCACTCCAGCCTAGAGACACTATCTATAAAAAATATAAAACAAGATAAATAAAACGGGCAAAGGACTTGAATAGACATTTTTCTAAAGAAAATACACAAATGATCAGCAAGGATTATTTTAAAATTCAACCTCATTAATCATTAGGGAAATGAAAACAAAAACCACAATGAGATACACCTTCACACACACTCAAATAGCTATAATAATAATTAAAAAAAAAACAGAAAATAATTGTTAGAGGAAATGTGGAAAAATTGAATCCCTTATACATTGCTGGCAAGAACATAAAATGGTGCAGCTGCTGTGGAAAACATTTGAGCAGTTGCTCAAAAAGTTAAACATAGAATTACCATATGACCCAGCAATTCCACTCTTAGGTATTCACCCCAAATAATCAAAAACAGGTGTTCAAACAAAAATATGTACATGAATGTTCACAGCAGCACCATTCACAATAGCCAAAAATGGAAACAATCTAAATGTCCATCAATGGATGAATGGGTAAATAAAATGTGGTGATTATACACATACACACACACACACACACACTAAAATGTTATTTGGCCAGAAAAAGGAATGAAGAATTGATAAATGATATAATACAGATGAATCTTGAAAATAGTATGCTAAGTGAAAGAAGCCAGCCACAAAACCTGCCTATTAAAGAATTCCATTCATATTAAATGTCCAGAATGGGCAAATCCACAGAGTCAGAAAGCAGATTAGTGACTGCTTAAGGCTAAAAAGTAGAGGTGTAGGAGGGAGATGGCTAAAGAGCACATGCTTTCTTTTTGTGGAGATGAAAATGTTCTAAAATTGACTGTGATAATGATTACAGGTTACGTACATTTGTGACTATACTAAAAAACCTTTGAATTGTATACTTTAAATGGATGAATTTTTTGATATGTGAATTGTATCTTAATAAAGATGTTTAAAATAAATCAATTAATTTTAAAATTTACTCCAAGCCCTGATGGGTTCTCCAGAAAATTCTAAATTCAAAGAAAAAATAATTCCAAAATCACATAAACTGTAAGATAATAAAAAAGAAATATAATTGATCAACTTGGTTTTAAAGGCTAACCCTAATACAAAAACCTGACAAAGACAAGAAAAACTATAGGCCAATCTCATTCATAAACATGAGTACAAAAGTATTAAAGAAAATATTAGGAATCTAAATTGAAGAATATATTAAAAAGATAATTCATCATGACCAAGTTGCATTAGATTCTAGCCAATACATGAAAAATAAATAAAAGGTACAATTATCTACAGGTAATAAATTGTGTATGCAGAAAAAAGATTCATTAGAATTAATTGGAATATTTAGCAAAATTGCTAAATTAAGAATGAATATGCCCCAAACACCAGCCATAAATTGTTAGCAAATAATTTTTTAAAGATATCTTTTACAGGCCGGGCACGGTGGCTCACGCCTGTAATCCTAGCACTCTGGGAGGCCGAGGCGGGTGGATTGCTCAAGGTCAGATGTTCGAAACCAGCCTGAGCAAGAGCGAGACCCCGTCTCTACTATAAATAGAAAGAAATTAATTGGCCAACTAATATATATAGAAAAAATTAGCCGGGCATGTTGGCGCATGCCTGTAGTCCCAGCTACTTGGGAGGCTGAGGCAGGAGGATCACCTGAGCCCAGGAGTTTGAGGTTGCTGTGAGCTAGGCTGATGCCATGGCACTCACTCTAGCCTGGGCAACAAAGTGAGACTCTGTCTCAAAAAAAGAAAAAAAAAAAAAAAAAAAAAAGATATCTTTTACAATAGCCTAAAAAAATCAAGTATGTACAAATAAATCTATCAAAAGATATTCAAGATCTCTATGTTTACTGAAAAACACTAAAGAAGACTGAAATAAGTGGTTAATTAAAAAACTCAATAGAATAAAAATGTCAATTCACTCTAAAATGATTTACCAATTCAACTCAATCCCAATTAAAATTCCCAACAGGTTTTATAGAATCTGACAGACCAATTTTAAACTTTGTAGAAATTTTAAAGGCCAAAAATATCCGAAACACTCTTTAAAATAATAATGTGGGAGTTCTTGCTCTACCAAATATTAAGACTGATTATAAAGTAAAACAATAAAGACAATATGATCTTGTCACAGAAATTGACAAATGAATCAATGGAACATAAATGAGACATGCAATGACCCACATATAAATGGACATCATATATTACAGTAATGGCCACTGCAGAGTCCTAAGAAAAAAGATAATCTTTTCAGTAAATGGTGCTAGGAAAAAAGAATATTCATATGGAAAAGATGAAAATGTACTCTTTCGTCAATGTAAGCTTCCATGAGTTCAAGATTTTTTCTGTTTTGTTCACAACTGTAACCCCAATACTGAGAAAAGTAACTGGTATTATAGAAGGTACTCAGAATCAGTATTTGTCAAACGAATGAATGAATGATGACTTTGGAAACAGGTTCTTAATTCATCAGAGCCTTCTTTTTTTTTAATATCTTAACTACGAAAAAAGAAGTACATGAGAGTTAACACTAGATGGCAGAACATAACAAAGAAAGTAACCCTAATCTACACATTCTTTCCATCTGGCTGGAATTGCTTCAAGGAAAGCCTGCTGATGTCACCTTTGCTGTAATAGCTCAAATTTCACTGATTTATGTCCCACCACACAGACATAATTCTGCTCTTCTAAGTATTTCTGTTCTTCTGTGTACCAGTACATGTTACCAAGTTCCTCCTTCTCCCTCTTCCCCACCATCCCCATTCCTTGCAACTCCCCCAACCTATATTCAACTGAAGTCACCAATGCACTAAAGCCCTCAGGTTGCCAGAGCTATGAGGTAGTCCACAGTGAGAAAGAATCTATCCCCTCTTGGTTACACTCTGTTAGAGGGGGCTGCAGATTAGGGAAACAGTTCTTTCTTATTTTATCTCTAATCTCCTGTCTCCCTGTAACCCCAGACTAGATCCACTGGGTGGTGGATTTGAATGATAGCTAACATATAGTTTAAAGAACTATCATTTCCCTGCACCACTGAAGGCTCTCTCACTGGGTCAAGGTTGTCCCAGGAGGTGTCTCAGTGCTCATGCCAATAAGCATGTCACTAATCTGCCCACCAGTTAATATTAAACTAGTGTGACCAACTCATCCTGATTTGCTGGGGACTTTCCCAGTTTTAGCACAGGAAGTCTCACATCCCAGGAAATCCCTTAGTCTTGGATAAGCCATAACCTTTTGTCACTCTACATTAGGCCTGGATCTGTCCGAACCCCTCTCAAACTCAAACCAGAATTGTGTCACACGAGTGTAAAATTTTTGACCACGTATATAAATTTTTGTTTTCTCCTCCCACTCCACATGTAGTAAGTCACTGAGCCTGTCAATTCCACCTCCTTTGTATCACTTGAATTTATTTTCTCCTCTGATTCTCACTATCTTACTTAGCTCATGTCTCGTCACCTTATTCAGGCTAAGTAATCTTAAGCAACAATTTTACCCTAGTGTTGCCCATCTCCAATTCTCCCTTCTCATGCTCACAGAATGTCTTTCACAACAATTAGATCACATCACAGTCCTAGAAAAAATCACTAGTTTCTCTCAGCCCATAGGATTTTGTTGACATTCTTAGCATGGTACATAAAGCTCCTTGCAGTGTAGCCCTATGCAATCCTTCCAATTTTATCTCCCACCACTCTCTGTACTCTTTATCCCCAATGCCACTTATTACTCTTACCGAAGTAACTGCTGCTCCCAGAACCCACTATACCTGTAGGCTGTTGCTTCTCCTATTCTCATTTTCTAGAATGCTCTCCTGTTTCTCTATCTGGTAACTTCTACTCATCAGAACCACCTAAACTGGGAAGGGAAGTTTGCCATATCAAGAGATGCTATGGAGACAAAAAAGAAAAAAAAAAAGAAAGAAAGAAATATCTACCCAGCTTGAAGCTACCCTTCTTACCATAAGATCCAAAAATTTTCCTACCTAACAAAAATGCACTATTTTATGTTCAACTATATATGAAGAGAAAACAGCGAAAATCACATCTGGCCACCGTATCAATAGGTAATGTTATGGAGTCCTTGTTCTCCAAATTCAGGATCAAAGTGTGCCAGTCCTGGATGGACATCTTTAGATTTTGTAGGCAACACAAACCACATTTGGTTATGCTGCTCAAACCCATTTATATCAAGTAACTGGTAAGGCTGCTACTTCTAAGTGATGCCTGGAGCAAGAGAAGGCTCTGTAATGGACCCAGGCAGTGATGAAAGCCACAATATCACTCCAAGCCATCCAACAATGTCCAAAGTGTCAGGGCTAAAAATACTGCATGACTCCTTTGGCAAGCCTCAATAGGAAAATTACAGAACAGGTAGCTAGGGTTTGAGAACAGAATCATGCCCTCCTCTGCTAACAATTATTCTTCTTTTGAGAAGCAGCTCATAGCTTACTATTATACCCTGGTAAAAACTAGATGTTCAACAATGGGATAGTACATGATTCTATGACCTAAGCTGCCCATTATGAACAAGAGTCTAGCCATAAGGATGGGCATTTGCAGCAGCAATCCATTATCAAATGGAAATTGTATGTACAAGATCAGACTCAAGAATGTTCAGAAGGCACAAGCAAGTTATATGAGCAGGTGGCTCTGATCCCCACAACACCTATTTCTGCTGCCTTGTGGCTCCTCCCTCAAACTACACTTAAGGTTTCATGGAGAGCTCCTTATGACCTGTTGAAGGAGGAACAAAAACTCAGCCTGATCCCTATTAAAATACCAATAACATTTTTCACTGAAATAAGGGGAAAAATTCTAAAATCTGTATAGAAACACAAAAGACCCCAAATAGACAAAACAATCATGAGCAAAAGAATAAAGCTAGAGGCATCACACTACTAGATTTCAAAACATACAACAAAGCTATAGTAACCAAAACAACATGATACTGGCATAAAAACAGATACACAGACCAATGGAACAGAATAGAGAACCCAGAAATCAATCCATGTATCTACAGCCAACTGATTTTTTTCTTTTCTTTTCTTTTCTTAATACCCTATTTTTACTGTATACAGCCAACTGGTTTTTCACAAAGACACCAAGAATACTCACTGGGGAAAGCACAGTTTCTTCAATAAATGGTGCTGGAGAAACTGGATATTCATATGAGGAAGAATGAAACTAGACCCCCACCACTCGCCATATACAAAAATCAACTCAAAATAGAACAAGACCTAGATGTGAGACCTGAAACAATAAATGTACCAGGAGAAAATATATGGGAAATACTTCAGGACATTGGTCTGGGAAAATAGACCTCAAAAGTACAGGCAACAAAGGCAAAAATAAACAAATGGTATTATATCAAACCAAAAATCTTCTGCATAGCAAAGTAAACAGACAATCTATAGAATGGAAGAAAATATTTGCAAACTACAAATCTGACATGGGCTTAATATCTAGAATATACAAAGAACTCAAACATTTCAACAGTATAAAAACAAATAATCCAATTTAAAAATAGGGAAATGATCCAAACAGATACTTCCCAAAAGAAGACATACAAATGGCCAATAAATATTGAATAGATATTGGCCATTTGTATGGCCACTATCACTCACTATCACTTATCATCAGGGAAAAAAAGCTCACTATCACTTATCATCAGGGAAATGTTAATCAAAACCACAATGAGGTATCATCTCACCCCACTTAAGAGGACTATTATCAAAAAGACAAAAAATGACAAATGCTGGTGAGGATGTAGAGAGAAGGAAACTCTTATACACTGTTGGTGGGAATATAAACTAGTACAGACATTATGGAGAACAGTATGGAGGCTTCTCATAAAGCTACAAATAGAACTACCATATAATCCAGCAATCCTACTTCTGGCATTTATTCCAAGGAAAGAAAATCAGTATATCCAAAGAAATCTGCACCCTCATATTTATTGTAGCACTATTCACAATAGCCAAGATAAGGAATCGACCTAGGTATCCAACAACAGATGAATGGATAAAGAAAATGTGGTATAGATAGGAAATGGAATACTATTCATCCATAAAAAAGAATGAAATCCTGTCATTTGTAGCAACATGAATGGAACTGGAGGATGTTATGCTAAATGAAATAAGCCAGGAACAGAAAGTTAAACACTACATGTTCTCACTTACATGTGAAAGTTAAAAAAAAAAAAAGTTGATCTCATAGGAGTAAAAAGTAGAACAGAGGATGCTAGAGGCTGGCAAGGGTAGGGGTAAGGAAGGGATGGGGAGAGATTTGTTAAAGAATACAAAATTAAAGCTAGACAGGAGGAATAATTTCTAGTGTTCTATAGCACTGTAGGATGACTATAGTTAACAATAATATATTGTATAGTTTCAGATACCTAGAAGGAGAATATTAAATGTCCCCAACACAAAGAAATGATACATGTTTGAGATGATGGATACTCTAATCACCCTAATCTGATAACTATACACTATATGTATCACAATATAATTATGTACCCCTAAATATGTATGATTATTATGTGTCATTAAAATTTTTTATAATTTAAAAATGTGTTAAAAAACTGGTTCACAGAAAGGTCTACACATTATGCTAGTACCAGCATACTCACGCAGGGATGCTGCTAAAGGAGAATGGTGAAAGGAAATCCCCCAAAGGACAGCACTTTTGGCAGTACATATTGCTGCACCGTTGGCCAAGATGGAGAAGGGGCCCTTAGCATAGGTGTACATTTATTCATGGACAATGAATAATGCTTTTGGTCAGCTGGTCGTGAAACTGAAAAGAACAAGCCTAAAAGACTGATAACAAAAAAGACTAAAGAAAAGATGCATGCACAGATCTTTCAGAATAAGCACAAACTATGAAGAAATTAGTGTGAGTGCTACCAAAGGACAGCAGCTGTAGAGGAGGTCTCAATAATAGAGGTGAACAAGATGATGTGTCCGGTAGTTATCAGTCAGCATTTGTCCTCATCCTAGTGTTTTAATGGGCCTATACACAAAACAGCCATAGTGGCAGGGATGAAAGCATAGATCCAACAACCTGGACTTCCCATCATCAAGCTAATCTGGCTATTGGCATGGTTAAGTGCACAAATTACCAAGAGCAGAATCTAAACTGTGAGTCCCCAGTACAGCACCATTTCCCAAAGGGATCAGCCAACCGTGCATTCGTAGGTCCATCGTGTGAGGGAAAGCCATTTGTTTGCACTAGAATAGATACCTATTTGGGTCTACATGTACCTTTCCTGCCCATTGCGCTTCTGCCAGCACCACCATATAATTCCTTGCTCACTGTCATGCTATCCCACCCATCATGGCTTCTAACTAAGGAACATATCTCATAAAAGACATGACTAGGGTTTGTAAACCATGGAAATCATTAGTTTTATCACATACCCCATCATCCAGAAGCAGGTGGCCTGATAGAATGATGGGATGACCTACTGAAAACTCAGTTATGGCATTAGCCAAGAAACAATATTTTATTAGGTTGGGAATCTGTCTTCAAAGATGCTTTGAGCCATCAACCAATATATGGCACTGTTTTTCCCATAGCCAGAATACCACACAGGTCCAAGATCAAGGGGTAGAAGAGTAAATGGCTTTTCTCATTATTACACCTATTCATCAAATTTCTGTTTCCCATAATTTAAACTCTGCTGGTTTGGTGGTCTTAATTCCCAAAGGAAAAATGCTTCCATTGAACTTCTAACAGCTATCTGGCCATTTTAGACTCATTACACAACTGAACCAAGGGGCAATGAAGTGAGTTACTGGCTGGAGTGATTGATCCTGACTATTAAAGAAAAATTGGGTTGCCACTACACAGTGAAGCCAGGGAGGACTATGTCTGGGTATGCTATGGGGCACCTCTCAGTATTCCCATTGCTGTAGTAAAAGTTAATGGAAAACTACAATAACCAAGAAAAGACAAGACCACTAAAGATTCAGACCCTTCAGGAATGACAGTTTAAATCACACCACCTGGTGTATGCTGGCTCAGAGCAAAGGGAACATGAAATAAATAGGGGAAGAAGAAAGTTATAAATATCAACTATAGGCTCATGACTACACAGAAAAAAGGACTAATAGCTAAGCATTACTTTCTTCCTTGTTTAATGTATATATGTTTATGTGTGTGATGACACATTTTTGTATATATTAACAAATTTTTCTTCTCCTTTCTCATTGTAATTTTAAGAATTAATGGTATATCAAAATATAAGTTAAAAGAAAAAGAAAGAAATAGTGGGAAAATTTTTTAAAAAACAACAAAAAAAGAATTAATGGCAGTGGTTAACTTTAAATTTTAATCTTTCAGTAACAGAACATTCATGAGGGACTCTAACCAAACTGAGGCATAATTAACAAAATCCAGAGATTAATGTAATGACATTTGGGGAAAGGGTGAGAGTGCCTATTTCTACAAAGGTTAGCTGTATCTTCTTAAAGAAAATCTGCAATTTGTTATTGCTGTCTGAGAAGCTCGAATACATACATAAAATGTGTATGGATGTTGAGTATGCAAAGTGATGAGCTGTCCCAGGTATTTTGCCATTGTCTCTCACTCCAAACCCACACTTTTATACTCTGCTTTGTGATGACAGTGCTGGGACTATGAGAACTGCATTTCTATTTTGCCACTTGGCTTCCTGTTAAGTTCTTCAAGGCAGAAAGAAATAGAGGGGATATAGTTCTTTCCTGACCAAGGGTTATCAATTACAATATTCAAATTTTGTTGGCATTCCTAGAACCAGCCTCAACATGCCCAAAGATGTCAGCAACAGCAAGGCAGTGGCCCCACCTCAGAAATCTGAGATGCCTCTCCTTCCAGTTTCCTTTTGTGCAAACTTCCTTTTGTCTCCCCAGACCTAGGAGTGGTAGCTTTTTCCTATAGTTACAATCTCTATGTTAATTCAGTATCCTTTTTTTGTTCTCAAAAATCTCTTAACGAAATTCTTATTTTAATTCTCTCACTTGATTTAATTTCTCACTTGAAATGCCAAGTGTCATTTCTGTTGTTCTGATTGTTTCCTAACTGATATAGTCAGGAAACCATGCTACCAAGTAAAGAACCCTAACCACTTGCAGTTCTAGCTAAAAACAAAGGAAATATGAAATAAGTGGTAGAAGAACAAGTGATAAAATTAACTATGGCCTTGTGCCTTTTTATAGCAATATGAACTGTAGCACTTATGCATGCATGCATGCGTGTGTATAAATATATTTATGTACATATATATATAGTGCAGTGAAGAAAGCAGAGAGTACAAAATAGTAAAAATAGTATGGTATATTTTGGGTAAGAGAGGATAGAATAAGAATATATATACACACACACCAATAATTCTACTTTCCCTCTATCTCCCTCCCTTACAATTTTGTATGGAGAGTGGAAGTGGTTGCTTAATTTACAATGCATAAGTTACCAGGCCACAAAAACTCACATCTGGACCTGACGGAAAGGAATGAGGAGCCCTAGTAGATTCCAAATGATTAACAAGACTTTGAGTCTCTTTTCTTGTTTGTTTGACAAGCAGAAGTATGAATGTATTAAACTTGGGTAGAAGGGTGAACTTGAATGCTCAGTAGCAAAAGGGGTGGACTACGTGGGTTCTGAGCCCATCTGTCCTCGAATCCATTCCTTGCCCTTCTCCTGCTCTGCTCTGTATTGCAAGGGGGCTGACTGACCCCTATTGATTATGATTCCCAGGCTCACTATCAGATGGCTCCTGAAAGACTGGAGGGCAAGGGAAGGAAAGAATAAGCCAGGATATTTCTCTCCTCCCTCTTCTACCTCAGGCACTTCTCTGGTAGTGACTGCATCTCCTCAGTGGCCTCAGCTCCCACCAAACAGGTCCATAGCCACTCTAACCCTAGCAAATGACCCCAAACTCCGGGATTCAGTGACTCAGCCTTCTTACTTTTGTCTTTCCAGGCTACAAGCAATGGCTTTTCTGTTGTTACTAATCTCTGAGTTGCTTCATTTGCTCAGGTAAATGCTCAGTTCCTCCATCACCTGGTAACCACTTCCTTGCATTAATTTCCTCTGTTGTAAGTACTAGAAATTGTTGCTATTTTCCTAGTTGTCCCTGACTATTTAAACAGATGATAGCTAATCCCACTGTAGATATACTGTAATACTAAATCAATATTCTGCAACTCTCTCACTTCTGGGTATTTATATACAAATATACCTACACATCTACAAAATTCATTTGTAAGTTATTCATTGCAGTATTGTTTGTAAAGCTAAAAATGAGAAACAAACTTAAATCATTTTCTATAGTGTACAGGTTAAATAAATATTGGTACACCCACAGAGCTATAGGAAAGAACGAGGAAACTCCCTATGTACTAATATATATTATGCAATGAGGAAAGCAGAGAGTACAGAGCAGTATAAATAGTGAGGTATCTTTTGGGTAAGAGAGTGGAGAATAAGAATATATGTTTGTGGCCGGGCGCGGTGGCTCACGCCTGTAATCCTAGCACTCTAGGAGGCCAAGGCAGGCGGATCACTCAAGGTCAGGAGTTCAAAACCAGCCTGAGCAAGAGTGAGACCCTGTCTCTACTAAAAATAGAAATAAATTATTGGCCAACTAAAAATATATATAGAAAAAATTAGCCGGGCATGGTGGCATATGCCTGTAGTCCCAGCTACTTGGGAGGCTAAGGCAGAAGGATTGCTTGAGCCCAGGAGTTTGAGGTTGCTGTGAGCTAGGCACTCTAGCCTGGGCAACACAGTAAGACTCTGTCTCAAAAAAAAAAAAAAAAGAAAAAGAAAAGAAAAAAAGAATATATGTTTGTAATTGTATAAACAAATATCAAAAAGACAAACAAGAAACTAATTAAAATGGTTACTAATAGGGAGCAGGGCAAGAGAGAACAAGGCAGACAGGGACAGGAGTGAGAATTCTCAATACATACTCTTTTATATCATTTTGGTTTTTGAGCTACACTTACCTATTGAAAAAGTAATGTAAGTTATAAAAATGCATGAAAAAGAAAAAACTGCAAGTCACTAAAACATTATAAACATAACTGGTACCACAATATTCTATTTAAAACTGTAGGAAAATGAAAGGTGAAAGAGAAGGGAGGGAGAGAAAAGAAAGAGCAAATATACACAGAGCTATAGTCCTCATTTATGCAAGTGGTCAAGGAGCCATAGTGGATATTTTAACACCCCACCTCTACCTGTTCAAGTTTTGGTTGGCTTTGGCTAGCTCAAGCCAGTTAAGGTTCTTTGTCTCGTGGACTGACCCAAACTTGAATTCCCAAAGTGTCCAATCCTGCCTTGCTTTTTGTTAACTTTAAAAACTGAGCACGGTAGTATACAGAAGCACCCCATTGTAAAGCCTGCTTTATAACAATAACCCTAAACCTTTGATAATCAGGGCCAGTCACACCAGCCAACATTAGGAGACTTGGTTCTCTAGCTGTGAACTGAATTTCTGATTGATCATGTTTTATGGAATGTAACAATGGTACCAAAAATAGCATCTAATAATTCCATGTATTATATCAATAGCAGAATTATGACAAGCAGAAATGGCAGATCCAAAGATAGAATAAATATCAATTGTGATGATTAAAAATGTTTCCCCCAAAGCTTCCAGATAAAGAAGGCAGACTGAACATAATAATCCAATTTTATTTCCTCTGAAACTCCACTAAAACCATAGTAAGAGGATTTTTTAAAACCCCAAAACCTATAAATACAGAGAGAAGAGGATGCAATAGCAACAAAATTTTGGAAGCTGGAATGCAGAAAAATGGTTTAGGATACAGCAGGGAAAGCCAAAAACTAAAGTGATGTATACCACAGAATCTTCCAAAGGCTCAGGAACCAAGTAGAATTTTGGAAGTAAGGATAAAAAGGGGTATTAAATAAAGATTGATAGAATGGAGGCTTAAAATGCATTCCCCCCCTCCTTGAGTGTGGGCTGGACTTAGCAATTGGTTTTCAGAGTATGGAAAGAGAAAAAGAGTAACTAGAGAAATCTTTCAGATACCACCTTAACCAAGTGATCAAGGTTAACATCACCAGTCATGTAGACATCATGCACCCCTTATACGATGCAATGGTAAGGACAGTTCACCTCTGTGGTATTCTTCCCCCAAGTGCATATTCCCAATATTATCATGACAAATCCAAATATCAGACAAATCTAAATTAAGGCAAAGCTTACAAAATATCTAATCAGTACTCTTCAAAATTGCTAAGGTCATGAAAGACAAGGAAAGATTAAAAATAAAAACTGTCGCAGACTGGAGACTAAGGAGACATGATCACCAAATGCAGTGTGATATCCTGAAACAGAAAAAGGACATCAGTGTAAAAACTGGTGTGATCTGAATAAAGTCTGTGGTTTAGTTAACAGTACTCATATTAATTTCTTAGTTTTGATAAATGCACCATGATTGTGTAAGGTGTTAACATTAGGGGAAGCTTGGTGAAGCATATACAGGAACTCTCTATCATCTTTGCAACCCTTTTGTAAATCTAAAATTATTTCAAAATAAAAACTTTTTTAGATACAAAATTTTTAAAGGAGATAGAGCTCTACTTCTCCTCTCTCTCCCATGGCATTGAGCAGCTACCCCTAAAGATAACTAGAACTGGTGATCTATGGAATGCAGGGTGATAGAAACAGTTGTGGGAATAACTGCCCTACTGGGAAATAGGAGCAAGAAGTGAAAATGTGCATGCTTAATGCAAAGACTCAATGCCAGCCTTAGAACTGAGCACCTGGGCCCCACATGCTCAGGTCCCTACATATCAGAGAGAGAAAGAAAGAGAGAGATCAATGTATGAAAGAAGACATGGGGCCGGGCGTGGTGGCTCACGCCTGTAATCCTAGCACTCTGGGAGGCCGAGGTGGGCGGATTGCTCGAGGTCAGGAGTTCGAAACCAGCCTGAGCAAGAGCGAGACCCCGTCTCTACTATAAATAGAAAGAAATTAATTGGCCAACTAATATATATAGAAAAAATTAGCCGGGCATGGTGGCGCATGCCTGTAGTCCCAGCCACTTGGGAGGCTGAGGCAGAAGGATTGCTTGAGCCCAGGAGTTTGAGGTTGCTGTGAGCTAGGCTGATGCCACGGCACTCACTCTAGCCTGGGCAACAAAGCGAGACTCTGTCTCAAAAAAAAAAAAAAAAAAAAAAAAAAGAAGACATGGGTACAGGTATCTATCACTCAGGCCTGGAACAGAGCAATCTATTAATATAACCTTAAAGATTCCCTTTTGTGATAATAACCTCATTTAGGCTCCAGGGAAATACTTCACCCCTTGCTATGTAGGGGTATGGGTTGTGCCTCTGCAGTCAGAGACAGACTGTGCCATGGACAACAGTACAGGCAAGCACTTTGGTAAGAGAAAATACAAATGAATTAGTATGACAAATCCTTCCTCTTGGAGAGCATGAATGAAATAGATATGTGTATAGCAAAGTCTCAGAGTGTCAAGTGTCCACCCTTTTCTTTACTTCTATTCAGGTTCCACTAAAGTATCCAGTGACAATCACTAATTAGCATACTATTCAACTGTTACACATGGTGGCTGAGAAACATTTTGTAATATTAAACAATTTATATTACTCTTAAATCTGTGTATATATGTCAAGATGTAATAGGTATGAAGCAAGCTATTGATATTTTACATTGACAGATGGATATTGATTCTAGAATTATAATTAGTTTTATTTTTATAAAATGTTTAACAGTGTTTAAGTTTTCAAAATAATAAATTAGAAAGTCCAGCTTTAAATATTTTATTTAAATTTTTACATTCATTGGTATAACTAGTATCTTTCCTTTTAATTTTAATAAATAATTCTGAATGTTTTAAAAGAAAAATAAATGAGGTCTATAATGACTTAAGAAAGGCCTACTTTGGCATTATTGTCAATAAATCAAAATTTATGTGAAGTTTTAATACAACATTTTGCTGAAATTAAGACAAGAAAAATAAAATGTATAGAAAAGGGCCTGATCACTTATTATAATAGTTTTGCAAGCCTTTACTACTTATCCAAACATCATTGACCCAGACATTTGCAATAAAAATTTAAATTCAATTGTCAGTCTTTCAGTCATATAAAAATCACAGCTTGATATACATTTTTCAATTTTGCTGTGAAGATACATATGTTAAGACTGGAAGGCCGGGTGCAGTGGCTCACGCCTGTAATCCTAGCACTCTGGGAGGCTGAGGCAGGCGGATTGCTCGAGGTCAGGAGTTCGAAACCAGCCTGAGCAAGAGTGAGACCCCCATCTCTACTATAAATAGAAAGAAATTAATCGGCCAACTAATATATATATAGAAAAAAAAAATTAGCCGGGCATGGCGGCACATGCCTGTAATCCCAGCCACTCAGGAGGCTGAGGCAGTAGGATTGCTTGAGCCCAGGAGTTTGAGGTTGCTGTGAGCTAGGCTGATGCCATGGCTCTCACTCTAGCCTGGGCAACAAAGTGAGACTCTGTCTCAAAAAAAAAAAAAAAAAAAAAAAAAAAAAAAGACTGGAAAAGAGAAGAGATTTTATTTGGTAGTTTGATTTATAGCTTTTAAATATGTAAACATGTAGACTGTGGACCTCCATTTGTATTTGCCCTGGGCCACATGAAATTGTACTAAAAGGTAGTAAGACACAGTGTTTCACACCTATAATATCAGCACTGTGGGAGGACAAGGTAGGAGGATCACTTGAGGCCAGGAGTTCAAGACCAGCATAGGCAACATAGTGAGACCCCATCTCTCCAAAAAATTTAAAAATTAGCCAGATGTGGCGGTACACATCTATAGTCCTGGCTACTCAGGAGGCTGAGGAGGGAGGATAGCTTGAGCCCAGGAGCTCACATTTACAATGAGCTGTGATTGCGCCACTGCACTCCAGCCTCAGTGACAGAGCAAGACCCTGTCTCTAAAAAAAAGAAAAGAAAGAAACTGTACTGAAAGGCTATTTGAACCAATAATGGGTACAAAGAAAAAAAGTAAAATTTAAAAATAGGCAATTTTTAACTTCAGGAAAAACAAAAAATAAGAAATATGATCCTAATACAATATTCAGCTATGAAAAACATATGCATAGGTATAATGTAAATACTGAATAGTTATTTAACCAAACATTATATTGCAACGATAGGGAAAGGAGGCAGAGAGGATGGCAGCATGAAAAAGAAATCTTCATCTATCAGAAAGGATGCCACTAGATAAGATCTAAAATTATGGCTCCCTGCTCTCCACAGCAGAGGCAATCCAAAGTAATATACCTGCCAAAAGAGAGCTGGTTTTACCCTCAGAGGTATAATGCTAAGACCAGGACTCAGAATTGGTTGCTGATGCAGACAAATTGAGACCTCAGCAATGGCAGTGATCAAGTCAGCGTTGGAGAAGGGAAGTCTATGTTGTTGAAGCCAGTGTGTAACCTTCACTACTGATACCATGACTGCTTTGTTTACAAGCCCATTAAGCAAGCACTGGGTTGCCTGGAGACCAAAGACAACTGGCATTGAAGAAAGGGCCAACTTGAACATCTTATTATCAACAGCCTCTTTTGCAGTGGGGAATTTTTGGTGAAATTCATGAAGGCAAGAATAATAAGAGAAGAGCCTGGGCGGAGTGGGAGAGTTCTTTTATTTATTTTGTTTTCATTTTTAACAATAAGAAATATTGATATATTGCTCCTACAATCAAAAATAAATTTTGCCAAAAAATGATAAGTATGTGAGGTGATGGCTATGTTAATTGGCTTGATTTAATCATTTCACAATGTCAACATAAACCAAAATTTTATCACACTGTACACTGTAAATATATGCAACCTTCATTTGTCAATTATACCAAAATAAAGCTGGGGGAAAATAAATTTTAAAAATACATAAATTTTAATAAATTAATTTAACTAACTATAGTAGAACTTCCTTGAGATTTGATTATCATATTCACCCTGCTGTCTATTTGATGATCATGCCATCAAATAGACATGCTTATTCATTTCTGTCATAGGGCTATGGCACCCCCACAGAGATTAGAACTCGAGTTCCAAATGTAACTGCTCCCATCAGCATTCTTGGCCTAGAAAGGGCAGCCAGTAAAGTACTTTTTAAAGTTTCTGTTCCTTCCTTCACTAAGGAAGGCATTCCTTATGCCAAAACTAAACTGAGAATCTTCTGGACCATCCCAGAATATATATGAGGAGTACATGGGAAGATTGTATGACACATCTAATCTAGCACTCTTATTCTCTAATGTTTTTTAATTCCTTCCTCTACATTCAGCCAAATTCTTTCTGGCCTTTCAATATTATTTGACATTAACCAGCTCAGTTCATTGTTAGAACTATAGCTGGCTGCCCAAGTAAGCACATGGACTTCCAAATCTCTTGCATGTGCAATATCATCAATAAATTCAGTTTAATATGAAATTACATTTCTGCTTTCATATTCAGGCACTCTCAAATCCATTCCTACAAATATTCCTCATATTGTCATGACATAAATTAGCAAATTTCAATAATTCTTGTAGATATAACATTTAATCTTCCCTCCTTTGATCCTACATCTTGCCTTCCTAGGCATGTTAAGTTTGCATACTGGTACCAGACAAGCAATAATGAGAGAAGGGGCATGAGACAACTTCTTAGTTTTCTTACTCAATGAGCCATAGTTTCCTCAAGCAAGAACTGCACAACAGGAAACACTTCAGACCAGTGTTTCTCAAACCAGAGGCATTTTCCTCCCTTGCCCCGCCTGGAGAGATATTTGGCTATATCTGGAGACATGCTTGATTGTCATGACTCAAGGGAGGTGGGGGGAATATGGTAGGTAGAGGATAGAGATGCTAGTAAATATCTTACAATGTACAGGGCAGCTCCCCACAACAAAAAATTATCCAGTACAAAATGTTAATAGTGTCGTACTTGAGAACCTTATTTTAAATGAATCTAGGAATTTGAGGTTTGCCAAGCCCTTATTTCTCTCATTTTCCCAGAATATATCTATTCCATTTGTTAAGACCCTATTCTTCCTTAATCTAGCTTAACCTAATATTCATATAAAATACAAAATTCGTGAGTTCATATATTGGTATAATTAATCAAATCACAGAATCAATCTCTGGATTTAGTTTTCAGTTTGTCAGCCCTATCACTACAAGCTGTAAGAGATTTTTTCCAAAACTATCCCATAAAGGTTTTGAGTTTTACTCTATTACTTAAGGCAACACTTAACAATTTGAATATACTGTCTGTTACTTTAAATTATCCAATGCCATTAAAGGCATCCATCATGGTTCAATCACTCCTGTTCCACTTTAAGTTTGTCCATGGCAATAACTACCTAGCTCCCCAGAGCATCTTTCTCAGTGGGTACATAGTCCCATATGACCATACAAAGTAACTTAACTATTTTGCCATTTCATGATATGAATGCTACTTTCCCATCATGGAATATGAAAGGAAATCTCTGTCTATTGCCTGATCCCTATAAAAATAACCATTACCCTGAGGATGTGCTGCCTGCAGTCTACTCTCCAGAACCACTAGGCTATAAGCGTCATGAGAGCAGGCACCATGTCTATCTCGTTAATCACTGAATCTCTAGCACTTGGGCAGTACCTGGCACATAAATAGACACCTAGTAAATAAAGTTTACTTTCCTCTAAAAGACTGTAAATAAAGTAAATAAAGTTTAATTCCACTATAAAAAGACTGTTTTTATAGTGTTTATCACATACTTTTCTTCATCTGTTCTTCTTCCTCAAGTGAGTCTCTTCAGGACAGGGACCTAACAACAAAGATACCTAGTAGCAAAGGGATAGGAAGCTCCTGTCTTTCAAACAACTCAAGCAATGAAAGCAACATCTCTACAATTATTGTCAAAGGAGACATTGTGTGAAACTGAAAGTTTAAGAAGAATTTATAGGTTCATCTGTGTAGAAAAGTAAATCTGTGAAAAAGCTGGAATAGCTTAGATTGCTATGTACAAACAAAACTGATCTTGCAAGATGTAACCAAACTGCCTTTACCTCTACCAAAAAAAAAAAAAAAAAAAAAAAGCCTTTAAAACTGCCTGAATATCTTTTTACATCCCTATAATGAAAACAATTCTTTCAAATTTAAATTACTTAGGTATAAGTAGGCATTCTTCTTAAAAATAACAATTATCTTCAGAACTGTTAAGGGGTTGCCTATTAATTATGTGCTTATTAGGGGAAATCAACTCAATACTTTTTTCTAATATCAGAGACATACCAGGAGAGGAATGTAAGTAGTTTGGGTGCAAAGAGAGTTTTGAAAAGAGAATACAAGCTTGGATGGACTAAGACCAAATGGCAATTAGGGCAATTAGTACCATGCACTATAAAGTAGAAGAGAAGCAGGTAAAAGAAATGAAAGGATGCCAAGGATAAAGTATACCAATTTAAAATCGGCATAGGATCGATCATTTCAAGTCTTAGAATCACCATCTTTTATTCTAGTTTCTGTACTTCATCCCTAGCTTTCCATGTTAGTACCTGTGGTTTACCTGTTTATAAATTAAGGACTACATAAACAATCTGAGAGGAAGCTTCTTTTGAACATGAACTCCACGTAATAGCACCATGAGCTGCTCATTTTCTTTACAGTCACACAGCTTTGGATAGCCACTGCTGCTTATAATTTCACTGGCCAAAGTCAGTTACAAGGCCAGTAACAAGCCACTAACTTCAAGTGGCTTTAGGAAAGAGAGGAGAATTAGATATTAGTTAGCAGTGTTAATAATAATCACACCATTAATCTGAACTTTTTTAATTTCTTAATTTTGTATTTATGTTTTTGCTTTCTATATCTTCCCCCATTCCTTCTTATGTGTATAGATTCATTTGGTAAAAGCCTAAAGATTACTTTCATAGAAACACCTCTCTTTCAGAGAGGTCCATCAGAGATATCCTTTTTTTTTTTCAAAATTATGTGCCTAGGCCCCACCCAATATGCTACTGAATTGAAATATCTGAGGATCAGGCTCTGGGCATATATGTTCTGAAAAAGCTCTCCAGATGGTGATGGTTTGCACCTGTTCTGACTATGCAATAGTAAGCTCATATGTGTTCCAAGGATCCCTTTGAAGACAGATGGAAGGAAACAGAGCTGAAAGGATCAGAAAGAGGGAGGCATCAGGCAGAAATTATGACTCAAGTGTGTCAGGGTTCTCAGTTCAGGCTTAAACTATACTCAGCTACCCTAGAAGTTCACATTAGAAAATATATCTGGACATGCCTCGATGACCGGTGGGTCAGTCATCAGGGTTCCATTTACATAAGCAAATATGGATCCTCCTGGAAAAGGACTCATCTTAAATTGAGAGACTTTTTCTTTCAACTTTTTAATTGAATTTGTAATCATACAGAATGTTAAAAGAATTTACTCACCACTTAGATTCAAAACGTGCTACCATTTTGCTGTATTTTCTTTATTTGCTAATTTTTTAAAAAGTCCTGTGATCATTGCCTGAAATAATTGTTTCATTGAGGAGTGGGCATTGCCAAATAGTGATTTTCTGATTCTATCATTTCTTCTACATTTATTATCTACATTATTCTTTTAAAAAGAACTTTTCTTTATCAACTGGAGAGGAAGTAAGTTTTCCTAAAACGATAGTCCTTTATCAGACATGTCTTTTGCAAATATTTTCTCCAGTCTATGGCTTGTCTTTTCATTCTCTTGACAGTGTCTTTCACAGAGTGAACATTTTTAATTTAATGGAGTACAGCTTAATTTCTTTCATGGACCATGCCTTTGGTGTTAGATCTAAAATATCAGCCCAAACCCAAGGTCATCTATATTTTTTGCTATGTTATGTCACAGAAGTTTTATATTAATAGTTTAGAGTTTTACATTTAGATCTATGATCTATTTTGAGGTAATTTTTGTGATGGGTGTAAGGTCTAGATTCATTTTTTACATGTGAATATCCTATTCAGCACTATTTATTGATAAATCTATCTTTTCTCCATTATATTGCCTTTGCTCCTTTACCAAAAATCAGTTGACTATATTTGTGTATGTCTATTAATATATCCGGGCTCTCTCTGTTCCATTACTCTATTTGTTGATACTTTTGCAAATACTACCCTGTCTTTATTAGTATAGCTTTATAATAAGTCTTGAAGACCGGAAGTGTCAGTCCTCCAACTTTGTTCTTCTCCTTCATTATTATGCTTGCTCTACTGGGTCTTCTGCCTATCCATCTAAATTTAAAAATCAGTTTGTTGATATCCAGAAACTTATCTGCTGGGATTTTGATTGGGATTGCATTGAATCTATAGATCAAATTGGGAAGAACTGACAGCTTGACAACATTGAATCTTCCTATCCATAAACATGGAATCTCTCTTCATTTATTTAGTTTTTTATTTTGTTCATCAGATTTTTATAATTTTCCTCATAAAGATCTTATATATTTTTTTTAGCTTTATGACTAAGTATTTAATTGTTGGGTTGCTAATGTAAATAGTATTTTGCTTTTAATTTCAAATTCCATTTGTTTGTTGCTGGTATATAAGAAAGCAATTGACTTTTGTATATTAACCTACACTTGCTACCTTGTTATAATTGCAAAATAGTTTCAGAAGGATTTTTATTTTTCTTTTTTGTCAATTCTTCCAGATTTTCTACATAGACAATCTCATCATCTGTAAACAAAGACTGTTTTATTTTCTTCCTTGCCAATTTGTATAGTTTTTACTTCCTTTTCTTATCTTATTACATTTCTTATCTTATTACATTATTTACTTCCTTTTCTTATCTAGGACTTCCAATATGATGTTGAAAAGGGTTGGTGAGAGGAGACCTCCCTGTCTTGCTCCTGATCTTAGTGGGAAAGCTTTAATTTGTCACCATTAAGTATAATGTTAGCTGTAAGATTTTTGTACATGTTCTTTATCAAGTTGAGTCAGTTCCCCTCTATTCCTAGTTTGCTGAGAGATTTTATAATGAATGAGGGTTGGATTTTGTCAAATGGTTTTTCTACATCTACTGATATAATCATGTGATTTTTCTTCTTTAGCCTGTTATTATGATGGAATACATTAATTGATTTTCAAATGTTGAACCATCATTAAATACATAGAATAAATTGTACTTGGTCATAAAGTGTAATTATTTTTATACATTATTAGATTGGATTTGCTAATATTTTGTTGATGATTTTTGCATTTATGTTCATGAGTGATATTGGTCTGTATTTTCTTTTCTTGTAATATCTTTCTTTAATTTGGGTATTAGGGTAATGCTGGCCCCATAGAGTAAGTTAGAAAGTATTCCCTTTCCTTCTACCTTCTGGAAGAGATGGTAGAAAATTGGTATAACTTCCTTCTTAAATATTTAGAATTCACCAGTGAACCCATCTGGGTCTGGTGCTTTCTGTTTTAGAAGGTTATTAATTACTGATTCAATTTATTTAATGAATATAGGCCTATTCAGATTGCCTATTACATGATGTTTTGATAAGTTCAATATGTTCATCTACCATCACTCCTCCCCTCCTGTTAAGATCTTTCAGCAGCTTCATAATTGCCTTCTAAGTTTGGCATATACCTTTCAGTCCATTGTCATCTCACCACAACTCCCTGCATTTGTTACCACTTACATTCCCCCCAAAATATCAAGCTTTGACATACTCCTACGCATTTACAAGGGCTTTTGTGTATTCCTAAAGAATCTTTTTCTAACTTTTCTTTATCCTTCCAAACTCAGCTTGCCCTGGAAGCTTTTCCTGATGTCTCCAGGCAGTTAAGCTGCCTCATTCAACTTGTACAATAGAAAAACAAAAATTATCCTTTAAAACTACAAACAGAAAAATCCAAACTTTCTAATGATTATTGTAAAATTTCAATTCAAGGCCAGGCGCGGTGGCTCACGCCTGTAATCCTAGCACTCTGGGAGGCCGAGGTGGGCGGATTGCTCAAGGTCAGGAGTTCGAAACCAGCCTGAGCAAGAGTGAGACCCTGTCTCTACTATAAATAGAAAGAAATTAATTGGCCAACTAATATATATATATAAAATTTGCCAGGCATGGAGGCGCATGCCTGCAATCCTAGCTACTAGAGAGGCTGAGGCAAGAGGATCGCGTGAGCCCAGGAGTTTGAGGTTGCTGTGAGCTAGGCTGATGCCACTTACTCTAGCCTAGGCAACAGAGTGAGACTCTGTCTCAAAAAAATAAATAAATAAATAAAATAAAATTTCAATTCAAGATACATAATCAAACAAAATATAAAATGCTGATCTGGTTGTGGATTATGTCCTGTACTTTATAAATTCACTATCTAAGATGGAAAGACATATTTGACACAGCATACCAACAATGATACAAGCACTGAACAATAAGGTATCATTTCAGTATAAGATAAAGGTTAAGATATAACAATACTGAAGGCAAACTTGAGTAACCATTTAGGTATTATGCTTAGATGTGTTCATATCTAAAAATGCATTATGACAAGTTTGTATCTTTTTGTTTCCCTGTATTTATTCTGGGCAAGTGACTAAATCCAGTCTCAATCTTTTCATGGGATAAAAATAAATAGTAATTGGTAGTGATGATAAATGATGAAAATGATATTATTTGTATTATTAAAAGTAATATCATTATATAACCCCTCTTTCCTTCCACATATAGTATTTGAAACAATATTTTTTTACTATGAATACTTAGTGCTCTGTGAATAATAGCCTTACTATTGAATGAAGAACCCCTTCTCCAACATACTCCCCCTTTCTTCATTTTCATAACTTTGACAAAAGTAGTAGAATATGGTGAACACTAGATGGAGCAACATTTCAAGTAGAGTAATCCTTCCTAAGCAAGAACTTTCTAGTATAGCTTAAAAATAAATCATGTCTTGTATATTTCAAAATAGCTAGAAGAGAATAATTTGAATATTTCTAGCATAAAGCCAAATATTTATGGTGATAGATATTCCAATTACACTGATTTGATCTTTACAAATTAAATGAATGCATTAAATTATCACATGTAACCCGAAAATATGTATATCTATTATAGTCTCATTTTAAAAGTTAAAAAAAATAAATGTCTAGAAAAGTAATCACTCATAATTATAGTCAACTGCACACATTTTGCAAGTAAACATAAATGGCTTTGAATATTTCAGGGTTATTAATAGGAGAAAACAGGCAAAACAAAGATTTGGATACACCATTGTATGCTCCCTCAAAATTCATATGTTGAAGTTCTAACCCCCTGTACCTCTGCATGTGACAATATTTGGGGACAGGGTCTTTAAAGAGGCAATCAAGGCCAGGCGCAGTGGCTCACACCTGTAATCCTAGCACTCTGGGAGGCCGAGGAGGGCAGATCGCTCAAAGTCAGCAGTTTGAAACCAGCCTGAGCAAGAGTGAGACCCCTTCTCTACTAAAAATAGAAAGAAATTAATTGGCAAACTAAAAATATATACATAAACAATTAGCCGGGCATGGTGGCGCATGCCTATAGTCCCAGCTACTAGGGATGCTGAGGCAGGAGGATCGCCTGAGCCCAGGAGTTTGAGGTTGCTGAGAGCTAGGCTGACGCCACGGCACTCTAGCCCAGGCAACAGAGTGAGACTCTGTCTCAAAAAAAAAGAGGCAATCAAGTTAAAATGAAGTCATTAAGATGGACGCTACTCCAGTATGACTGATGTCCTTATAAGAAGAGGAAATTTGGACACACACACATAGTGGAAAAACAAGGCTAAGCTATAGGAAGAAGATAGCCATCTACAAGTCAAAGAGAGAGGCCTGGAACAAATCCTTCCCTCATGGTCCTTAGAAAAACCCGCTGCTGATACCTTGGCCTTGGACTTCTAACATGCAGAACTGTAAGAAAAATTAATTTCTCTTGTTTAAGCCACTCAGTCTATGGTATTTTGTTATAGAAACAAAGTATTGCAATATTTTGTTAAGGAAACCCTAGCAAATTAATACATGTGGAAAGGAATACTATAATAGAAGAGCCATGACGATAGGAATTTTCATCTTTTTCATTCATGGATGTATCCCAAACTCCAAGAACAATGCCTGACACATAGTTGGTGCTGAATAAATATTTTTTGAGTGAACTAATAAGTAAAGCAGATTAATAAGATTCTTCCCATAGATAACTCTGCTAAATGCCATTAATGTTAGAGTGATGTTTTTCCTAAGACCTGAGGATCTGGGCTCCCATTGTCTTACCTGGTGTTGTGGGTATAATTGGTCTGTTGCCACAGCCCAAATGTATAAAATCTTCTGCTGAAACTCTTGTGATGATTCAAATCCTGAGGTAATTTCCTGAAGAAGAGAAGAGCTAAAAAGACATAAAAAAAACAAAAACACCTTGCTGTAATATGATAAATGTGAATTAATCCATGTAGAGAGACAGTTCAAATTTGTTAGTCCCATCCTGGGGAAAATGCTTCATACAGTAACTTACTGGTATTACTGTTCCCTCAAGGTATTTGGTTAGCTGGCCTCACTAAAGGCATTGAGAACAGTCTGGATTAGCAATTTAGAGGGAAAAAAATAAATGAGGACTTTTCTGTTATTATTGAAGCATTTCTTATGGACATGAGAAAAAATTAATTAAATTTCCTTCTGATTTATTCAATTAAGGATTCATGGTGCATATCTGTCTTTAACCTGATCTCCATGTCTTAATGTTATCACTAATACCATCAATCAATACTTAATTTGGTACCCTGAATATGTTTGGCAAATAACAGTAAAAATAAAACATAAAACAAATATGGAATTTACACTCTGATTTTAACTGCATACAAATATCCTTTAAATAACAACCAGAAGAAAAATTCATCAAGATTATAAGAGTGGTTTTGTTAGAGGTGATGAGATTATAAGTAATTCTCTCTTCAAAGTATTCACAATTTTATATAATAAGTCTCCATTTTTAAAGCAAAAAGTTCTAAAAAAAATCATTCTAACTTCTAATCAAATTTAGGATTATATTAGGATTAAAAATCCCCCACAGGGAGAGAGTGATATGCTAATATTTATTTGTAATATACATTTAATTAATCTATCTATACAGACTGCAGATGAGAAAGCCAGAATAACAACTGAAAGTCAGTATATTTGAATCAAAATTGGAAACTCTCACCTATTCTGAAAACAATTTAAAAACTAAATCAAAGCTTGTTCTTAGTTTGGGAGCTGGAATTAGCTCTAGAACTGATGCAATCTGAAACCAGAGCCAACAAGTGTTTACCAAAGTCTTTGTCCCAAAGGAAAGGCTTCTTTTCTAATTCTCCAGAAGTGACGCTGTTGGGATTGCCTTGAGACTTCAGCTAAGGAGCTGGTAGTATAGACATTAAATTCATTTTGAAGCTTCATTTTCCTTTCCAGCAAAAATGAAATCTAAAATCTTTTTCACAATATCCAATTTGTAATCAAGCCCTCCTCTACTGAAGGGTTTAATTCACTTCTTGTGCATTTGCCCCTTTTTCCTGGGAACCACAGCATTAACAGGAAATTTATGCCTCAGGGGCTTACTTGTTACAGAATGGAAAAAATGAAGCTGTGGACTTTCTCAAGGATGATTTAGAGAGCAGAGATCATTAAATTACTGCACTGCCCTCCTTATCGTCTTCAGAAGGCTAATAAACAAAGTGACTGCACAAGCTACACTCCACCCCAGGAATATAAACAATTCTTTGACAGGATTTGACTGGAAGTCAACTTGATAGCTCTGAATCAGGTTTTTATCACATTGGAGCCTGCACCCTGTTGCAAGGATCAAGATAATTGGGTATTATTACACAGCCAAATATTGAGCACATTAAAAAAGAAGAAAAGGGCTTCTCGCGAGGGAGATCTTGGTGGTGATGGAATAGTTTTATATCTTGATGGCTGTATTTACATGAATCTACACGTGTGATTAAAAGGACATAGAACTATATGTACACACATTGTGTCACTGTCAATTTCCTGGTTTTGATACTATAGGTAAGTAAAATGTAACTACTGGGGAGAAACTGAGTAGAAGGTACATGTGACTTCTCTGTACGGTCTTTGCAACTTCCTGTGAATCTGTACTTATTTCAAAATAAAATGGTTTTAAAAGTGCGCCTTCTTGTGTACAATTAACATACTTTGAACATTCTGCGTTAGAACAAGTCATGGAGAATAAAACAGAGCGCAGTTTTCAAATGTGAGGTTTTCAGCCCCAACCCAAGAGAAGGCTCGAGGTTGGGGATGCCCTCGCATAAGTTCTTCCCTCTGCCTGGGACACCCTTTCCCACCTCCAGCACCACCTGTCCCCCTTCCCAAGGCTGGCTGGCTCCTTCGCATCTTTCAGGCGACATCTCAAGGCCACCTCCTTTCAGAGGCCTTCCCTTATCCCCCCAAGTAAAGGAGATGCCCTTTGCTACTCTCTGAATACTCCATGCCCTTCACAGCGCCTTCACCAGGTGTACTGATTCGTTTACCTGTGTGTTGCCTGGCTCCCCACTGGAGCACGCAAATTCCATGAGGGCGGGCCCGCGCCTGCCAGGCCGCTGCATCCCCAGCTGGAGCACACCAGTGCTCCAGAAGGATTTTGTTTGAATCAGTGCACCTCACTGGAACTCGTTCACTTCGGCTGGGGGTGGTCATGTTGGTCCCTCAGGTCAGGCTGGCCTCGGTGCCCCTCCGCCTGCTCCCCTCAACTCAGGCCCCACCCGGTCAAGAGAGGGCGCCATTTTCCTCCCTCTGACTCCTCAGCCCAGAGGGGGCGCCTGGATCCAACACCTCGACCCACTGAGACGCCTTTTCCTCACTCGCACCTTTCCCCCTGGCCATCCTCTGGGCCGCCTCCGCAACACCCTCAGTCCCCGCACTGTGGCCGCCTTTCCCTTCCGAAGTCTCCGCTCGGCCCCGACCCCAGCAACTGGGGGAATCTAGCCCCTCAGACCACACCCTTCGGCCCGCGGACTGAGCGGGAAGCGAGCGCAGAGCTCCGCGAGGGAGGCGGGAGGGCGGAGGATGGGGGCGTGTCCTCCTTGATCCTGGGCGTGGATTGGCGGGGGCGCGGGGAGGGGGCGGGACCTAAGGGGGCGGGGCTGCAGCCTGGGTCTCTAGTCCCCCGGCCCCTCCGGGCATTCCTGGCGGCTCTGGCGTCTGCGGGCCCTCGCTGACAGCCCGACTCCGGCTCCTGCAGCATGGCTGAGAAGCGGCACACATCGGACACCGAAACCCGGCGGGCCCCCACCGCTTTCAGTGGTGAGCCCCGCGCGCCCCTCAGCCCTCCCCCGGGGACCGAGCCCCCGCCCGCAGCGTGAGCTCCTCGGTCTGAGGACCGGGTTCCCGGCCGGTCTCCGCTGCTTTGGGCTGTGCGAGCTCCTCTCGGAGCGCGGTCACCTCACTCCTAAGCTGAGAACAATGAACCCTGTCCCGCAAGCTGGGGGTCTCGACTTAGGGGCGGTGGGGTGCAAAGCCCGGCCTACGGTGGCCGTGCCGGTGGCGCGGGGCGTTTCCGATACCCTGCGCAGTGGCGGGGCCGCGTTATCCCGCGGTCGCCAGATGCCAGGCGCCGTGCCAGCGCTTCGTTATCTCGTGGCGCGCGCGATCGAGGAAACGCAGAAGGAACCGGCAGCCAGCGGGCAGGGAGCCGGCGCCCCGCGTCTGCACCCCTCGCCCGCTCCCCTGCCCGCCCCGCCCCCTCGGAGGCCGCCGCCTCCGCCCAGCCCTCGCCCCGCAGGGGCCGCCCGCGCCTCGGGAGCTGGGAAGAACTCTGGGTCCCCCTCCCGCAGCTCCTGACACACAGTAGGCCGCATTTGCAGAAGAAGGAAGGGAGGTCTCTCTTTGGCTCTCTTCCCACCTCTCTTTCTGGCTCCGCTTTCTGCCCTGTTTTCCCGCTCCGCTTTACTGTGTCTTAGAGAACTCTCCTTCCCGGCTTTTGTCCCTCACGAGGAACTCTAAGTTCCCCTACCCTAACCCTATCCTGCTAGGGTGTTCTCAGTCTTGAAGATGGGAGTGTCTCAGTCTTCTTCCTTTGAGAAGGAATTAGCACTCCTGAGAGGGCTACCACCTTGAGCCTTTATTGGCTAACTCCGGGGATAGGGGGTTTCAATAAGGAGAGGTGATGGACCTCTCCTTTTGGAGAGGAGTGTTGGTATCTTCTGGGGAGCTCTTAGTGGTCCAAATTAACAGTATTTCTAAAGATGCAATTTCAGACAGGATGACACAGAGAAAGAAATTTAGGCAGCTGGGTGGGCTTTTGCAGCACCCTACAAAGAACACTACATTGAAGTCATCTGTTCTGGTTATTTGTAAAGCCAGTTTTGTCCATCCATTTTATATAAGTCCCCTTTGTCTTGCCCAGGGATCCCTGTCTTTTTAGTTCCTTACCAGGGGCATTAAAAGAATTACAGAAATCGTTATCCCTCACTTTTCACTACTGAGCACCTTGGAAAGTTATCTTCCCAAATTGGGAGTGTACATATACGGGAATTGATGAGAATAATACCGAAATGCATAAATACATAAGTAAAACTTAAACACTGAATAGGCCAGGCTCTGTGCCAAATATTGTATATACATTATTTTATTGAATTTGCACATCAGATGATGTGGTATGTACTGTTCTTATCCCTACTTTATACTTGAAGAAACTGATACTCAAAGGGGTTATGTTGCTTAAAATCACACAGTTTATAAATAATGGAGCCATATTTTACATCTGGATTTGATTGATTCTAAAACTTGAACAGGAAAAAAATTGTTTCACTTCCTCCATAGTTAGTTGTCTTATCCTAGATAAAAAGATGGGTAGCATGCATTCCTCAGTACCCTGACCCCCTGGTGGGAAACTGCAGTGGGAAATCTGTTTGGAGGAGTTATTTAGGAATAAGCATGATCTTTGTACTTAATGTTTATTTAGTTTCTCATGGTTACAGACCAGTTTTTACTTGTAAGTTTTTTTTTTTCTTGGTTCTACACTTAACTAATTTTTAGACAGAAATCTTTTAGGAATCTTATGGAAACTAATGTACCCTCTCAGAAAATTATACATACAAACACAATTTTGCTGGTCTGTTCCCCCCCCCTTTTTTTAATGTAAACCTTCAAGACTTGAGATTGGTAGGAAAGCTATTAGTAGAATTTATTAAATAGAATTTTTAAATGCTTGCCATGTGCCAAACACAGCCTAAGTGATTTACAAACATTATCTAATTGCAATTTTGCAACAGCTCTGCAAGGAAAACGTCACTGTTCACCACTTTACAATAAGGAAACTGAGGCTAAGAGTTTAGAGCCAGGTTTCAAACCTGGGCTATCTGATTTTCCAAACCGTTTTCCCTGTCCTAGAGATGCATACCAAAATGTAGAACCCTGTCTGACATCAGTACTTTACTTGAGAGACAATAAACAAAGCGTAGAGGAACCCTGCTTCAGACCTCTTGGATAAGGCAAGTCCAGAGGGTTGCTTCTGAGGGAAGCAGTGGAATCATAAAAGCCCAAACTCTGCCTCCTAGGAGTTTGCTGAGCTTTAGTTCTAGGTACGGAATGTGACCAAACCTAGGCAAAACCAGTTTTTCTTAAAGCTAATACATTCACTTTGAATGAAATAATGCAGGTGGATTGCAAATAAATGTATCATTATAATTAAGAGCTATATCAACAGAAGGAATCCCTTTGGGAGAGTGACTGAAAATAAGAAGAATCATGGGACTGATTTGTTTATTTCAGTTGTTATAGCCGATTGGGGAGAACATTGTAACTTCTTCAATAATTAATCTGAACTAAACCAGCAATGGTCATAAATTAACTCAAACGGTAGACCAAGTCTACAAAAACTGGCATTTATGTATTTTTTTAATGATTAAATAGGTTCTTGGTGCCATCTGATGGTATGAATTTTGCAGGGTGAAAGACAAAGTCGCTGATTGACTAGTAAGCTTTGAAGAAAAAAAAATTTTAAAGAAGTGGGTACAATGATACAGATAGGGTTCAAAATAAATTTTTTAAAAAGACTTGGAAAAGCATTTTCCTGAAAACTATTGCAACGATACCTGTTCTCTGTGTCTGCCTTGCATCCTGTACACGCCTGTCATATGTTTATCATATAGTATTATAATTATCAATTTGATTCATCCACCTCCCCACCACCCCATGAGAGCTTGTGAATGCATAGACTGTCCTTCCTCATTATATCAACTACATAGTAGGTGTATAAAAATGTTTGTTGAAGGCCGGGCGCGGTGGCTCACACATGTAATCCTAGCTCTCTGGGAGGCCGAGGTGGGCGGATTGCTCAAGGTCAGGAGTTCAAAACCATCCTGAGCAAGAGCGAGACCCCGTCTCTACTATAAATAGAAAGAAATTAATTGGCCAACTGATATGTATATAAAAAAAATTAGCCGGGCATGGTGGCGCATGCCTGTAGTCCCAGCTACTCGGGAAGCTGAGGCAGAAGGATCTCTCGAGCCCAGGAGATTGAGGTTGCTGTGAGCTAGGCTGACGCCAGCGCACTCACTCTAGCCTGGACAACAAAGCGAGATTCTGTCTCAAAAAAAAAAAAAAAATGTTTGTTGAAAGAAAAAGAAAGCAGGTAGGGAGATAAAGATCCCCATAGAGTAAATTACATTGGTAAAGGTTTGGCTTATGTTGATAGTGGAACAATTTTTCTGTTTGCAGTTTATTTCATTAAGTTTGTTATAACCCAAACTGTTGACTTTAGGGTGTGACCATCATGTTTCTTGTTATATATTCTTATTACAGATAGAGTATTTGTCTGGGTTTACATCATCAATAAAGGGATTATAATTGTCAAGATAATTTATTGTGCCTAGTAAGGAATCTTCATTTACTTACTAAATCAGAAAAAGAGAAGTTAGAACATTGGCCTCCAACCTTTTTGGCACCAGGGACCAATTTCATGGAAGACAGTTTTTCCACAGATGTTGGGGTGGGGTGTGGCAAAGAGGCTCTGTGCCCTGGTCCCCTAACAGGCCACGGACTGGTACCAGGGGTTGGGGACTACAGCATAGATTGGTTACTTTCCACTTTGATATTTCAAGACCTCTGAGATTCTGGGCCAATGTTAAGGAGTGTTGCAAAATGATTTATAGGGATTAATGACAGTAAATCCAACTATGGTGGAGAGCAGTGGCGATCCTTAATCCATGGTGAGTTTAGGGCAGCGGTCCCCAATCTTTTTAGCACCAGGGACCATTTCATGGAGGCAATTTTTCCACGGGAGCTGGGGGATGTGGAGCTCGGACGGTGATGCAAGCGAGGCAGAGTAGCTGTAAATGCAGATGAAGCCTCCTTTGCTCACTTGCCCCCTGCTGTGCACACCCCCCAAGTTTCATGGAAGATAATTTTTCCATGGCCGAGGAGAGGGGGTATGTGGCAGAGTTCTGCAACCCTGAGGTTGGGGACCATAGAATTAGAGGACACAATTGGTGGAAAGAAGGAAGTATGTGTCAATTCTCTATTGACACATACTTGTTTCTCCATTCTTTTTGAGTCTTTGTCTTTTCTCTGGAGCTAGTAAAGTAACTTTGACCCCAAGCATTTGGCATGTTATATCAGTAGATCAGCCTTGAAGATACAACCAATGAAGTGTCTGCCCTAAAGTCTCAGACAGCTGAATGCAATGGCTCATACATGTAATCCCAGCAACTCAGGAGGCCAAGGCTGAGGCATGAGGATCGCTGGAGCCCAAGAGTTGAAGGCTGCAGTGAGCTATTATCATACTACTGCACTCCAGCCTGGGTGACAGAGTGAGATCCCATTTCTAAAAAAAAAAAAAATAAAGTCTCAGACAATGAAAATTATACCAAACTTGTTGTCCAGTTAGAGTAAGCACTATGGTACAGTAGTAGAGTTTAGTGAAATAAGAGTGGAATTTATAAGTAAAACTCTAGGTTGAGGTTGCAATATTATCACTTAAAGATTTGTATGAGAGATGGTCCAAGAAAGTTTAGAACTCTGACTTACTACCCCACATGTAGTCTGTTTCTCCTCCAGAGATAGAGTCCCCAAGCAAATTGTTAGTCTTGATATTTTCTCCTTGGTATGCTGGTCCCAGAAGGCAATTCACTTAATAAAAGTTTATTCCTGCAAACTATATTAATAATGATCTGAAAGTTGTGATAATAATAGTGGCCACTATTTATTGAACATTTCCAAAGTGTCAAACACTTTACATATTTTCTCATTTTATCTTCATAGCAACTGTGTGAAATGTGTACTATTCTTTCTCCCCCATTTTACTGATGAGAACATTTAATGGTAGAAGTGGAATCTGACACCAAACACTCAAGCTCTTAGCCACTGCTTAGCTATTTCGCCTCAATGAAGAATTGGGAACCTTATGATCTAGTTTCTTTATGCTTCTCTTTCCCATTTTTTAAATGAAAGTGATTTACCTTCCAAAGACCTTAATGAGAAAAACTTAATTATAGATAATTTTAAGATGTCTGAGCAAAAGAGCAAGGAGGAAAAAAACTGAAAAAGTAGGAGGTTTTCTGTTTTCATGTATTTCAGGCCTGATCTAAATTTAATTAACTTAATACCCATTATGAAATTGTTTTTCTCTCTAATTTTTCTAAACATGAATGTTTTTATGTTTCCAGACATGGGCATGTTGAACCCATTTTTCTACCTTCCTGAATTCTCTCTAACCTCACAGTTGGAAAAGGTCTGATTTTATAAAAAAGAAAAACCCTTGAGGAAAGCTGTTGACAACTACGTTGGGACAGAGGGTGATTCTGAATTGTTTTCTTGGATCTTGTGTGCTGATGCATAGTTTCAGTTTGTCTTATGTAACATCAGTCTTTTCTTTTTTTTTTATGTGTCCACTTATTGTAATAACAATACATATACCATGTTATCACCATGGAATGTAAGTTCAGAGAGAATACACAAGAGAATTACAAGTGTAATGAGAATATGACACAAGAGAATTTGACAAGTGTAATGAAATATTCTGTAGTATATCAAAGTTTGTGTACAATGTTTGACCAAATCATATTGCTCATAAATCATTAATCACTCCCATTATAGGCAATTTGTTTATTTTAACATTTCTAATTCTTACAGAGAAAATAAACATAATGCACACACTTTAAAAAGTTCTTTATTTACCTATGCATTAATGCTTAAAATACATTATTTTTATTTCAAAGTGACATTTAAAAATTACACAAATATAACCGCAGCAAAAATATAATTTTACAGTTACAAAAGGGCTAAATGAGAATCCATAATTAAGTTTTTCTTGTGTTTACAATCGTGATTCTGAAATAAATACTACTACTATACAGCTCTGTTGTAAGCTTTCTAGGTTTGGTTTAAACACATACACATACACTTTCAATTTTGAAAGGCTTTACAAATTATATTCATGCACTTTTTTAAAAAAGAGTTCTAAAAGAACCAACCAGTCCCCAAAACTGAAGTACTCAACCAGTCCCCAAGACAGGCAGAAAAAAGTTAAATTAACTGGGGTAAACAGGACTCCTACATGACATCCAAAGCATGAGATGTTCTGCAGCAAACTGGGAGTACTTCAGGGTTGGCCTGCTGTCCTCTTTAGAACTAATTTCATTTAACAGTTTAAGAAGGTGGACATTTTAACATCACCAAGTGCATTTAGGTGACATGTTTCTTTTTGTGCTAACTTGACTCCTGTGAATGACCTAGTTAGTGAACTAGACACTAGTAATTTGGTCACCAGGCAAATCAAGCTGCAAGAAAGGAAGCCAATATTCAAAATACTGTATTATTGTCTGAACTCACTGAAATAATTTATTTTTGACATCGATAGGTAACCTCAATAACTAAATCAAGCTCCTCCAACAAGACCAAGACAAAGACAGCAGCTCTTCTTCTAAGGTTTAGGTTTTGCCCAGAATTCCCAATACATGGAATAGCCCATACCCAGAGTCATTGCTCCCACAACAAAGCCTTGGGCTGCCACACACATGTGTATCAGGTGAAGGGACATTTTAGTATTTCCCCTGCTCTTCAATTTGTATAATCCATATGCAACAATTGCTGCAAAACCTGCCATTCCAATGGGGACAAATGGTGCCTCTTTAGCTTTTTGGATAAGTTTGGATCCCTGATCTTCATCATATGAAGAAAGAGAAACATCTGTGTTGGTTGACATAGTATTGCTTGAAGAATCTTCCCAGAGCGAGAAAACCCCTTACGGTACCACTGGCTTTGACCCCCCATCAGTCTTTTCTTCCAGACAAACAACAGAATCAATCACTCAACTCGTTCAGCAACTATTTATTTAACAAATTTTTTGGAGTACCTATTTTTAACTAGGTATCTTCCATTTTGCTCATTTACTCATCACACTAACCCTCTGAAGAAGTATTCTTATTAGCCCTATTTTTAAATGGGTAGACTGAGGCACAGAGGAGTAAGGTACTTTCCCACGATCACAAAGCTATTAATAGTAAGTGGCAGAGCCAGCTCTGAACCCATTATGCTATATTGTTTTAACAAGACCGACACTGAATAAGATGATTACAAGTATGATAAATGTTTTTTAAAGAGGATTAAGTGCAGGCCGGGCGCTGTGGCTCACGCCTGTAATCCTAGCTCTTGGGAGGCCGAGGCGGGCGGATTGCTCAAGGTCAGGAGTTCAAAACCAGCCTGAGCAAGAGCGAGACCCCGTCTCTACTATAAATAGAAAGAAATTAATTGGCCAACTGATATATATATAAAAAAATTAGCCGGGCATGGTGGCGCATGCCTGTAGTCCCAGCTACCCGGGAGGCTGAGGCAGAAGGATCACTTGAGCCCAGGAGTTTGAGGTTGCTGTGAGCTAGGCTGACGCCACGGCACTCACTCTAGCCTGGACAACAAAGCGAGACTCTGTCTCAAAAAAAAAAAAAAAAAAAAAAAAAAAAAAAAGAGGATTAAGTGCTATTGCAGCTTAAGAGAGAAAGGCCTATTTAAGACTGAGGGGTCCAAATTTAAAAGTATTAATGTGGCTCTTACCTATTTTCTTCCTCCTGTTATATGGCCTGAAATATTTGAAAATCTTCAAAGTGCTTGGGAAATACGATATTTATGCTTACTTAATTTCCTTATTCTTTTTGAGGTAAGCAAAGGATTTCCTTTATTTCAACTTCTGTTGAAAAATCTTTCTTAAAAGGATTAGTCCATTTCCTTTCCTTAATATTTCATGGTAAACACATTTTAAGCTTTGTGATTCAAATCATATAATGCCTTGTCAGTGTCTGTTCTTTTGGTTTAGTATTTATAGCCATAGATGGTTTATAACAGGGAGGAAAAGTTACAGTTTTCAATCATGGTTCTTAACTCACTGCCATCTGGCCTGTAGTCACCCTAGCCCAGAGAATAATTTCCTCTCTAGAGGTTTAAGGATAAGGGTATTTGAAGAACTAAACTGTGCCTAATTAAAGTAATGATTTGAAAGGCAAGCTATAGTGGGTGCTTGTTTGCTTTGAAATACTCTGCCTAAATAAATTGCAAGTTGTGATCTACAATTAAACACCATGTTTTTTCAACATATATTTATTGAGACCCTACTAAAGTCTGCCTCTTTCTTGCCTCTAGCTCTTTTAATCTTTCTATCTTTGTAGAATACTGCCTTTATTTTTGTGTGTCTCCCATCTTTACTCCTCTCTCCTTCTATTTATTTTATTTCCTTCCTTTTCTGTTATCTCCTTCCCTTCTTTGTCTTTTTCTCCTAAAATTCCAGCCATTTGAAAAATTCAGTTATAATAAAAATTTGATTATTTGAAGATGTATTTATATTCAATTTTACTTGCCCTTTTGCTTATTTTCACCTTGAGTTCTTATTTATCAGGTCTTACAAAGACCTTGTTTCAAAACAAGCAAAGAAAAAAGAAACTGAGAAGCTGGGATATGTACCCCTATTTGAATAGCTGGGAGTAAGATCAAATGCATTACTTAATTTATGAAAATCTTCCTCCTCAAATAAATAGTTGTATGAGATAAAACAGGAACAGGGCTCTTAACAGCCTTTGGACCAAATCTGGCTGACTGCCTATTTCTGTGTAATCCACAAGCTATGAATAGTTTTTACCTTTTAAAATGTTTTTTTAAAAATCAAAAGAAGAATAATTTTTCATTACATGTGGAAATTATATGAAATTCAGATTTTAGTGTCCACAAATTAAGTTTTATTGGAATACACCCATGCCATTCATGTATGTATTGTCTACGGTTTCCTTTGCACTATAGTAGCAGAGATGTGTAGTGGCAACAGGCTTCATGGCCTGCAAAGCCTAAAATGTTTTACTCTCTGGCTCTTTACAGGAAAAGTTTGCCAAATCCTGAGATAGAATCTCTAATGAGGAATCATCGAGTGGTCAAAAAGAACACTCATATTCTGAATATATATGCTTTTAAGAGGAAAAGTCAAAAATTACCAAGAGCTTTCATTTTGACTTAGTACTGTTAGAACTGGATTGCACGTTTTTGAGACTAAACTCCCAACCATCCTATGTTTACCCACCCAGACTGCACTATTCTTGGCAGTTCACAACATAAGATATTTCACCTGCACTCTGTGAAAGGAAAGGAAAAGATTGTGCTTTAAATGTTGCAACTTAGGTATTTCAATAATTCTTAAGCCTGTCTTTTCCTTTTTGTGTGCAATAATGCATGTAACTCAGAGTCAGAATTTCAGATACTATGTAAGACGTTTCTGGCCTTTCCCAGCAGAGGAAATCCAGTATCTTTTGAACTTCAGAATAATTAAATCTCAGTGATGAATGGAATTTATTACTCTTCATGATTTCCAGTAGTGCCAAATTCAATAGATCTTAGAGTAAATCAGCTGATATGGGATTGGAAACAGCATACAATGCTCTGGACATGAGCCTATATTGTCATCTTGGAAAGAATGTTTTACTGCTTTTCCAGAAGCTGACCCAACAAAATTTACTATACAACTTGTCTTTTTTCATTTGTTTGTTTCAGTTTTCTTTTGTTTTCATTTGTCTCTTCCCAGAAGGTCTTTAGCTTTATTATTAATACTTTAGAACTCCAGGAGGAATATTTTATAGTTACTTTACAGATTTTTGTAAATATTAGAAATACTAATGTACTTAAGGAGCTAGCTGTGGCTAACATGTAATAAGCATTCAATAAACAGTAGTTATTAGTAGTAATAAAAGATACTTCAATAAGAGAAATTTAAGAATTGTATAATTTCATCTTTTCAGGAAACTTAATTTACGTAGGAAGTAAGCAAGTACAGAAACTTTGCTAAAAGTGTATTCAATGCAGCAGAGTTTCTAATTGAGAAATTTGGATGTGACTTAAATGTTCATCATATGAAACAGTGGAATATTATACAACCATTAATAATGTTAAAGAATATGTACTGACATGAAAAACATGTTCACAATGTAGGGAGGGAGAAATAGATTTTAGATCATTATATATATCACTATTTCATTTTTGAAAAAAATAGGATAGAAAAGGTTTAATGGACATACAGCAAGGCAAAACATAATCCCTATACATAGATAATGAAAGTATAATTTTTCTTTTTCTATTTAGCTATAATTTCTGATTTTTATAGTGATTATTTTGCTTTTAAAATAAAAAGCAATAATTTTTTAAAATTTATGTTAGTTTCCTGGAGGTAAGCCCAACTTGAATGTTCAATACAAAAGTTTAAATGTATAGGCTTACATCCATTTTTCAGTCCCTTGTTTTGATTAGTCAAAAGTTTATTCTTGGTGGCTTATACCTGTAATCCTAGCACTCTGGGAGGCTGAGATGGGAGGACCAGTTCGAGACCAGCCTGAGCAAGAGCAAGACCCTGTCTCTACAAAAACTGGAAAAATGAGGGGGGTGTGATGGCACATACCTTCAGTCCCAGCGAATTGGGAGGCTGAGGCAGGAGGATCACTTGAGCCCAGAAGTTTGAGGTTGCAGTGAGCTACGATGACGTCACTGCACTCTAGCCCTGGCAACAGAGTAAGACTCTGTCTCAAGGGAAAAAAAATAAGTTTAGTCTAATATAGTTTTTAGGAAGGAGTTTGGTAGTAAAAGAAAAAAATGCTCTAAACCATGGCAAATCAGTATTTACAACTAAGTATCGCATAGGATCCCTAAATTTGAGGCATGCTACCACCCAGCAAAATATCAACAAGTATATCAAGCAAAATATCTCAGGAATGCTGATTGCCTGTTATTTGTCAATTGTGTCATAAAGCTGGCAGGAAGGATTCAGTCATAAAGTAATAAATGAGAAACTTGAAGGAAATGAATTTCATGAAGTTTTGTTGGGAATTTCTTTCCTCTTATTCCCAGAGGTGGTAGATGACTAAGGGTTCATTTACAAGCCTGGCAAAATTTCAGCCTCACCTCTCTGAGGAATGTGATTTATGCACCTTTTTGAGCTATAAGTCAAGTGAGGAAGAATTTTGAGGGTTGAGAATGGGATAATTTGATTTTAAAGGCATTAGAAAAATATGAAAGTGCCATTTACCCAGTGTATTCACTGATTATTTCTAGCTGAGCATTCAACATGTGAAAGAGCAAGCCTGGTTTTCAGAATATCCTACTGAATTTCTTATTTCTCTTGCTTTGTAATCCCATATTCTCATATGAGGTTTTCAAAAACACAATGTGACAATGGAAACAGCACAGAAAAACTGGGCTGAACCTTCTGGCTTGTCTTCGTGTAGATCTCTCCATAAATGAGCTTCTTGAGAGTGTTTGAATGTCCATGCCTAGCCTGCCTGGGGGGAGGCATGAAGCAAAGGACAAATTAAATTGTTTACTAGGCATTTATCAAAAGGGATAAGTGTCATCTATTTTCCCATTTTTCACCATGAAAATTTGAACACTTGAGTAGGATTGAAAAATTATAGAAAACTATCATCCAAATTTACTCAGCACTATCTCAATTCTATGAGGCCAGTCCAATCTTTATTTTTTTATGGGAAAGGAAACTAAGATTCAAAGAAGATCATACAACTAAGAAATACCAGAACTGAAATTTAAACCTAGACATTCCTCATTCTCAGGAAATCTCAGTCTAATAAGGAACAAAATGCCCAAGAAATTAAAATATTAGGCAAAAATATAAGTGCCACAAGAGAGGTTAGAAAATGCTATCAAGATTCAGAGGAAGGAACAAACATATCTAGCTAGAAAGCTTGATAAGTATTTTATTTCCATGAGGTACAGTGGCTCATGCCTGTAATCCCAACACTTTGGGAGATTGCTTGAGGCCAGGAATTAGAGACCAGCCTAGACAACATAGCATAGACCTCCATCTCTACAAAAAAAAAAAAAACAAAAAAAAACTAGAAGTATTTTATTTTATATCCATTCTATGCAGGATACTGTGCTAGACATTGGGAATATAACAATGAGTAAGAAACACCCTGTCAGGGAGTTATAATGTTCAGGACACAGAGCTATGTAGTTTGTTTGCCTAGAATATGGGAGACTTGGGGGAATATTTTACAAAGTATTTGTGACCAATCTATTCCTAGTTTGGAATCCATTTCACTCTGGAAACCTAGAGCTGAGCCTGGCACAGAGTCTTGAAACTATATTTTTCTGTAAATAGGCACAGGTGGAATTAAGAGGGAGTGGATATTCAGTAAGAATATCAGATTTCATTTTCAGAACTCCTGTGCTTTCCCTGTTTGGATACTGTCTCGGGAAAGATGAAAACATCTTTAATGAGGACGTTTTTTTATTCAGAGAGGAAGGGTCAAAGAGTGAATTTCATGGACTTTGGAGTAAGCTGACCTATATTTGGATCCTACGTCCTCCATAGTGTGCCCTTGGGAAAGTTACGTTCCTTTAGTTGCCTCATTCATAAAATAGAGTTTAAAATATCCTCACAGAGCGATTGTAGAGTTAAATGAGGTACATGTCTAAAGTGATTTAACACAATGCCTGGGGCATAGAAAACCATTCAAAACAGCCACTGATGTTGTTGTCACACTATGATATTGTCATAATGTCATAATACCTGATAGAACTTTCTCCACAAGCAGCATTGTGGCCCTGCTTTGAGTATTCTCTCAGTGAATATGTCTGTGCTCCCAAATTATAACTTTGAAACCTTCAGGACTACCTTAGATCACTTTATTTAAGTATGCATGAGGACATTTACCTCACACTATGACACAGGATCAGAAAATTACAAAGTCAGATATAACCAAAGTACTCACTGTATTTCTGCTTTTTCATCCTGTCTTTAGAGCACTTGACCTTGGTCCCAACGTGTTTCTCTTTCCTCTCATGCTCCCAGCCTGAACTCTCTGCTTATTTCTTGGCCTCCTATTTATTCAAATCCTTACCTCACTGCCACTTTGCCCTTTCTTCTGAGCAATAACACATGCTTGGCATACCTTTTTTTCTCTTGCCAGACACTCTCTCACCACTAAAACAGCTCCTAGAAGTATGGCAGAAGCCTTCTAAGGGATTATAAAAAAAATTGATACTATGCCTTGGCCTTCCCTGTGTCCTCCACAGAAGGGACATGCAAACTAAAAATGAGGGATACTCTGGATACAGAAAATAAGAGCACACGAGAGGTGACAGGAATTCCCAGGACGATAGTGAAAGGCATTCCGAAAATGCTGGCTGTGCACACCAAATGACAGAAGTCTGGACAAGGCTTTGAGACTTCTTTCAGAAGATGAAAGTGATAATGTACCTCGCCCTTTTGAGAGGAAATTTAGACAATTAATGAAGAGTTTAAGGTTAGGCTAATAAGTAGTAAGTTAAAAACTGAGCTAAGGGAAAAAAACAAAACATTAACTTTAGAAAAAACAAAAAGTTACACAGGAAAGGAAAACGAATGATACTTTACTATATGGCTTAGCTCTGAATAGCATTTACAGATTCATAATATATAAAATTTGATAGTAATCTTACTTAAATTATGATATCATTATGTTAGAAGGTATTAGAAGGAGGGGTATATGTATGTGTTGGGGGGAGGGGGAGGAGAGAGAACTAAATCCTCTTCCATAGTGGAAAGTCAATAGATAATGCTCCAAACTGAAAAAACAAGAAGGAACAAAACATGCATATTATTTAGAAACATGGAGGTAAATACTCAATACTCAGCCAAAAGAGCAATTGCATTTGCAGAGGAAGAAACTAGAAGAGGTGAGCAGGCGACTGCATTTTTTATTGCGCTTATTGTACAGAACTGTTTGACTTTCTAAACTTGATGCAAGTGTAACCTTAATAAGAAATTAAAAACAGGAAAAACACAAATGCATAGTTATAGAGGCTAAAAAAAGGAGAAAGAGTAATAGCTGGAGGGGAGAAAAATAGGTTACAAATTTTTATTTTTGAAAATATGGTTGTGTGAACAAGGAAAAATTTTGGAAAAATATACCAAAAGATTTATTATCTCTGGATTTAGAGTATTTTTCCTTCATTTTTTATACTTTTTTGAACTTTTTACAGTGAAATATATATTACCTTTGTAATCAGACAGAAAAGCTATTTCATAATATAAAAACAGAAACATTTAAAAATATAAAAGAAAAACTATGTACAAAGATGTTCATTATACCATTGCTTATAGTAATAAGAAATCAGAAGCCACCTTTCTACAGGAAATGGACAATAAATGATGCTGTGTAAAGCTAGTAAAGTATTTTACAGGTGTAATTTTTAAAAGGAGGCTGTAAATGACTTTATACTCACGTGTCATATGATTTTCACCTTTAATCAGGCTGTATCCTCTGCTAAAATGCCCTTTTCCTTCCTTCCCCTTCCTTTACATTGCTATTTTGCTTATCATTTCATCGTTCAAGAAGCTGACAACCATCACCTACCCACCCCACTCCATTCTCCATCCTAACTGCATAAGTTACTTCATTCTGTGTCTTCAGAGTATTCTGAACAGATACTCTCCATCTGCACTTATCACCTAATATTATAATTATCTGTTTGTCTTCCCCACTAAAATTTAACCTTTTTGAAAGCTGGGATTGGGTCTTATCCATTTTTATCACTTCAAGCAGAGGGTGTAATAAATAGTTGAATGCTTAATAATTGCTGGATAAAATATTGCATAATGTGAAAATCTACTTGTGTTATCATGTTATGTAGATTAAGGAAAGTAGTACCTGCACTAAGCGTTATATGAGGAATCAGTAGGAAAATTCATGTAAAGCAGCGAGCATAAAGGCAAGCACATAGTTGTTCAGTGAATACTAAGGACAAAGATGGTCTTGATAATGCTAAGAATAATAATAAGTGTTATATATTTTTGTTTTCGACAGATAGTTATACGGGCCTTGGACTTTGTGGATGGCTTTTGGTGATTGTCTCATTCTTATTCACGCTTATAACGTTTCCAATATCAATATGGATGTGCATAAAGGTAAAAACCATTTCATTCACATCTGGAAAGGGGCCAACTCCTACCTACATAAACCCACTTTGTGTATGTCAAAGGGAGACTATACTGGCCTATAATTCTTATTTCTTCATCTCTCTTTTGGAAAATTTATTCTACTCCCTGATTATAATGGCATCTTAAAACTTTTCAGCCATTGTCCAATCGATCCTTCCCCATGAGCTAAAGTAAGGATCACCATCACAAATTTTCTGGGGTAGGGATGTGAAATGGTCCTATGAGAACAAGTTCTCCAGAGTTAGGATGGTAAGATTTGACTACTGGCTTTATTATTTACTATGTTACCTTTACCTTGTTTCCTCACTTGTAAAATGAAAGAAGATAATAGTGTCTACTTCATGTGACTGTTGCAAAGATTAAATGAATTTGTGTGTCTAAATGTACTTATTGCAATGCCTGGCACATAGTAAGTGCCCTCAGATGCTGGTTGTGTTTTCTATAAGGCAATTAATACTTGGATAAATGACTATCATTTACATGTTCCTAAAAAGATAAAATTTGTTCTAAGCATTTTCAGACAAATTTATTCTTATAATTAAAAGAGTCAGAAGAAAACGAGGACTTCAGGGTTTTTTTTTTTTAATTAACAATGCATGAGTAATTTAGTAATGTTAACAGCTGAGGAGTGAGGTTATGTATACTATTCTGTACTTTCCAAATTTATACAGTGAATATCTATTGCTTTTATAATCAGTAAAAAAAATTAAATAAATATTATGCTTTGACAAGGTAAACATTGGACATGTTTTATTTGTAGATATTATCTGGATACAGAAAAAATATGAGGCATCTAACCTGTTTAGAGCAGAAATACATATTTAAGAGGTTGTGCATGTAAATATTTGTACTACTCATGTTAAATTATCATTTGTGTTTTTATTCTAGATTATAAAAGAGTATGAAAGAGCCATCATCTTTAGATTGGGTCGCATTTTACAAGGAGGAGCCAAAGGACCTGGTCAGTACTAGGATTGTGGCTTGTTTCTTTTTGTTGATGTGATTCCTGTTACGGGGGCCTCTTCTTTGTTGACTTAGAAAAAGTTCATATAGCAGAAGTTGTATAACAATAGCAGTGGCTCTAGCCAATCTTACTATTGTTACCATTTCCTTTCCACCCTTTCCGTCCCCCTTCCCACTTGAGTCGATATGATTATTTTAATAGGCCAGGAATAGCTATAGCTATAGAAGTTTGAGCTTGAGGATTCCTACCAAAGAAACTTTCAGTTATTCACTTGGCAAACTTCAATTAGACTATTGTGTTCTAGGCTCTGGGAATTCAAGGGAGACTAAAACACAGTTCCTTCCCCTGTTCCTTCCCCGCCAACAGGGAAACATAACTACAATCCTATGTGATCAGTATTATGATCAAGTAATCACAGAGAGCTTTGAGAAGAGAGAGACCCAGAGAAGAGAAACTGATCCAAACTAGTAGTAGGATGAGACAAAGCTTTCTGGAGGTGACATCTTGGCTGAGTCTTGAGGCACGAAAAGGTGTTAGCCAAAAGGGGTGGTATTCCCAGCAGAGAAAGCAACATGTACAAAGCAATGTACAGAAGAGAGTGTTGCAGATTCAAGAAACTATAAGTAGCTCAGTCCAGCAGGGGTGCAGGATGTAAAGAGACAGGGAGTGGCTGAAGAGGTGAGCTGAGGCGGGTCTTGCAGGACCATGTATGGGGCAGGGCTTGTATTTTAGGGGAGATTGCTCTGCTTGCAGCTTAGGAAATGGATCATAGGAGAGAAGCCACCAGAAATAGAAAGATGGCTTGGGAAGGGATTGTATTGGTCCAAGTGAAAAAAAAAGATTAACAGTAACAGTGAGGTGAGAAAATGAACTCCACAGGCCCTAGTGGGGACAGTTAGATGTGGGAAGTAAGCAAGAAGAGTCAAGGATAAATTTCCTGGCTTCTGACTCATTCACTAAGATGAACTGATGACTTTCAGCTCATTAGATTGACTCTATTAAAACTGAATGGAGGCCGGGCGCTGTAGCTCACGCCTGTAATCCTAGCTCTCTGGGAGGCCGAGGCGGGTGGATCGTTGGAGCTCAGAAGTTCAAGACCAGCCTGAGCAAGAGCCGAGACCCCGTCTCTACTAAAAATAAAAAATAAAAAAAAAACGTTAATTGGCCAACTGAAAATGGAAAAAAAAAAAAAAAAAAAAGGAATACAAAAAAAAATTAAAAAAAAAAAAAAACTGAATGGAAAAGTGAACTGATTAGGTGCCCGTATCTCTATAACCTGTGTCTTTTTTGCAGGTTTGTTTTTCGTTCTGCCGTGTACTGACAGCTTCATCAAAGTGGACTTGAGAACTATTTCATTTGATATTCCTCCTCAGGAGGTAAGGTTTTTGTTTGCTGTGAATAACTGAGATATCATGTGTGAAAGTGATTTATAATCTAGAGATGATTTAATGTAAACAGGAAGATATATGTAGGTTATATCCAACAACTATGCCATTTTATATAAGGGACTTGAGTATCCTCGAATTTTGGTATCCACTGGAGGTCCTGGAACCAATCTCCCATGGATACCAAGGGATGACTATATTACAAAATGTAATGTAATGTTAATGTAAGAATAACATTAATGTCATCATTGTTGTCATTGTCATCATTTTTACTACCATATTTCTCCTCTTTGGGTTTCTGATAGAAAATCTTATTTAGTACAATATTCTTTCTTCTTAAGGTTTTATTCTAGATAAATTGATTAGAAGCCAAAGAATTAGAAACCCCTCAGTTGGCATTTTAGATAAAACATAAAATGTTTTATATTAGTAATTATTTTGTGCTTTTTCAGACTACTTCACAAATATTATCACAGTTGGGACTCACAGCAGAATCCCTAGAAAGTATATAGTTTTGGTGAGACAGAAATTCCTCCAGACTACAGTGGCAGAGCCAGGACTCAAATCCAGCTTTTTGGATTCCCTGTCTACTGCTTTTCCCACAGCTCCATGCTAAGTACATTCTGTGTTAGCTCCATCATGGCCCCTGAAGAATTGATGGCCAGCCTGTTGCCCACATCTTAAGAGGCATAAGAGTGAGAGCATCGCTGTATTTTCCGCATGTTTTACCGTCTTTCAGGGAAGAGTGACTCTCAGAAGGAGGTCCTCTCAGGGTAGCTGGGAATCCTGGCATTTTCCTCTATAAACATTGCAGACATCTGGCAGGGTTGCTGTTTAAGTTTCTGCCTTCCAGCTGCTCTCTCCATTCCCGCAAGCTGCTAAATGCAGAGCGAATTGGAACTTGGCACGCAGTCCTTTTTCCAATCCCCTGCGAACTGACTGTGAAGGGAGATAAACACCCTGCCTATGATAAACAGTAGGCAGAGAAGCTGTAGCTTTAGGAAGCAGCTGTGGCAAAGTCAAAGTAGCAAGCATCAGTTTAGGAGTGACACATTTCACCATCGTACCATGGGAAATAATTTTCACACAAGATGGTAATAAACTGTACATTTATTTACAAATCTCCCATTTCTCTTCTAAGTTAGAAATATTTTTGGATTACTGAAAAAAAGGGAGAATTACTGCTTTGATGCCTTGCAGGGCTAAACAGCTATGTAACAACATTGTTGTTATTACCTTCTATCTACATAGCTCTTTACATTTTCAAAAGAGCTTCACTCACAAATGCCTTCTTATTTGATCTGCACAGAAATTTGGTGGAATTGGGCACCCTCTCATAAGTGAGGATCCTCTGGGTCCAATGGTTCAAAAGCCTGGCTAGAGGGATGTGCAGAGCTGCAGAGCTGGAACTACAGTTCAGGTCTCCTGACTCTCCCTCCTGTGTTCCTCATCAATCATCGTTCCTAGAACCACATTTCAGTTCCATTCATCTCTCATTTATTGACTACCTGCTGTGTATCAAGCACTCCGAAAGTGCTAGAGATACAACGAGCTGCCCTTAAGAAATTCATAGTCTAATAGAAAAGTAGGAATGTGAGTAAATAATGCCCCTGCAGTAAGGGAAGAGTGTTTAACTCTGCAAGGTGAGTCAGGGAAGTTTCTCAGAGAAAAGAATACTTGACTGATGACTAGAAATGTGCCAGTCTGATGTTGTGAGGAATGAGAGGTGGGAATTCCTAGGCTCAAGTGATCCTCCCATCTCAGCTTCCTGAATAGCTGGAACTACAGGTGTGCCAGGGCACCTGGCTGGCATCTTTCTTATTGTCTAAATTAACTTGTTACAGTTACATTAGCAGAGTCAGTGTTTTACTCAATTAACACCATTATCCAAGATGAAAGAAAATAAAGACAGCTTTTACCATGTGTCAGGGACTAGTCTTAGCACTTAAATGTATTAACTCATTAATTCTAGCAACAGTGTGAAGTAGGTACCATAATCTCTACAAATAAGGAAAGTGAGTTTCAGCAGGTTGAGTAATTTGCATTACTGGCTTCCTGGAGCCTCTTACTCAGATAAGTTTTTAGTTCAAAACAAAATGATGCCATATTTTTATGTATCATGCTACAAATATAATTTAATGCACCTTTTAAAAACACTCATATACTTTTTGTTCTGGTAATACTGTACTACTTATAGTTCATCAAACCTAGCCTCTCTCATACCTCTGTGCCTTTTCACATGCTATTCTCTCTGCCTTGAATACTCTTCCACCCAACTCTCAACCCTCAGAAAATTTTTATCCCTTTCTTCAAGATTCAGATGTGCCCCTGCCACCACAGCTGCCCCTTATAGCCTCCCTTAATTCCCCAACCTCCTTGAAAGTAGGAACCAAGACTTTTTCTACCTTTACCCCTGGTATCTAGTACAGTGCCTGCTATTGAGTGGCATCTCAGTAGTTGTTGAATGATTGAGTGAAATAATGGACTTAATGAATAAATGAATGTATTCTACTAAATGTTTAAAGATATAATTAACTTTTGAATGCCTTGCTAAAGAAAATCAGCTGTGGTTGGTCTGAGTGCAATGGTGTTTACAACTAATTGATCACAACCAGTTACAGATTCCTTTGTTCCTTCTTCACTCCTACTGCTTTACTTGACCAGCCTCAAAAAAGAAAAAAGAAAATCAGCTGTGTTATACAATGTTCTATAGAATAACATTCTTTACAGTTATGTTACGGAGTTGGTTGACAGATGTAATATTGCTTCCTTTACCTTGTAGATCCTCACCAAGGATTCGGTGACAGTTAGCGTAGATGGTGTGGTCTATTACCGTGTTCAGAATGCAACCCTGGCTGTAGCAAATATCACCAACGCTGACTCAGCAACTCGTCTGTTGGCACAAACTACCCTGAGGAACGTTTTGGGCACCAAGAACCTCTCTCAGCTCCTCTCTGACAGAGAAGAAATTGCACACAACATGCAGGTAAGGAATGCATCCACATGATTACCCACCAAAAATTGAAAAATGCAGCAAAGAATCAATGATTGTTTGAGAACCTTTTATTAATTCAAGTTAGTGGATCCCTGGCCTTTTTTTCTTCATAGTAAAGTTTTCCCAATTTGATGTGGGAGAACATTTTTCACATTAGCAGCTCATGGGTTAATAACACTCATATGTGTGCATTTTTTTTTTATTCCCTCCAGTGTTTATTTTTTTCCCCAGAATCAGTATTACCCTTTTTGTTTAGCAAATACTTCAGAGGTTGTTATACATGACAGTGCATGTATTTTTAAAGCTTTTTTTCTCTGTGTGAATCCCATGAATTCCCTTATAACTGTTAGGCTTTCTAATCTTTTTTTTTTTTTTGAGACAGAGTCTCACTTTGTTGCCCAGGCTAGAGTGAGTGCCGTGGCGTCAGCCGTGGCTCAAGCAATCCTGCTGCCTCAGCCTCCCGAGTAGCTGGGACTACAGGCATGCGCCACCACACCCGGCTAAGTTTTTCTATATATATTAGTTGGCCAATTAATTTCTTTCTATTTTTAGTAGAGACGGGGTCTCACTCTTGCTAAGGCTGGTTTGGAACTCCTGACCTTGAGCAATCCACCCGCCTCGGGCCTCCCAGAGTGCTAGGATTACAGGCGTGAGCCACCTCGCCCAGCCGGCTTTCTAATCTTCCTTGAGTAATTGATGTTAAGCCTGACTTGTTCAGAAAAGATAGTTGCTATAAATCTGCATTCTTATTTGTTTAGACTTCATTGTGAGTAAAATCTATGAATTTATTTGATATCAGTAACAACCTTATGAAATAGACAGTATGGTTTCATTCCTGCCATTCTAAAGGGAGGAAGTTGAAGCATAAAGAAGTAAGGAGTTGGCAAACTGTCTCCCACGGGCCACAGTTTTTGTAAATAAAGTTTCACTGGAATACAGCCATACCCATTTGTTTATGTATTATCCTTGGCTGCTTTTGACTACAACAGCTAGGCCAAATAGTAAAGACAGAGACTGCAAATAAACAATCACTGCATGGCCCTTTTAAAAGTTTACCAACCCCTGCATTAGCTTGTTAATGACAGAATCAGGATCAGCTCCCCAGTGACCCAGCCCCTGCTTCAGAATTCCTTCTGCCCTTAGGGTAACTGTCTATCTACTACTCTACCCAGCACCTTATCTGCTCCAAATCCCAGTGAGTACAGCCACTGTAGGTGTCTAGGCTGGGCTGGCCATTTCTAGCTTAACCTGTCTCTTCTCAACAGTGTACTCTGGATGATGCCACCGATGACTGGGGAATAAAGGTGGAGCGTGTGGAAATTAAGGACGTGAAACTACCTGTGCAGCTCCAGAGAGCTATGGCAGCAGAAGCAGAAGCATCCCGGGAGGCCAGAGCTAAGGTAACGTTATGGTTTTTTTGGTTTGTTTTTCTTACTGAGTTTTCTAATTACATAAAAAAACATGCTTGTTATAAAAAAAATCAAAATAATGCTGAAGCGATCAGTAAAGGTGAAGCCCTCCCCATTACTTCGATTCATATTCCCCCAGAGGCCACCAATTTAGTGTGTTTTCATCTTATTTGACTAGGTTGTTGGATTATTGGCTTGTTTTATTTACAAAAGTAGGGTTATACTGTACATATTGTTCTGTTTTTTCACTTAATATCTCATGAGCATATCAGTACAGAGAGAGTTACCTCATTCTTTTGTGACTACATGTCCCATACTTTATTCTCCCAATTATTAAGGACAAAGTAATGGGTAATGTTATCATTCCATCCACACCATCCATTCTTACTTATTTTTGTCTTTTCATTCTCACTTCTCCCAGGATCTTCTTCCTCCTTACTGTTTCCTCCTCCTCTTTTTTATTTCTCTGACATCTGCTTCTTCCTCTTTGTTTTCATCATCATCCCTGCCTATGTCTTACCCCTGCATGGGTGACATGGCCCCTCTGGGACGTGCTGAGGAGGAAGTATTTGTGAAGCTAGCCTAGAAAAGAGGATCTTGTAAGATGATATATTTAATACACGGCTATGTGGCTAGCTCACCAAACCCAAGGGTAGCAAGTAGAGTCAAATCTCACCAAAATTGGAGGCAGGACCCAGAAAGCAGTCAAGACTGAAGGGAGTAGTTATTCCCTTTCCTGGGTTACATCTCACTTTAGATACCTTGTGGCGAAGAATCTGACTGCCAAGGTTACATGTCTGCCCAGGTTAACGCTAACCAGCCCTAATTCTGTATTGATAGAAGAGAGATTCTCTTTGGTCCAGCTTTGGTCAAAGGGCAAAGTCAGATCCTGTTATGGTCCGTTAGCCACATGCCTGTGGATCGGGGAGGAAGACGAGCCATTTTCATAGGAGCAGTTGCTGTGGACTTGACAAATCTCCCAAGCTGCAGAGCAAACCAATTTATTAGTAGAAAAGAGTAGCAGCTGGTGATAATTGATGAACCACAGAACCTTGTCTTCTTAGGATGCCCTTTGAGGCCCAAATTGGTCACTATCATTTCTTAACCCATATCAAATGGAAAAGTACATTTGACATTCTGCCTCTAGAATTTTTCATTAACCAGAATTTTTAGGTGTTCCTGATAATTGATGCTTGTGATGATAACCTTATGATACTGCAGAACCCTCAAGTGCCTTCTTTCAAAACCATCACATTTAGAAGATTCAATTATATTTATGATAATGTTATTAAATGTGCCCTAATATCTGATTCTTTTGAAAATTAAAAATTGCTTTTACCTAGAATCTGTCATTAATCAAAAAGCCCCATTCCCACACCATAAAGAATAATAGAATTTAGCATACATGGGCTATATAGAATGTCAGCACCTGAAGGCTCCTCAGAGATTGTTTTCCAGAGGTGACAAATACCTAGCACAGATGCTGCCACTCCACCCTCCTATTCCCATGCCAGTAATTAACCACAGCGCTGCTTTCCACTGAGCTTAGACTGGGCCTCAGAACCCTTTAGTAGCACTCCAGGTAACAACCCTCACCTGCTTAGAGTTAGCCCTAAAAATGAAACTTGTTTGCCATTCCACTATTCAAAGGAAGAATTAAAGCCCAGAAAACTTAAGTGATTTCCTCAAGGTTACCCAGTTGATCAGTAGCAGTGGAAATTAGAATTCCCCATCGCTCCCCACTGCCTTCTCTAGGAGTACCCAGGAAGAGCTGGGCCTCTTCCACAGCATTCTCACCAGTTTGGAAATAGAGTTCCTGTCTTCCCTTTATAGCAATAAGAGAAGATAAAGGAAGCCAGTTAGAATTCTGGATTACCATGCTCCTTCTTGGATGAGGCCATAGGGTTAGTCTGCAAGTAGTTTCATGAACCTGGACAGTGATTGTCTTACCTGTAAAGTTAGGGTTTACCCATAGAATCATAATGAGCGTAACCATTCTATAATATAAAATACGGTAACCCTGCAACAACCATAGGTTTATTTTGAAAGTTCTCATGGAAAATAAGGGGTCACAGTTTCTTCAACAAATAAATTGCAGAGATAGGGTGGGGGAGTCTATAGATTAAGTGACTTCAGGGACAAATTTCTTAAGTTATTTTTCCATCAAGGAAATGCAAATTCAGGTTACAAGCAGATGCCACACTAGACATCCACCAGAATGGCTTGAAAATAAAAAAGAAAACCAAGTGTGGGTGAGAGAGGAACTAGAACTCTTCATATTCTGCTGGTGGGAGTGTAAATTGGTACACTTTGGAAAACAGTCTGGCAGTATCTACCAAAACTGAACATTTGTATACCCTATGAGCCAATTGTTCCACTCCCAAGTACATATCTAACAGAAATGCACTCATATGTTTACCAAAAGGCACGTAGTAGAATGTTCACAGCAGCACTTTGTAATAAATATCCATCACTAGTCTAATGGATAAAGTGTGGTTTATTCACATGAGGGAATACTACATAGCAAGGAGAGTGAACACTTCTCACTGTCGATAGCTTGTGGTGAAGAATGTCTGACTGCCAAGGTTACATGTCTGCCCAGGTGAGCATGAAAGGAGATAGACCAGCCCTAATTCCACACCAGCAGAAAGGAGATTCTCTTTAGTCCAGCTTTGGTCCTAATATGGATCTGACTGTGCCCTTTGAGTGAAAGCAGTCAGTCACAAAAGAGGACAGATTCTCCCACCTGCTTTACTGTATATTCGGCAAATCTCTTTTTAAAGTCTTTAGGCCAACTCTTAACAGCTCGAAATGTAATCTTTTGTGCTTCTATTTTTCCTTATTTCGTTTTCATAACTCAGAAAAATGCCTGACATATGCTCTCAGGCTTGTATTTCTGGGCCTGGCAGTCTATTAATTGAGAGGGTGGAGTGCAAATACACAGATCACCTTTCTCTGTCCTTCCTCTGACCAACCTATCCGGTCTACAGAGGGAAACAGGAAGTACTAATCTCATATCTGTGAAAATGCCAGATTTTAAAATGATAATCTATAAATATAAAGTGTTGATTGATATGGGATTACTGCACATTTGACAAAGTCCCACACACCCACAAATAGCTTGCATTGCTCTCTAAGATGCTGTCAGCAGAATGTACTTGGCCTATACTTAGACAAAGCCAGTGGTGTTGTGTTCACATCTTTGGCAGCTTGCTCAGAGCAGCTTTTCTATGAACAAAATGTGTGCCCAGCCCAGTGGGTCTGGCTTCCCAGCCAAGAGATTGTGTATTGATTGGTGGTGGGAAATGAGATATCTTTGCAGTTGGTCCATGTCCAGACAAAAAAAGTGCTTAATTGGATATCCAAGATGACACGGGAAAAAATCAGAGCCTGCTGCTCTCATGGCAGGAGACTCAGCCTGGGACTCAGCCTCTGTTCCCCTTTCCTCCCCATACCCAGTTTCAATTCTAGTGATTCTCCCTCCTGAAGAGCTCACTAATGCATTTTATCCTCCATCACACAGAAGCAGGGCCACTAATAACTCTCAATCGCTTCTGTCCCCAGACATTCATCAGAGCGTTTTCTCAAACTAGCACTGCTAGAGTTACTTATCTTCTGGAGCCGTTCCGCAGCTTCACGTGCTGCCGAGCCAAGACCAGACATCCCGCCTTCGCTGCCCTCAGACCCGCCTTCCCCCCTTCCTCACACAGCCGCTTACAGTTTTCTGGAATATGCTAACTTTTCATACCTCAGTACCACTGCATGTGTTCTGCCTAAAATGTTCTTCATCTTTGTCCAAACAGCAGACGTTTCATCCTTAACCTCACCATCTCACTCTCTGCAAAAGTTGCTTTCTTCTCTGTGCCAGCACTGTGCTTTGTACATGTTCTGTCAGCGTTCATCACTGGAGGGAAATCATCTGTTTCCATGGCTGTCTTCCCAGGTGACCAGAAGCTGAAGGAGGCTGGAGATTCCAATCTCTATCCCTAGTAGTCTATACAAGGCTTATTAACACCTAGAAGGCCCCCAAAGTTTGCTGTATAAGTGAATAAAATGTCATCGGGCATAAGACCATTGCTTCCAATTCCAATATTCACAGAGTATTATGAACCATTAATATTTCGAGATCCATGTGAGGATAACCTAGTGAAACTGTACTTTCAATCTTGATAATTATGGTATCTTTACACCTTTTCTTCTCCTATAATTATGAATTAAAGTAACTGCCTTGAATCTTTTGTGCATTAAGGCATAGTTGGATCCAAAATTCAGGTCTTGTCACTTACCATTTCTATAGTGACCTCCATCTATTCATGGAGCACTTTATATACTTTCTCTATCTGCCTCACAATGGTCCTATAAAGTAGCTGCTAGCCTGTCTTCAGATTGAGAAACTGAGGTTCAGGATGTTAAATAACCTTTCTGCGGACATTTGGCTAGTACATGTTAGGTTTGGGACTTGAGTTCTAGTCTGTTTAACTCCAGAGTCCCTGTTTTCTCCAGTGATCTTCAAACATTTTTTGCCTGTATAACTCCTTAAAGAATTTTTAAAAATTATATAATCCCATCGCACATTTGTTACAGCCTCTTCCATTTTAGGACCATCACACATTTTATCAATAAGTTGGCATGTAAAAATTTTCATACTCCATGTTAGAAATATTGACATTTTAAAATAAAACTGTTGGCTGGGCGCGGTGGCTCATGCCTGTAATCCTAGCACTCTGGGAGGCCGAGGCGGGCAGATTGCTCAAGGTTAGGAGTTTGAAACCAGCCTGAGCAAGAGTGAGACCCCATCTCTACTATAAATAGAAAGAAATTAATCGGCCAAATAATATATATATAGAAAATAAAAATTAGCCAGGCATGGTGGCACATGCCTGTAATCCCAGCCACTCAGGAGGCTGAGGCAGTAGGATTGCTTGAGCCCAGGAGATTGAGGTTGCTGTGAGCTAGGCTGATGCCACAGCTCTCACTCTAGCCTGGGCAACAAAGTGAGACTTTGTCTCAAAAACTAAATAAATAAATAAAACTGTTAACATCATTCTTTTAAATGTATCCAGTGAAATTTAAATAATAATGATTTAATTGTCCATTTAAAAGTATATGAATAAGCTTTTTTTAACTGCCAGAAAGTTTTTGTTTCTTTTTTCTTCTTAAAGTTAAATTTCCATTCTAACTCCCACACAGATTCTTTTCCTAATATATTTTGTCATGAATTATTTTATTACTCTACTGAAACACATTTAGTCTATAAATTAGAATTAATTGTTTAATACCCTGTGACTACAAACAAGGTTTTACAAAAATTTCAGAATTTCTCCTATGTTAGCAAATTTTTACTAGAAATGCTTCTCTTAATGAGATGAATGAGGAATTAAATCATACATGTGCGTATGGCTATTACATTTTTTTTTTTTTTTTGAGACAGAGTCTCACTTTGTTGCTCAGGCTAGAGTGAGTGCCATGGTGTCAGCCTAGCTCACAGCAACCTCAATCTCCTGGGCTCAAGCAATCCTACTGCCTCAGCCTCCCGAGTAGCTGGGACTACAGGCATGTGCCACCATGCCTGGCTAATTTTTTCTATATATATTTTTTAGTTGGTCAATTAGTTTCTTTCTATTTTTAGTAGAGATGGTGTCTCGCTCAGGCTGGTTTGGAACTCCTGACCTTGAGCAATCCACCCGCCTCCCAGAGTGCTATGATTACAGGCGTGAGCCACCGTGCCCAGCCGCTATTACTTATTGCTAGAATGAGACAGGATTCAGCATCAATTTTATTCCTATTTTTCATCTTTATAGATATGAGGGCTAAGAAACCTTGTTTATATATATAAGTAGATGGAGATGGAAGTTTTGTTTAAAGTAATGTTATGCAATTCTTAGCACTCCCTTTGAATTTATGTGCTAAAAAATCATACAGTAGTCTTTAATCAAAAAATATTTTTAAGCCGGGAGCGGTGGCTCACGCCTGTAATCCTAGCACTCTGTGAGGCCAAGGCAGGTGGATTGCTCAAGGTCAGAAGTTCGAGACCAGCCTGAGCAAGAGTGAGACCCCCGTCTACTAAAAATGAAAGAAATTATCTGGAAAACTACAAATATATATAGAAAAAATTAGCCAGGCATGGTGGCGCATGCCCTTAGTCCCAGCTACTTGGAAGGCTGAGGCAGGAGGATCGCTTGAGCCCAGGAGTTTGAAGTTGCTGTGAGCTAGGCTGACACCACAGCACTCTAGCCCAGGCAACGTAGTGAGCCTCTGTCTCAAAAAAAAATTAATTATCTAACAGCTTTCTTCAGTAAGGTCTTCTTTCCTTTCTTGAAAATCAAAGAATTGGAAATCTGCCTGACTAGCAAAAGGATTTGTATCCTGTCCTTAAAAGTCATTCACTGTCTCAATCCCACACAGTATCAAATTGTTCTTTGGTTTGGCACCCTGAGAAATGGGAGAAAGGCAATAGTAAAAGAGAATGTTTTTATCCAGGCATATTCTCAGGCAAATCACTTTCAGGAAAAAGAACATATGTAAATTGAGTATATAGAAATTGATTTCCTTAAAACTATTCTGACGTACTCCCTGGAAAGTTTTGTGTATCACCTGAGGTCTACATGCCCCAGTTTGAAGATTGCAGCATGTCACCATGTGGTTTTCTCCTGTTTGACCTCCCCTTTCTCCTGTCCATAGGTCATTGCAGCTGAAGGAGAAATGAATGCATCCAGGGCTCTGAAAGAAGCCTCCATGGTCATCACTGAATCTCCTGCAGCCCTTCAGCTCCGATACCTTCAGACACTGACCACCATCGCTGCTGAGAAAAACTCGACGATTGTCTTCCCTCTACCCATAGATATGTTGCAAGGCATCATGGGGGCAAAACACTGAGCCATACACACCAGCACAGACATGAGCTCTACCCTTCCAGGGATGAAGTGAGGGACCAAATTAGCCTTTTACACGTAAGGAGAGGGTAGGGCAGGGAACCTTGAATATTCTCTCTCCCTTTCCCATTCCCTTTCCATATATCAAGTGGTGTTCTTAGAATGTATAGTACTCATAGAAACAGATGAAGGAATTGTTAGCTTGTAAATACTGAAAGAGAGAGAGAGAGAGATTGCTGATTTATATAAGTAATCGCTTACTCTTTAAAATAATTAAATGTTTGTATATTTAGATTATTATGTAGTATGTTAAATCCTACTTCATTTGACTTCCGTTGAGTCATTCTGAACCCTCCAGACAGCCAGGCCAGAGGCAAGAACATAGACTATCACTGCCACCTGACGCCCCTGGCTGGATAAATGCTTTGCAGAAAGTGATGACCTTATGCTACAACCAGCTTCTCTGGGCCATATGTGCCTTACCTTCAGGGAGTCTTAATTAAGGAAATTTCCCTAATAACCATTTACTTTTTAAACAAAATGTTTCCGAATAATCCTCACTTCAGAGTAGGCCTTTTCTTGCCTGTACCTGTCAGAATTAGAAGAAATGGTCAAGATTGATGAAAAAGATTACCTTAGCCTTTGAAGACTTTTCAATTCTATTATAGTGCTCCTTTTTAAAATAATATGTTAATCTTTTTTAACTTCTTTGAGCCTTCTTTATGAGCAAATTATTCCTCCGTGGTCTTTCAAACCAGCTAAATATTTGTCACAAAAGTGCTTTTTTCTCACTTTTGCCTATTTTCATATATCAGGTTTTAAATAGTTTAATTTTTTAATAACATTTTCTCAAAGTTCTATAAGCAGTTATATACCCATTTGAATAGCTTAAGAACTAAAATACTTTTTAAAAAATATCTTTAGGAAACAATTATATTTTACTGTCTGCATGCAACTAACTCTTATACGCTGTGAAATATCTTGGTTACAAGCCGATTGATTAAGTAGTATAAGGAATTCACAATATATTGGCATATAATGTCTAATGAGCTTGGGCAGACACTGTCAAACTTAGGCTATCTATGTAGATGTAGATCTTTGTTGTTTGCCTAATTATTCTTGATCATATGTATTGACACTGAAAAAGGAAGTGGTCAGCTCCTCTGGACCACAGTTTCTTGGTCTATAATATTAGGAAATACCTTCCGTTTTGCAAATGCCCATGAATCTGAGCAACATGGCATTCTTCCTACTGGCTCAGAAAGCTGGCTGGTGACATTTGTAACACTTCCTCTTTGAGACTCTGAGTTCACCTGGAGAAGTCTAAGAATAAAAGCTTCCTTTCCCAGCACAACACTTCATATCTGTCCTCAGCTTAATCACTCTGTCAATCCCAACATGTGGATGCATGTCCCTTCTCCTACACCCCATTCCCAAGCTTATTTTGGAAAGACTTGAACCACCATGTATCCTGGTTCCTAGCTGAGTTTATTAGAAGTGTATGAAGCATTTCAGCTTGGAACTCAAGTCGCAGTTATATCTTGAATTTTAAAATGGTAGCTTTATTTGTTTTGTGAGGTGGCTCACCCTTGACCACTGAGGACCAGGAAATCCCTATCCTCAATGAAAGTATCTTCTCAGATTTAAAGTAAAAAAGCTTTTGGTTCCTTGAGTTTCCCTATCTCCAGATACCAAATGACCTTCACTTTCTGCCCTGTGGTTGAAATCAAATTGCTTAGGAGGTAAGAAGCATAGAAGGAGTTCTAGGACAGGGATCCTCAAACTTTTTAAACAGGGGGCCAGTTCACTGTCCCTCAGACTGTTGGAGAGTGCGCACTGTGGGCCCGAGACAAGTCGGCTGCTAAGCAGGACAGGCAGCGGCGGCAAATAAATGTCCTAGGTGGGCGGCATGTGGCCCGTGGGCCGTAGTTTGAGGACGCCTGCTCTAGGCTGAGTGTCGGTGCAAGAGTTTTATCAAGTGGCCTCCCTTTCCAGCAGTGTACATAATAAAGTGTGTGTACTTTAGCTAATTTTCTTTGGGTGAGAGTCTGTTTCTATTTGCATTTGGTGTATGTGGGTTCCAGTTTTCAGAAGTGGGACAGCAGATCCTCCAGTTCTGAGCTGGCTGCCTTGGCTTCTTCATGTGGTCTTTGTGGACCAGAGCAAGGGGAGAGACCACAGTGGTCCATCTGCCCATCTCCCAGGTCCTGGCTCCCTCTCGTGTACCAGCCCACACATTTCCCCTGGGGAGTTTGAGATCATGCACCCCTCCCCCCCAAAGCTTTGTCTGGCTTCCTTTTCCTTTGCCAAATGGGACAAGAACCCACTTCTTCCTGTCACGCATATAATCATACAGACATACCCTCTACTTAAAAAAAGAGAAATAATGACAGAAAACCAAAGGGTTTTACCTACAACATTTGACTTTTGAAGAACTGTCTTGAATTAATGCCTACCATTTATGGTGTACCAGTCACTTGGCCTTGTGCTCAAATACTTGTACATATATTCTTTTATTTTATCCTCAAAATAGCTTGACAGATGAGTATTATCCCATTTTACAGATGAGGACACCAAGGCTCCAAGGTTAAAACTTAGCCAAAATCACATGGTTGGAAAGGAGCAGAGCTGGGATTCAAACCCAGATCTGTCTAACACCAAAGACTCCTAAGGTGTATCAGTGTGTATTCATGTGACACCACCTGCTTCCACCTCCCCATACACACACCACCACCACCAGTCATCGGTAGATCACAGCTTTTCAAGACTGTCGAAGTTCATTTGCCCTTACATTCATACCCACGCAGGCCCTAAACTTAAACTTTAGTTTGGTCTATCTGATCCAGCCAAAGTTCAGTACAAGTGAGGGGAATTGACTGGGTGTTTGTAACAACATGTTGCAACACACTGGCCCCAGCAGGAGGAAACCACAGTTCCACGGACTTTGAGCCTTTTAAACTGTATCATCTCTTGAAATCTGCACAATAGCAGGTCACTTGACTAGTGATAGTGAACCCAGTGCCCTTTGTACTCATCAGTGGTTTTCAAACTTCCTTTAGCAGCAAACCCCTTTTATCAAAGGAAACCGTACACTGGTAAAGGATTTAAAGTGTCTTTAACCAAGATAAATTATGTTCACATTTCTGACACTGACTTAATGTAGAGTAAATCAATGAGAACCATGAGGCTGTTTCAAAAATCAAAACTAATATTAATTGAAGTTATGAGTTATAATTTTAATCAGGCTGTGTGTTCAATGAATTTCTTCATTTTGCTTCTAAGTAGCTATAATTTTGATTACCACTTTAAAGATGGAATTTGAATGAAATATATGCAGAATCACAGAAGCACCTGTTGGAATTCGACAGATCCCAGTTTGAAAATCACTGCCTTTGAGTGCTTTTCCTGCTGTACAAACCAACTTATAATGTGACCTTAAATAAGTCATATCCCCTCTCATCTTATTTTCCTCACCTGAAAAATAAGGAGCTTGTAGTCTCAGGCTTTTTGAGAATGTGTTGGAAGCTGCTGAGCTTTGTCTGAAAATTTTACAATGGGGTGTTAACACAAATTTGCGTACTTTGGCAGGTACATGGACCCCACTACCAGGCCTATCCAAAGACGTATTAAGAACCACTGAACTAGATCATCTCTAAGACCCTTTGTAACTTCAAAACCATACAGTTACCTGAAGATTTTTTAGTTTGTAGGAACTAAGGCAAAGGGAACCACAACTGTGTGCCAAGCCCTATGCACATCTGCTTTCGTTTCTATTTATAATTTCATTTGGCTGCACTGTCCAGGCCACGGGGAAATCTCTGCATCCTTTGGGGTTATTAGTGACAGTCTCTTACTGTGATAATGATAACATCGGGTCCACAGCAAATCCAGGCTCAGATCAGGCTAGGATCGACCGACCTAAAGGAGTTGTACTTGCTAGTAGGATGCAGCCCTTTTCAATCTACCCGGTAGCCACAAGAGTTTGGTGAGAAAGGAAATTGAAACCACTGTTAACACTGAGGTTTTAGAAAGATACTTAGGAACTATAATGTAGGCTGCAAATCTTGCCTAAAAAATTCCTGGGGAAAACTGGCTGGAAATTGAGTAGGGAACCATAACCGTTAATGATTTTTTTTCAGCATCTGCCCCCAGAAGTCTCCAACAAAATGGCTGTCTGTTCAGTATCTGTTTACCCCCTCCCTCCTTCCTGGGAGCCCTGACTTTGTCCAGATACCTCCCCTCTAGCGCTTTCACCTCAGGAGAAGAGGAAATCACTGCCAGCTACCGGGATGAACCCAACTAGCCCATGGGCTTCCATCCTCCTAGCCCACAATTCCATCAGGAATGGTTATGTGACCCAGTATGGGCTCTTGAGACCTAAGGAAAGGTTTTCTGTGGATTTGGGAGCAGTTCCTCCTCCCTTTTCTAAAAAATTTCCTAGAAATAGTCATTTCTGTTTTTCTCTGGACATTGTCATGCGTGAATGTGGAGCCAGAATGCCTACAGATATTTCAGTAGCAGACTGGGAAGAAGCAACAGGAAACGCAGACCCCTGGGTCTAGTCAACCATGAAGACCCCCTGAACCCTGGGCTGTCATCTGTGACAGCACATAGGTATGCTCATGGTTCAGTTTGGTTTGAGTTGGCTCTCCACTGCTTTCAGCCAAACATCCTTTCTGACCCATGGTGCAGTGGGTCTTTGCCTCCATGAACATACACTAGGTTCTGCTAAGGGACAGACTCTTTAAATTTTTTTTTAACCATTTTTGAGCACTTACTATGGGCCAGACATTGTGCTAAGCATTACCTCTTTTAATCCTCATAAAAATCCTAAGTGAGTAGACACTGTTCTTATTCTCATTTTGCAGCTAAGGAAATTGTCAAGAGCTTAAGATCACACTGCTAATAAGTGGAGCCAGAATTCGAACCCAGATCTAACTCCAAAGCTATTAGCCACTATATTACACGACCTCCAGCTAGGTAATATATTAATACAGTAATACTATCTTGCAGGTAGGTAATTTGAGGCTCAAAACAATTTTTTTAAGTGTTATATCTCTAATGCCTTGCACAAAGTAAATACCAAATAAATATCTGTTGAACTGCATTGCCCCAAATTGGACACAGGATCCACGCCCAGGCCAATGTCTTTCTGAGAGAGATACCCCCCCTTGACACATTTCACAATGACTTCTCCATTACAGGAAATGATGACGTCTAAAATTATCAGGAAGATAAAATATGTGGTTGAAGTGATACTGTTCCTGATTTGCTATTTCGCCTTTGAGGGAAAAATATGAAGTCAGCAACTCAATTGTCCCAGGCAATTTTTTTCCCTCAGAACATTATAGAACTCACTCTTGAGGCCATGGTCACACCCTTAATGCCAGTATATACTGAAATGAAGAAACCATGAGCAGGTCTAGCAGCAATTTTACCTCCCACAGATTTCCAGGAAGTAAGCTGGCTTTGTCCAGACAGCCCTCCACCTGTCTCTAGCGAAGGCCCTAGGAGCTTCAGGTGGTAAATGCTACTTTTGTTCCAGGACTTTGTCAAGTTGATTACTTTGACCATGAAAGCAACTCTTTGGGGGTAGGCAAGGCAGGCATTACAGGATCAAGTCCAAACCCCTTGGCAGGGCATTAAGACCCTACCCACCTCTTGGATTTGAGGCCTACCACTCCCTGCCTCCTCCTCCAGCCACTCTGGGCTGTTATCTGTCCTCAAACATGCCATTCTCCCTCAGGGCTCCTGGCCTTTGTACTTGATGCACTCTCTGACTTCCCCACCACCACCACCACCACCACGCTTCCCCAGAAAATTCCTTCTCCACTACCCTCCTCACTGCTGTGGCCAGATCAGAATCTCTGGAGGTAGGGCCACTGGGGAATCCATGCTTTTAAAAACTTTCCTGGGCAATTTGGGTGATCAGCCAGGTTTGGAAACAACACACACATACACACACACACACCACCACCACCACCACCACCCGCTTTCCACCAGTGAAACACTACGCTGGTTTCTGTTCCTCTACAGTCACGGGCATGGGAGATCTCACTCCACAATCTAGATGGGGATGGAGTGGGGGAGGTGACACGGAACAAGAGGAGGGAAAACATGGTGAGAAGAGACCAGACGGATCCAGGGGAGGGGATGAGGCGTGTCCTCCGGCAGGTTCCTTGCACTGCTTTAGAGCCTCCATGGAAAAAATGTTTTGAAGTAGTTCGTGGAAATATCCAAGAGGGACTTTGTGACGTGCTGAGCACAAGCAGAGCTTCAGGGCCCAGGGGACCAGCAGGGGCACAGAGGAGTCCCTCTGCCACACCCCAGAGACACCGGGAGCATCCAGGGGAGGCTCTTGTGACGGCAGCTCAGCGGCAGAGATTTCTACAAACAGCTTTGGAGCAGCAGATTGAACTTGTAGGAACCAGAGGGAGAGGAAGGTCCAGGAAGATGTTACAGGACGCAGTGGCTGTGAAAATGCACCTTGCATTTCTATACAGGGAATATAATTGACTAAGGGCCCCAGCGGCTGGCTTTGAACTCCACCCCACATGTACACCAAGGCTGTGCCTCCTGATGGCGGAGCGTAAGGGGCAAATAAGACACACCTGCTCACGGGAGACACACAGCTCCTTTGTTGGCTGACTTTGACTCTGGCTCAAGAACATTTTGAATGGAACATTTTTACACCCATGTTGACAGCAGCATTGTGCACAATAGCCTAAAGGGGAAAACAACCCAAGAGTCCACCGATGGGTGAACGGATAAACAAGATGTGGTACATACATACATACAATGGAATATTATTCAGCCACAAAAAGGAATGAAATATCAATATATGCTACAACATGGTTGAATCTTGAAAACATTATGCTAAGTGAAATAAGCCAGGCATAGAGGGACAAATATTGTATGATTTCACTCTCATGAATAGGCAAATTCACAGACACGGCAAGTAGAATAGAGGCTACCAGGGGCCGGGCAGAGGGGAGAATGGGGAATCATTATTTAATGGGCACAGCCTGTATGTCGGGGGTTCCGAATAAGGTTTGGGTACAGATAGTGGTGATGGCTGCACAATATTGCAAATATATGCAATGTCACTGAATTGTACACTTACAAATGGCTAAAATGATAAATACTCCATTATATATAGCATTCCACAATAAAAAACAACAACAAAAATGGGACCATACCATTAAATCAAAAAAGAACACTGACTTTGGCTCTAGGATTGCCCGAAAACTTTGCCGGAACTCCCCGGATTACAGGACGGTGTAAGGCCCTTCCACCCACCCCTCTCCCTCTCTTCTTCACTTAGAGTGAGACTTGCTTCTCGGTCCGATGGCTCTCCCAGCCTACCTCAGTTCTCTCCCCAGGCCCCGTCTCATAGGTGTTTCCCCTATGCATGCATATCTCACTGTAGCATCTGCTTCTTGGAGGACCAGGATTAATGGACAGGTGGATGTAGCTCACCTGCGGTGCACGGCCTCATGCGAGGCACCCCTCTGGGCATGCTCAGAGTTGCCCGGATGTGCTCAGACAGGCCGACTATTACTGTCAGGTGGGTGGGGGCCATCGCATAGGGAAAACAGTGGAGCCACACTGGGTTAACACACTTCAAAAAGCTTTTATTGAATTTAATTTCCAAAGCACAGACATTTTAGACAATTGTGCACGGGCCCTGAATTTTTTCAGGGGTGTTTTTGGCTACTGTAAAAAACACACACACACACACATATCAGTGAGCTGCCCTGCTCACTGTAAGGCCTCTTTGAGGGATGGACAGTTCAAAAAGGCACTGACCGGTGACACTGGTGGTCCTGTCCTTCCTCATGCAGCCAGCTCAGCCATGGCCCTGTGCAAGGGGTCCACAGACCAGTAGTTGTCATCCCAGCCGAGGAACCAGCCCACGAAGGATGGGGGCTCGAAGCCTTGTTTCACCACGGTGATGGGGGTCCGCCTATCCCGGTTAGCTGGGTCCGTCTCGATATACCGCTTAGCTGCAGACACGCGTGTGGGAAAAGGAAACCCCAGGAATTCTTAGTGACTGTCTCCCTTACCAAGGAGAGGGTAATTCAGGGCAGGGGCTGCCAGAGAAGATGGTCTGCGGTCCTGCTGTCTCTACTGCCTCACCCCTGCACTGGACACTCCCATCCCTTAAGGGCAACGACAGCCACATGGGTTCTCCACCCCCCTGCTCAGAAGCACAGGAAGGGACAGGGCTACCGTTTCACCTTCTGCTTCATAAAGCATCTATCCTTTTTCCCTTGCTGTCTTCTATTGGACGACACTGAAGAACAAGCTTTTGGGTTCCCAGCTCTTTCTGGAATGAAGTCTATAAATCTACCCGGGATCTGCTTTGCAGCATCTAAGCCTTGACAAGTTCAGCCCTTGGGTTCTGGGAACGTGGCGTGGCTTCTCATCTGGTTCTTCCTTCCCCTGGAGCAGATCAGTTCCTTCAGAAAGCCTCGGGGTTTCTGATCTGGTCTTTCACTACCCTAAGCAGGGCTTCCATGTGGCTGACCAGCTGACCATAGATCCCAACTCCCAGACCCATGAGGAAGCTGCTCCTACCAGCCCACAGGCAACAGACCCACAGTGACTGAGATGCTCACCAGAGGTCAAGGCTTCTGTCTTTTCCTCTTCTTGAGAATCCTTTCCAACCCAGACAAAGACCTGGAAGTGAGATGTGACATGACAAGTACATGAGGGGTATGAACCAAATTCACAGCCAGAGGTAGAATGGGGAGGGGTCCAGGTGTTGGACTAGACAAACACAAACACAAACAGAGCCCGTGGGTGATGATCAGTAGGATATAGAATGGAGACTGCAAACTGGCAACCTACAAACATGTTTTGTTTGCCCACCTGCCATCCCAAGGTGGCTTGCAATGTCTTTTTAAACAAATTTAGTTACCAACTGATGACATAAAAATCTGGATTTCTAACTTCTCTTGAAAAATTGGAGGATCTGGCCATCTGGGCCTCACCCTCACTTGGCTGGAGCTGAGCAGTTCCCGTGTGCCTCAGACCCCACCACTCCTTCACGCTCCCTGTCCCTGCCTGCCTGACTCATTGACATTGCCAACCAGGTGCCATCAGGCCTTGAGTCTGAGATTCCTTTCTAAATTATGGGATAATAAGGCATTTATTTGTTCAACACATGAATGGCCAAACATATTCTCCTTCATTTATTCATCCAGCAAAATGCACTGAGAGTCTACTACATGCCATTCTGTGTGTCTTAGCCAACATGGGACTAAGGCTTGGAATAAAAAGAACTCACCCCTGCTACCACCATTGTGAGCCCTCTTACAAGTTCTGTCACAGATAAAAATTTATTCAGCTGATTTTTATGCATATCCAAAATATTATTTTAAAGAGCAGCTGTCATTGGTAAAATGGCATTAGACGATAAAATATGAGACTTGGTTACTCTTACTTATTTATGAATGTGCTCCCTACTAAGCTGGAAGCCCCTCAAAGGCAGATATTGTGTCTATTTTGCTCATCATAGGGTTCCCAGAACTCAGCATTTTTCCTGGAAGACAGTGGTGCTCAGTAAATAGTGGCTGAGTGAATGACTAACAGATTAAGTAGCCAATGGATCAATCGACGACAATAGCTGAATGGCTCAAGCCACAAACATTTTCGTTCCTGGTCTTCCAACTGGGGATTCCGGCTCTGGGGGTAGAGGAGCATCTCTGCCTGCGTGGCCAGCCACTCTCAACCCTGATGACTCTGGGAGAAGCCAACTGGCTAGGAAGGATTACTGACCTGGCTCCCCACCTCCCATGAGAACATGAGCCCTGCAGGGAAGTGTCTACTTTGTTCATTGCTCTAACCCAGCATCTAGAATACAAAGAGTCTGGCACAAAGCAGGTGCTCAATTAATATCAGTTGAATGAATGGTGTTTTCCCCTGCTAAGACCTACACAATCGCCTCCCCTAGCAGACGAAGCAGAGCAAGCCCAGAGCCCTCTGAAACAGGAGAGGTACTTCAAAACCTCCAGGTGGCACTGGACAGTCTTATGCCTGCCTGTGAGATGCTGCTAGGTTCAGCTTTCTTTACCAACAGACTTCGGGTAAGAGCTCACACTCCCCGAAGGCCTGGGAGAGAAACATGGAGGTCGTATGACTTGCATTTCTATGGTACTTTGCAGTTTTCCAGGTGATTGTGCCTGCAAGGTAGGTGCCATCACTCCCATTTTACAGATGGGCAAATGGAGGCTCAGAAAGGGGAAGTGACTTGCAGCAGCCCAGAGACTTTTCTGCCCACACCTGGACCCTGCCGCTTTTAAGTCCTTCTGGCAACTGATCTTAGAACCAATGTCTAGCGTCTCCACTCCCTCTGGCGCAGAGAGCCGTCACCTACCTGGTCCCAGGTGTCCAGAATCATGACGTCATCCGTAGCCAGGTCTTCCTGCATGAGCTCGCCAGGAACCTCTTCGATCTGGGAGGGAACAAAGGACAATGAAAGTGCAGGGGCAAGACATCTTCCCTCCCCGGGGGTGGGTTTCGTCTATCTCCCCCCAGGAGGGAGTCGCAGAGCCAGTTCCCGCTGGCAAGGGGGCGCCTGCCTCTGGGCTGTGCCATCAGCACTGACTCCCCATTCCGGCTGCCGGCTGGCGCCTGGGAGCCCCTTCCCCAGGGGAACGAGGGGCGTGACCTCCGCAGGGGCTCACCACGAAGCGCCCGATCTTGTTGGAGCAGGCGAAGAGGCGAGGAGGGTGGGCGTCCATCTTCTTGTCCTTCAGCCGCGGGGACGTGCGGTAGGCGGCCTTCCCGCCCAGCGCCTCCCAGAAGCCGTCTGCGAGGGGAGCCACACGGTCACTGAGGGAGGCCACAGCACCCCTCGCGCCCCTCATCACACCTGGGACGCCCTGGGACGCCCAAGCAGCTGCTCTCCCTCCGCGTTCAAATCCCACAGGGCCAGACAGGAGAGGCCCCAGGGCACTCCAGGGTGATGAAACCCAGGCCCAGAGGGGGCAGCCGGGACTGCTGCTGGCAGGCAGCTGACAGCAGCGCTGGGGGACAGGGGTAATCACCTCCCCTCAGCAAATGAGGTGACTAAGGCTCAGAGGGGTTGAGCAACTCACTCGAGGTCACACAGCTAGAAAGTGGTAAAGCCAGGATGCAAGTACCGCCCGACTCCAATCCCCACATTCCTCCCACTATACCTGCTGTCTACACCTGCTCTGTCCACGTGTGGCTATTTACATTTAAGATCATGACAATTAGATTCAATTCCAAGTTCAGTTCCTCATTCCCCCCAGCTCCCACTGGTCACATTTCAAGTGCTGAGTATGCACACGTGACTAGTGGCCACCACATTGGAGCTGGCAGACATGGAACATGCCCGTCCTCATAGAAGTTTCTGCTGGACAGAGCCGCTGTAGACCAAGTTACACTTCTCTTTCTCTAGTAAGTATCAACAAAGGGAATGGGAGCAAAGAAACAGTGGAAACACTGAGGGCTGGCGTGAGCACGGTGTTCTGGAAACAGGGCAGGCCTGTGGCTCTTCTGTCCAGGAGGTTCCAGAGATTAAGAGAGGCCACTACCCCCCTGATGCCATTACCCCCAGTCTCTCTTTCAAGGGTTCCTAGCAAGTGACCGCCTCCTCCTGCAGCCTTCCCTGCCTGCCCCAGCCCACGCTGAGCTCTCCTCTCTAACGCCTGGAGACCTGCCTCTCACTGACCATATTTGACTCACATTAGGGGACAGGCACCGGGGAGGGGTGAGGATCTAGACCTCCTAAGCAGAAGGGAACCCTAACAGCTACAGTCCCCACCCCCGCCGCGCCCCAGCTCCTACCTGGCTCACTGCCTTCCGCCACCTGCACAGGCTGCGCCCGCAGCACCCTGAGCAGCTCCTGCGCGCCCGTCTTCTCGGCCTCGCTGGCTCCCGCGCCCACCCACAGGTAGGCGGCTGAGGGGGTTTTCAGGACAAAGGCATCGTTGGAGTTCAGTGCGCCAGCCTTAGGCATGACCTGGGAGGGCGGTGCTCCGTTACTCGGGAATCAGACAAAAGCCCCCAGCCCCCATCGCAGCCCAGGAGACCCTGCAGCAGGACGAGCTCTCAGGTGGGGACGTGGAGGAACACAGCCCAGCACAGCTGAGGACACAGACTCTGGACACTGATGGCCTTGGCTGACCCCTAGGAGTCACTGAGGCACGTGATTAGCCAAGATGCTTCTAGAATTCTGGGCTGCATTAACAGAAGTTGAGTGCCCAGAACAAAGGAGGTGACAGTCCCATCCTCCTCTAGGCTTCTCAGACCATTCTGGAGAATTATGTCCAGAGCTGTGCCTCCCACCACGCAAGGGATGGCAGCCGACTGGAACGTAATTAGGAACTGCACCCAGATCACCTAGGGTGGACTACATGGTAGGTTGTGAGCTGCCCGTTATGCAAGGTGTGCAAGGGATACTGGATGTCCTTGAAACAGGGAGAGTCTAAGACAGTCGTGCTGCCAGAGCAGGAAAGTGCAAAACCTGCTCCTTAAGCCCTCACCCAATCCCACCCGAGACCTGCCCCTGCAGCCTGGGAGGTTTCAGGGAGACGAGTCCCCGCAGTGGTCCGAGAGCTGGGTGTTACCTCGACAGCCCGGGTGGCTCCAGCGCTGTTGGCCCGGACCTGGAAGAGGCGGGTGCTGGCGGGGGCCGTCTGCCCGCCCTCGCGGGAGGTGCCACCCTTGTAGACGATCATGGGCTTCCCGCCGAACAGGCTCATGAGGTGGGCGGGCTCCTTGCCCTGGACCACGCGGCTCTGGCAGGGAGACAGGAGAGCACGTCAGGGAAGGTGGCAAGGGGTGTATCAGTCCTTCTGTGTGGCACTGGGCCACTCCCCGACAAGGCCATCATGCTCTGTGTATGGCGCAGAGCATGACCCCATGACGCACAGGCGCTGGGCAGGAACTCAGCTTCCAGGAAGGCTGGAGAGGCGCTACTGCCTGAGGTTCCTCGGGCCCTGCCTCGGCCCCCCCCCGACCCGCTCGAGGACTTGCCTCGCTGACCCTATGTCTGGTCCAAGAACCAGGAGAGCCTATGTTTGCAAATATTCCCTTAAATGGAAGCACAGGGATCATTCGTGGACATTCTTCCAGAATGCTGACGTCAGCCTGGGCACGAAAGCTGGTGGAGTGATGAGAATAGAACCTTCCAAATCTGGCAAGACCCACCCCCTGCATAGCCAGCACACCCCAGAGGGTGGATGCAGTCGGGGCTTGGTGGTGGGAGGGAGGTGGGCAAGATCTACACCAGGATGAGTCACATATGCTCCGTCCCTGTGCGCCCACCTGACTTCAGGTTCCAGCTGCAGCCCCAGCCGGCTAATCCAGAGGGTAACTTCACGTGTGTGTTGGGTGACTGTGGTCACTTCCCACCATGACCCACCGCTGCTGGGTTAGTGCTCAGATCCCAACTCCAGCCTGACAGGGAGAACTGGACACGGGCCCCAACCTCTACAAAATGCACAAGGATGCTATTCCCAAGGCTGTCGTCCGCATGAGATGCACTATGACAGTCATCATCTCAGTGCCACGGTCAAAGGTCAGGGTGCCAGTCCCAGATCCAGATCTAGAGCCCTGCCCACTCCAGGGGTAGGATGGAGGAAGCACAGCTCCTGTCTGCCTCCCCCATGTCTCCGCTGCCCTCCCGTACCGCAACTGTAGCCAGAGCAGCCTTCCAAACCAGAAATCCCTACCCCCCAGACTTATCACTCAGCAACTTCCTGTTGTTCTCAGGATAAAGGTCAACATCCTCACTGTGGACTCTGAGCCCCTCTGAGCTCCTCTCCAGCCTCATACCAGGGCACTTTAAGACCCAGTGCTTCTTCCCAGCTCAGAGCCTTTGCACATCCTCTTCCCTCTGCCCGGAATGTCAGTCTTTTCCTGGCCAACTCCTGCACTTCCATTAGACCCCAGCTGAAGAGTTTCTTCCTAGAGGCAGGGCAGGGGGTTGCTGGTCCAATTAGATCCTTCCTTATATTAATACTGAACTCATACAAAATAAGGGAGGGGCCTATTATGTTCCAGGCATGGCTCTAAAAATGTTAACTCTTAGTCCTCATAGCAGTCCTGAGAGATGGTACCATTATCCCCATTTTGAGAACACAGAGGCACAGACAGGCGAGGTGACTTGCCCAAGGTTGCCCAGAGGTGAGGACAGGATTCAAACCCACGAGGGCTGGCTCCGCGTCCATCCTGTTTGCTGCTCAGCCACCCCTCTCCCACGGGGTCTTATCACTCCCGCTCATGGTATCCGTCTGTGTGATCATTCACCCATTGGTGTGCACGTGTGTTGGATGTCTGTCTCCCCCTAGACTGTAAAGCTCACAGGGGCAGGAGCAGTGTCTGTGTGTCCAGTGTTGCACACAGTGTCGGACCACATGGAAGCCCTGCATGAATATCTGTGGCGTGGATGGATGGATGGATGGATGGACAGTCAGACAGACGGGTGAACAGACGGACGAGGCAGTGGACCCGGCTCACCTGGACAGGGGTACCTCCCAGCTCTTCATCCAGCTGGGCGGTCAGGATGGCAGACGCAGCGACCTCATCCTGGGTAGACTGGGCACCTTGCCTGGGAAAGGAAGTGACACTTAGCACTGAGGTCTGCACAGAGCCCAGACCCTCTCCCTTGTCCTGTGCTGAGAAACCCACAAATCTTCCTGTTGCAGGTAATGAAACTGAGACAGAGCGGGAAAGGGACTGTCTCAAGAGCTACCAGAACGAGGAACCAAACCAACACTCGCACTCTGGCCTTAGCATTGTGCCATTTCCTTATCCTAAAAGTGCCCCACAGGGGACTGACTGGGGCAGCCACAGAGAAAGTGCTCTGAGACTCAAATCTGAGATGCAGAAAGGTGCCCAAGACATTTCTCTAGGTGGAAAGGCAGGTCAGAGAATAGCAAGCATGATGTGAGCCCATTTGTGGAAAAAGACATCAGTTGATTTAGCCTCATGTGGACACGTGCAGACAGGTCCACACGGATGTTCACCAAAAACATCAGTGGTGATTGCCCTTAGAGGGGAGATTTAGGGGGATTTAGGTTTTCTATCCTACTTCTTCCTATATCATCTAAATTTCCCATAACGTTATTTCCCATAATGTTATCTGTGTAAGCAAACAAATTCTGACAGATCAATGTGTTGGTGCAGCTACCTTTTAAAAAAGCCTTCTTAATGAATTCTGTGCCATGTGCAAGTATTATTGTCCAGTAAAAAAAAATGTTTAAGTTGCTTTTAAAAGTCTGAATTGAGAGTCATTCTACAAAATAACTAATGAGGACTTCTCACAAGTGCCAGGGTCATAAAGGAAAAGGAAAGATGGAGGTGTTGTCACAGAGGCGAGGACACTAAGGGGACAAGATGAGTCAGTATCATGAGTTGGATTCCAGACCAGGAAAAGGACATTAGTGGGGAAACCAGTGAAATTCAAGGACCGTCTAAAGATTAGTAAACAGTCTTGTGCCAATGGTAGTTTCCTGGCTTTGACAACTGAACTACAGTTATGCAAGATCTGAAAATAGGGGAAGCTGGATAACGGGTGGACAAGAACTGTCCATACTCTTTTTGCAACTTTCAGCAAGTCTTAAATTATTTCAAAATAAAAAGTTAAAAAAAAAAATGAAGAAATCCAACAGTCAATAATGAAACAAAAAGTTTGAGACTGTATAAGAGAAATGTAAATTAAAAGTACACTGAGATATCATTTTATAAACTATAAGGTTGACAAACATCCAAAAGTATGACGACACAGTCCACTGGTGTGGATACAGGGAAACAGACGGTGGGAACATAAAACACAAGAAATATTATCAAGGGAAATTGGGCGCTATCTATCAAAATGACAAAGGCATTTGCTCTTTGACTCAGCAATCTCACTTATGGGAACTTACCCTAATATTTCTCTACATGCTCAAAATGATGTTTGCTCAAGATTGTTAATCACAGCAATAATAGCAACAAAAGACTGGAATCGACCCAGGTATGCCTCAGTAAGGAATTTCTTAAGTAAACTACAGTATAGTCACCCAAAGGAATATTACACAGCTGAAAAAAAAAAGAACAAGAACAAGGAAGCTCTCTATGTATGGACATAGACCAACCTCCAGGAAGAACTGAGTCAGAAAAGCAAGGTTGGCATGATACACACAGGACGCTATCTTTATGTAAGGAAAGGCGAGGATTAGGAATATAGAGTCATGTTTGTTTATGTGCATAAAGGTTACTAGAGGGAGATACCGGAAATAAATGAAAGAGGTTACCCGTAACGGGGCGGGGTTTGGTGAACGGGGTAGAGTGGGACAGGAGTGGGCACAACATTTCTCAATAAATGCCATTTTATTTTGTTTTGATTTTTGAACCATATGAATGTATTCTCTGTTTTTGTGTGTGTGTGTGTGACAGAGTCTCACTCTGTTGCCCAGGCTAGAGTGCCGTGGCATCAGCCTAGCTCACAGCAACCTCTAACTCCTGGGCTCAAGCGATCCTTCTGCCTCAGCCTCCCGAGTAGCTGGGACTACAGGCATGTGCCACCATGCCCGGCTAATTTTTTTCTATTTTTAGTTGTTTGGCTAATTTCTTTCTATTTATAGTAGAGATGGGGGTCTCATTCTTGCTCAGGCTGGTCTCAAACTCATGAGCTCAAGCAATCCTCCCGCCTCGGCCTCCCAGAGTGCTAGGATTATAGGCGTGAGCCACCACGCTGGGCCTATTTTCTGTTTTTAAAATAATTTTTTAATTAAAAAGTACATGTGGGATGATAAACCCCCGTGTGTGGAGTACTTGGCGTGGACTTGTGGGAAACATTCTGTTTGTTTCTTCCCACTGACCGTATCTGCTACAACTAGACGTGAAATATTTTGATAACAATAGCTTAAAGGCTGTTTGGAGGAATAAGACAAGTGGTGTTGCCCTGTGGCTGACAATCTTTCCCGGTGGGGTGTGGCAGTCCCATGCTGGCCCTCACGCCCTCGGACGTCCCTCCCCTTGCTGCCACGCTCAGGGCCCAGCAGTACCCGGTCCGCTCCACACACGCCCCATGGCCCCAGGCCCTCACCAGTTGTAGATGATCTGTCCCTGGCGGTTGCCATGGCGGTAGTTGTACAGAATGATGTAGCTGTCACCTCCGTAGAACTGCCCGTACGTGGCAGCGTCCACAGGCACTTTGTTGGAGCCTTCAATTCTCCAGATCTGCGGGAGCCAAGCTGGGGTCAGGCGCTGCGTGGCATCCCCGCCCCCAACTCAGCCCAGCTGGGGAACGGCAGCATGGTGGACCACGGTTAGACCACGGGGCAAGCTTTCTATCATTTGGGCTCAGACCAGGGTTAAACGATTTGCCCAAATCAGAAAGCCACTAGGAGGCTGGGCTGGGCCTCAGTGCCAGGTTTGCGGCTCTGGGCCCTCACGCCATACGCCTGCCCCGCCCTGCACTTCCCGGCACGTGGGATGTGGCACATGGGGTGAGGTCAACAGCCGGACACAGAGCGCAAATCAGGCTCCGCCCCCTTAGCGGCCCTGTGACCCGGGACGACTTGCTTACCCTCTCTGAGCCTCAGCTTTCTCACCTGAAAAATGAGGATAATAATAGCAGCTACCTCGAAGCCTTGATGTGAGGCTCAACTGAGTTTATTCATGAAAGTCTGGCACAGTGGCAGCTACTTTTATTATTATTATTATTATATTACTAATGTTGCCAACATCTGTACCATTATTGAACTGCTTGGATTTCACAGGCCACCTCCAGAGAGGCAGGGCCATCGCTAGGTGACCTCAGAATGACCCCTGCTGGCAGGTTTCTTTGCAGAGCTCCGGTGACACGGCTTTTTGCAAGTGGTCACAAGGCCCTGCAGCGCCACCTGGTGACACTGCGGAGACATTGAGTCCTCTCCAGTCCCAGGAAAGAGAACCTTAGACTCTCTGGATCTTGAACACTGTTGAAGGTGATGGAGTGGAATGAAGCCCCATTGCACAGCTGAGAAAGTGAGGCTCAGAGAGGTTACTTAACTCACCCAAGGTCACACAGCCAGGCTGTCAGGGCGTTTTCCACACCCTAACACAGCTCCCTCCTCCCCAAACACAGGCCTGCCTGGAACACCCACCGCTCTCCACGCTTCCTCCCTAGCAGCAAACTCTACTTCCTACCCTGAGACCCAACCCAAGGGTCCCTGTCCCTGTTCAGGCTGCCCTGACCAGGCACCCCACTGCCCTCCCTGTGCTCCCACAGGGCCGGCAATCAGCTGTGGCTGCGGTCACCTCCCACCCAGACCAGGCACTCCTTGAGGCAGGGTGGGGTCTGCGCCGTGCACACAGTAGGTGCTCAGAGCACGCTGGATAAGTAACACCAAGGATCTCATCTACCAAAACCGAGGTGAAAGGCCCTCAGGGGAGCGGGAGGCAGTGCACAGGCGGAAGTGCCCCGGAGGCACCTGTTTCTGGCCGGTGCCGTCGTCGTCCATGCCGTGCTGGGCGGCCATGGCGGTGGAGGTGTGCAGGGTGGCCGCGTCGAAAGGCACCCGCTCCACGTTGGCGATGTGGCTGGAAAGGTAAGCCAAGCCCAGGCCGTCCGTCTGGTCGGGGTCCCGCCAGTTCTTGAAGAACTGCTTGAACAGAGGGGTCTCACCGCCCTCGGGAAGGATGGAGACCTGGGGAGGGGTGGGGGGAGCAGGATGTGGCTGGGCTGCCCAGCAGGGGCCTGGGGGAGCCGCAGATACCCCATCCACACTGAGGGTGGGACACCCACCCCAGCCAGGCCCAGCCCCCCACACTGGACCATCCCTCCCCGCCCTACCTGGCCTCCAGGGCTCACCTGGGTCTGCCGGGGGTAGTCCATCTTGGAGATGAAGTCGGAGGCCGTTTTGAGGGCAGCCTTCCTCTCCTCCATGTTGGCCTGCTTTCCTGTCGGCAGCCAGAGGGGCGACGGAGGGTCAGGGGCCTGGGACCCTGCCGCATCCTGCGCCCCGGTGTCCTAACGTCCAACGGCGCAGGGAAAGGAGCGGACAAACCCCCTCCCTCCTCTCCTCAGACTGTGGACAGGCAAGGCCGCAGACCCCCAGAGCCGACCACTCCTATAGCCCTTGGGGGTCCATCTGGGGTTCCTGGCCCATGATGCCAGCCACAGCTACCACTGTGGTCTGTCTGCTGAGCATGTACTCTGGGCTTCAACTACACACAGAGTATTCCGTGTCATCCACACAGCAGCCTCACGTGAGAAGGACGTTTACTGTCTTGTTCTCACGCACACCTAAGGAAGCTTGCATCTTAGAGAGAGTAAATGACTGACCAAGGTCATGCAGCAAGTGGGACAGCTGTGATTCAGACCCTGCCCTGTCGATGCTGAAGCCCACATGCTAAACACTCAGGCCTCCCTCCCCAGGGTGGGGGCTCCTTCCCCCTGTGCACCTCGAAGTCTGCCCCAACCCTGAGAGCACTGCCATGCCAGGCGAGTTCCCACGGCCAGTGCCAGCCCTCGGTCCCCAGCTTCTCACTGCCAAGGCCAAGACCAGGCTGGCTGGCCCCAGGCCCGAGGGGCCCAGATAGTGAAAATAATAATAGCAGCTTCCCTCTCTCTCTGTCCATCCACTGCCTCCCTCCCTCTGTCCTCTTCCTCAGGACCAGCCTCAGGGAATCAGGGGAGAATATTCATGGGCCCTCTCAGAACATCTGGGCCAACGGTTTCCATGAGCCTCCCACAACATTCCTTAAAGTGTTCATGGACTTCTAGCATGGCCTTTCCTAAACCAGATCATCACCATGAAAAGCCCCAATGCACATCAGCAAGTTAAAAGCCTACAGTAAACAAACTTGTTTAGCTATATTTAATCCACCATTGCCCATGAAATTTATTTGACCACAGAGCTACATGCTTTTTATATAATTTTTACATGATACTAATTAACCTTTCAGAGAAATGATGTTATAATGCACTTGGGGAACACTAATTGTAGCCCAGAGAGGGAATCTGAGCCCAGAGAGGGTAAGTAAAATGCCCAAGATCACACAGCATGGCAGTTGCAAAGCCAAGGCATTAGCCCAAGACTCCTGATTTCCACTGCACCAGGTGCCTCCAACACACACTCTACCCTGCCCTGGAGCTGAGTTCCTGGAAGCTGCAGGGGACCCCACCCAAGGTCCTAGAGGCCAGGTGGGACCCTTCCCTTGTCCCTAGTACCTTTCCAGACAAAGATTTTCCCATCTTTGCCGTGGTCCAGGATGAAGCAGTCCTCCGACCTCAAGGCCCCCTGGGCGAAGGGGTTCTCATCAGCCACGAGGGAGACCGACATGGTGCCCGCACCATTGGAGACCTGTGGGGACGAGGGAGAAGGATGTGGCATGTGATTGTCTGCGGCCACCCACCCCTGAAATTTCCACCACCTTGCCCCACCCCCGCCCCAAATGACACTGCAGAGCAACACCTGGGCTCTCGCCCCCAGGACATGCAGGCTTTCTTTGTCCTCTTCTGCCTTTTCAGAACCACATCTACAGACCTGCCCTCAGAGGTAACATGGAAATTGCACATGGCAAGGGAAGGCAGGAGAAAATGCAGGAACACGGGTGGCACAGGGGAAGAACAGTGTAGTTTGCTGAAAGGTATTCAACCTCATGAGAAAAGACAAGACAAGACGAGACTAGACAAGAAGAGTAAAAAGAGCTAAATTCAATCTGGTATCCCAGATTGGAACCTGGAATGAAAAACTGGGGAAATCCTAATAAAGTCTGTAGTTTAGTTAATAGTGTTGAGCTGATGTGAATTTTGACAAATGCATCTGATTATGTTAAGATGTTAAGGAGAAGCTGGGTGAACAGTGTATGGGAACTCTCTGTACTATCTTTGCAGTTTTTCTATAAACCTAAAAATATTCCAAAATAAAAAGTTCATTTTCCTTAAAAAAAAAAAAAAGAGTGTAGCACACTACTCAAAATTCTAAAGACTGATAATATCCAATGTTGATAAGGCTCTGGGTAAACAGGCACCTTCAAATCCCTGGTGAGGGTAATTTGGGAGCTCTTCCAAAGTACAATTGAGTGACACGTATCAGAACTTTAAATAATGTGCTCCACACTGATTAAGTACTTACCACTAAGTGCCAGGCACTGTTTGAAGTAACTGATATAACATAGAATTATAGAACTCTTTTAGTCCTTGATATGAGAGCACTATCACTACCCTCATTTCACTCATAAGGAAACCAAGGGTCTACAGTGATACCCCCCTGAACGTGCCTGATCTTGTCTGATCTTGTGAAGCTAAGCAGGGTTGGGCCTGGTTAGTACTTGGATGGGAGATTGCTTGGGAATACCAGATGCTGTAGGCTTTGGCCAAAAAATAAATTAAAAAACAAAAACAAAAACAGGCCGGACATGGTGGCTCACGCCTGTAATCCTAGCACTCTGGGAGGCCGAGGCGGGCAGATTGCTCGAGGTCAGGAGTTCAAAGCCAGCCTGAGCAAGAGCGAAGACCCTGTCTCTACTATAAATAGAAAGAAATTAATTGGCCAACTAATATATATAGAACAAATTAGCCGGGTATGGTGGCATGTGCCTGTAGTCCCAGCTACTTGGGAGGCTGAGGCAGTAGGATTGCTTGAGCCCAGGAGTTTGAGGTTGCTGTGAGCTAGGCTGACGCCACGGCACTCACTCTAGCCCGGGCAACAAAGTGAGACTCTGTCTCAAAAAAAAAAAAAAAAAAAAAAAAAAACCAGAAACAAAGAAAGGAAAGGAAACCAAGGCCCAGACTGGGTAAGCAACTTGTACAACTTGTACAGCTTGTTTGGGATTCAAACAAGGACAGTCTGACTCTGAACCAGTCATTTCAACCACCGACTCATTCTTCCCTCTGCGACCCAGCAATTCCATGTCTAGGGACTGTCCTAACTGTACTCAGCACAAGTGCACCAAAAGGGACTGTTTACAACTGAAATGAGTAGAAACAATCTAATGTCCATCAATTACGATCTGCTTAAATCTTTACATTCATAAATTAGAATATTATATAGCTGTTATAAAGGGCCATGGTAGATCTTTATTATAGAAAGATATTCCAGACCATGTTTGCTGGCAAATAGAAGGCCACAGAACAGCATGAATAGTTTGGATCCAGCTGGAACAGTAATTAGGCACAGAAAGATGCGTCTTGACAGAGGTGTCCTTTCACCAAAATGGGAACAATGTAACCATGGTACCCACAAAGAGGGTGAGGAAGACAGGGTGATTTTTTAAATTGAGTATTGTCACTTTTGTAATTAAAACACATTAATAAAAGTAATACTGGTTATCTCCTGAGTATCACTCACTATTTTTTTTACAACAAATATGTATTACTTTATAATCAGAAAAACAATCAATAATGTGGTTTTTTCCTTGCAGGTGATGGGCATCTGCACCCCCATTTTGTTGTTTCACCGCACACAAGCCTGGGGCACGGCATGAGTGTAATTGGGCTTTCTCCCAGCGCTCAGCCCAGTGCCAGAGTTCCTTAGCTCAAGATAAACCTCAATTCAGTTGTAAAAATCACGAGGAAGAATTTATAAAGTCATCAACCATAACCTGCAACCCCACACACAGACGCAACATTTTTGTCCTATTTTCCCCCTAGTATTTTCCTAAGATACTTTCCCCAACAGTTTTCTCTATGAACTCCCCCAAATCCTGCAAAGTTGACCTTTCTGCTTTCCCTCCCACTTTACAGACTAGGAAACTGACACCCAGAGAGAGAGCCCACATCCGCACATGACATAGGTATGTCTGGAGTTTATCGCCAAGAGGCACATGAGCGTCCACTGGAGGCTTGAGAAAGCCCAGGCCCGGGGCTGGAGACAGTGCATCTGGGGCTCACCTTGTACAGCTTGGCCAGCTTGCGGTTGGCTGCGTCCTCCTTGGCCGTGTCATCGGTTCCTGGGGCCAGATCCGGCTTGGGGCCCAGCACCTGCAGGAGACAGAGGTGGAGAGAAAGGGTGGCCGTGAGGGAGGGGCCTGGGCTCCTGAGCGAGCTCCCCAGGCAGGCAGGGGCCACACAGGCATCCACAGGACCCCACGCAGGGTCCGGTCCCCTCCACAGACGTCCTGCCTCTGCTCACACACCATCTGTGCATGGGGACCAAGCAGATCTGCCTATTAAAAGTCTTCCCCCCTGTCTCCCTGACTCCTGGAGCTCCAGACCACCTCTGCTCCTCTGCCTCCAGCCAGCCCTTCAGATACCTAAGCGACCTTCGAACTGCAGCTACCGAGCACCTCCCACCACATGCTTTAAACCGGTCTCACTGCATCCTCGCACCCACGCCAGGAGGCACAGACTATCACTCTCGCTTTACAGAAGAGGACACTGCGGTCCAGAGAGGTGAAGTCACTTACCCACATAGCTATTAGGTGGCTGAGTCAAATTTTGAACCTCAATCCCTGTGACTCCTGAGCCGATTTGCACTCCTTCATTTGGGGCCTTTCCAGCCTTAACAGCCCAGGCCACTGTCCCTTTCAAGCCTTGGTTGGTGTCCAAGCTCCTCCCTACAACTATCACCCTTCTGCTCTTTCCAAAAACTGCAACTGGATGTCCCCAGATAAGCAGGAGCCACGTGACATGGAACAGAGTTCATGGTCTCCTCCTTTGCCTAGTGAACCTTGCCTCTATTGATATGTCCTCAAAGCACATGGCTGGCAATTTTAACATGCAGCTGACTAAACAGGCCATACACCGCAAGGAAGAGTCGGAGGAGGAAAGAGGGGATTGGGTCCCAGTGGTTTCTTTCTATTATAACCTTGCTCCAGCACCAAGCTGGCCCTCAGGGAATAGTGGAAGATCCTCTTCCTCATCTCCTGCTAGGACTGGCCTCCCCTGCTGCAGGTGTGGCTCACACTTCCACAGGCACCTGTCTTGGGATTCCACGCCCAGGGGAGTGTGGGAGTGGTCAGGGAAGCTGACCTTCCCCATCCCTAAAACATTCAGGCTTGGTGGAAAAACAGTCTCAGGGTGAATGGAAGGATGTTGCGAGCAGCCTGTCCCCATGCCACCCCACCCTGCGCCCCACGGGCACCTGGAGCATCGCCTCGGGCTCGGCACCCTCCTCAGACACGTGCACTCGGGCCCGGCCACTCCGCTCGTTGTCCCGGATGCCCTTGGACACCTGCGTGGCCTTCAGTCTTTCAAATTTGCTGCTGGTAGAACCGCACCACTGGTAGATGTCCTGGAAGACAGAGCCCCCGGTGGGCGAGTCAGTGCCACAGCCTTCGTATGAGCCCTGGGCAGCGACAGGGCTGGTAGGACGCCGGGGGGCTTATGCAAGCTCACCTTGTTCTGGGCTTGCCCAGGGGAGGGCTGGCAGAGTTCGCACGTGTGCATTATCCACACACGATGAGTGTGATCCTGCACACCAGGGGATGTGAGTGCGTGTCTGGGGACATGTCTTTTGTCACAGGTACAGCTACATCTAGAATGTGTATGAACATGTATGACGGGAATGTGAATCGGTACAACCACTTTGGAAAACCATTTGGCCATCGCTACTACAGCTCAAGTTACCTTATACCCTGTGACCCAGCAATCCTACTCCTAGGAATATAAGCAACAGGAATGGACTCATATGTCCACTGAAAGGACTGTGCAAGAATGTTCACAGTAGCACTACTCGCAGTAGCACCAAATCAGAAAGCACCCCAAGTGTCCATGAACATCATAAAGGATAAATTGTGGCATGCCAACACAACTGAACCTTGGGAGGCAAGGAGAATGAGCGATCTACAACCAAATGTAACAATATGGATGCCTCTCAGAAACGCCATGCTGAGCAGAAGTCAGACATAGGAGAGTAAGGTTCCGTGTCTATGAAGCTCAGAAACAGGCAGAACTAATCCGTGCTATTGAGAAGTTCAGGATGATGGTTGCTCTTGGAGTGAAGGGACTGGAAGAAGGAAACGGGCTAGAACGTTCTGTTTCTTGATTTGATATTACGAGGGTGTGTTCACACTGAGAAATCCATACAGCTGCACACTCAGGATTCACGCACTTTAATAAAAAGCTTACACTAAGCCAGTGTGAGCCTGTGCATGTGCGGTTCAGGGTAGAATGCCTGGCCACGTCCGTTTGCAGGTCTGCACTCACGTGGACTTGTGAGGTAAACGTGTACAAAGCATCACACACCTATAAGGCGGGCCTGGGTAAGTGCATCTCACACATATTGTCATATACAACGTGCATGGGCAACTACATGTATGACACACACATGGGACCTTGAACAGCACACCCAAGTCTACATGTGTGCACATTCATTATGGTACAATGTCTTATATGTTTTTGCCCATGCCCACCACGTGTTTATAGGTAAAAAGGTACACAAGATGTGCATATGAACAGAAAGTGTCTAGAAGTCTCTATGTCAATCAAAGTCCAGGTCCACTATGCACCTGGTGCATCCTTGAGGTCCATGTGTGACAAGCTTGAGTCTACACGTGTGGGAGTCCGTGCATACCAGAAATGTCGGTACCCGGGTCTCTGCCTGACTCCCACACAGCACACAGCGCACAGCGCACAGGGGCCTGCAGGTCGCTGTGGTTCGCCCTGCCCGTGTCCATACATTTGTTCACGTGGGTGCATCTCATCCCCAGAGCCAGGCCCGGCCAGACCGGGAGCACCTCAGCACCCCCTGGGAAAGGGAAGGCAGGACTCACATTGCCCAGGTCCAGGATGAAGCAGTCGCCGTTGTTGAAGCTCTCCCAGGACACAGGCACCTCAGTGGCACGGACGACACGCCGCCCTTTGACCTGGAAGAGTCTCTGCACCACCACCTCGTTGGGTACCACGTGCTTGAATCCCGACGCCACGCCTCCTTTCTGTCAGGTCAAGGAGACAGAGTGAGTCAGCCCAGGCGAGAGGGCCCGGGAGCAGGTATGGGGGAGGGAAGAGGACTGAGCCGAGGGCAGTTCCGGCCTCTGGACCAGGGGCCTTCCAGCAACATAGACGTTCTCGGTTAACTCAGGACTTTCAACCTACTATCTTGTTTGAGACTGGGACATTCTTATGCCCATTTCAAAGAAGGAAACTGAGGTTCAGGAAACGAATACAATTGGACCAAGGCCGCACAGCTAAAAAGTGACCAATTTCCTTCCCTACCCACTGCATCTTGCTGCCCCCCCCCCTTTGAATCTCACATTCCACTAACAAAGACCCCGGAAGCCACTTCCCTGGATCAAAGAACTGCAAACATTCCTTTCTTGAAACCAATATTTCCCAAGAGATGTTCTATGGCACCCTATCCCCCTAAGATATTCTGCAAGGGAAGAGTCCCATGATCTAACAAGCCTGAGGAATGCTCCTTACCCACCTTCCCTGACTGCTACACAATGCACATGAGCATAACAAAGGCTCTGGCAAATCCTTTGGTGAATGTATCTGCTTGCCTTTTGTTTTACATGGCATTTCCCTACTTTGAATCAAGAACCACTTTTCTCCACCACATCTTGCCTCTAGCGCAAGTGTTCTACAAAACTCACTTTGAGAAGTTCTAATCCATAGCACTCTGGGAGGCTGAGGCGGGAGGATTGCTCGAGGTCAGGAGTTCGAAACCAGCCTGAGCAAGAGTGAGACCCCGTCTCTACTATAAATAGAAAGAAATTAATTGGCCAACTAATATATATAGAAAAAATCAGCTGGGCATGGTGGTGCATGCCTGTAGTCCCAGCTACTTGGGAGGCTGAGGCAGTAGGATTGCTTGAGCCCAGGAGTCTGAGGTTGCTGTGAGCTAGGCTGATGCCACGGCACTCACTCTAACCTGGGCAACAAAGCGAGACTCTGTCTCAAAAAAAAAAAAGGAAGTTCTAATCCAAATCTTTCCCATCCTTCGAGGCTCCCTAGGAATTCTTCTTGGACTGCTCCAGCCCACGCCACCCATCTCCTTGGCCCTGTGTACCGCAGCAAGTCCCACCCAGCTGTGCCTTCAGAGGCAGCTGGTTACGAGTAAGGGGCAGCTGCCCTGCCTCGACAGTGCTGGATGACTTTGGGTAAGTGTCTTGCCCTCTCTGAGCCTCGAGCCTCTCATTTCTGAAATGGAGACATAACCGCCTGCTCTGCCACCCTCTGCAAAGGAGCAGGCCCCGGCCCAAGGCTGAAAAGGCACTTACACAGCACCCCATTTCACCCAAGGTAGGCTGAAGCCCAGAGAGGTGAAGTGTGATTCGATTCTGGAGGGCAGGGAGGAAAGGGGGCCGTTTAAACTGGGCTCCGTTCCGTCTACGCGTGGTAAGCAGTGGACACGCGTGTGACGTGGCCATGCCCGCCGCGCTGGGCTTCTGCACGCATCACTAGGAGGGAGCCGTCGTTCGCCCCATCTCAACTCGAGGAAAGCGGCGCCCGCTCGTGGGGAACGTGCCCAAGATCTTACACCTGGCAGACGGCGGAGCTGGAGTGCAAACCCAGGCGTGTCTGAATCTGTAAGTCCCCCAATATCAGGGTTTCTTAGAGCAAAGGTCACTAGGGTCACCAGGACGGGCGGCGGAAACAAGCCGCTGTTCAGAGCGGCCTTTCAAGTGGAAATGTTTTCCCGCTGCAGGCAGTCGGAGCGCCCCCTGGTGTCCCTTCTCGGTCTCGGCATAAGGTCTTGCAAGAGTTCCCTGGGGCTCAGGAGGGAGAGACTGTCCTTCTGCCCTGCTTCAAGGGGCCTTCAAGGGGAGCTGTGGCATGGCCACCCTGTATGAATGACCTCAGCGTGGAGCAGGGGGTACGGCCGTGGCTTCCACTCCTGACCACGCCGCCCGCAACTGAGCAGCAAGACAGTAATGTTTCCCATCACCAGGGGGGAGCGAGTTGGGCTCCAGGGTGAGTGAGGGCCAGGTCTGAGGGGGCCCAAGATGCCCAGGGTCTGCGTGCACAGTGGAGCACACACGCAGGACAAAGGTCAGGGCCCGTGGATGGGAAGTGCAGAGAGACAGGGGGTCCTGAGGGCCATGTGACCAAGCCAGGGAGCAGGGGAGGAAGTGTGGCCGGGGAAGATAGTACGAGGCCCCGCGCTCACTGTGCTCACCGCCTCCTGCTTTACGTGTGTCCCTGACAACAAGCCCCTCAGGGCCAGGCGCGGTGGCTCACAGCCTGTAATCCACCTGTAATCCTAGCACTCTGGGAGGCCGAGGCAGGCGGATCGCTTGAGGTCAGGAGTTCGAAACCAGCCTGTGCAAGAGCGAGACCCTGTCTCTACTATAGATAGACAGAAATTAATTGGCCAACTAATATATATAGAAAAAATTAGCCGGGCATGGTGGCATGTGCCTGTAATCCAAGCTACTTGGGAGGCTGAGGCAGGAGGATCGCTTGTGCCCAGGAGTTTGAGGTTGCTGTGAGCTAGGCTGATGCCACGGCACTCACTCTAGCCTGGGCACAAAGCGAGACTCTATTTCAAAAAAAAAACACACACACACACAAAAAACAAGCCCCTCAGGTGGGAACTCATCATCCCACTTCACAGGCAAGGAAACTGAGGCTCAGAGAGGTGAAGCGCCGTGCCCAGGGCCCCAGCTGGCTGGCAGCAGTGCTGGGTTCTACCCACAAGGCTCCCTTCCAGGGACCAGCCTCATGCATCTGCCAGCCCAGTGTCTATGCACAGTCCTGACCAGGGACTTCAGTCCTCTGGATACAAACAGAGAGGGGATCTGAAAAGCTGTTCCAAAAGGTGCTAGAAGGACCCACCAACCAACCTCAGAGACAAAGAAATGGGGAAGCAGGAGGAAACAAAGACCATTAACTTTTTTTTACACATCTCCAAAATATTTTACTTGTTCAAACGTGCCTTTCATTGTTATTAAAAAAAATTTATTTTAATTTTAAAAAAGGAAAAGGGTTGCTATATATCATAAACCTCAGTTCCCAGAAATTCTCTGCATATTTATTTATACAGTAAAAGAATATTTGATTTCTAATGATTACAGCCATGAGTTTCCTGATTCTTTAATCCCTCAAATATTAATGATCTAGGAAATCAGACTTGGAAAGATGAGTTAACAAAAATAAATAAAAGCAAGCTCTTAGAAGACATTAGTGGATCTACAAAGACAGGAGGCAAACATTTCTGAAGTTTTTCCTATTTTTTACTGGTTTTACTATAATCTTTAGGATTGCTTGTTGCTTTCTACAGTCTAATCATTAGATGGGCAAGATTGGTGTCAAATTATTTGAACAAAATTTTAAAGGATAAAGTACCTTAAAAGCTGCTCTACAAATGAAAGTGAGATATATATATATATATATATATATATATATATATATATATCCAGGGAGAGAGAAAAAAATTAACCAGCATTTGGTACATTATCTCCAAGGGGAAGATCACCACGTCTGGGTGGGGGGAACCTATCTTTCTATAAAATATTTGACATTTTACAATAAGCTTGTATTACTCCTATAGTCAGGAGCAGGGGAAAAGGCCATAAAGATTTACATGAAAAAAAAAAGGTTAAACTGTTTATAAAACAAAGAAAAATGAATTTGATCCGTCTTGGTCTCCTCTACCCTCTAAACTTGAGTTCTTTAAGAAATAGGAGGGAGGACAAGAAGGGTTCAAGTGATTCTGTGGGTTTCCAATTGTGTTCCTGGGTCCCAGGGCTCCCAGGACTCTGCCCAGCCCAGATTCCATCTGAACAAAGGGTTTCAAATAACCCAGCCCCAGGGGGTCTCCAGGGTTAGGTCTGAAAAGGGGGGTGGGAGGAGGAGAAGGAAAAGCAGAGATCAAGGGATTCTGAGCCCTTTGGCAGAGAGTGAATTTAAGGATTTGAGGGTCCCGGAACAAGAGGGCCAGTCCCCATGTCAGCCTTTTCTAGTGGCTCTGTCCCCTCCCTGCCCTTTCTCACACTCCCAGGGCAGAATTGGCTCGGAGGAAGAGGCTTTCACGGCAACAAGTCTTGCGTAACAAGCCCTGCTCCTCAGGGATCTATAATTGATGAGGGCACCAGGCCAAGAACCTTGGGCTGGACCTGCCAAGTGCGGGGGCAGCCTGAGGACTCGCAGAAGGTGTAAACAGGACCAGCCTTGGACCTCCCGTTTCCACCAGGAGACAGTGCCTTTCAGGCACTGACGCCCCACATCTGGAACATTCCTCAGAATGTGGTCCAACAACACCCCAGAAAATCACCTGGAGGCAGGGCGGGCTTACTAAACAAGCAGATTCTACATACACCGAGCTAAGATCCAAGATCAAGGAATCTTGAAACATCCATTCTGAACCAGCTGTGCGTTAGGCCCTTCACACCAGGGTTTAAATCCCAGTTCCATCACTTACTAGCTGTGTGACCTTGGACAAGTTGTTTAACATCTCTGTGCCTGAGTTTCCTCATTTATAAAATGGTGTTAGTCAGTAACTACTTCATAGGGTAAAAATGAGTTTATGAGTAAAATACCCAGAAGAGTCTCAGATAAATAGCAAGCAAAATATGTAAGTGTTCAGTGATAAGCACCTTCCTACTAGCTGTGTGAACTCGGGCAAGTTAGTTCACATCTCTGCACCTCAGCGTCCTCATCTGTGAAATGGGAACATCACCACCCACCCTAAAGGTTACTGTGAGGATTAAATAAGATCCTGTGGTACAGGCTTGATATATGGTAGTGGTTCTCATCACCCTTACTTATTCCTAAAGACCAGGGAGCTAGGACCTGCTCAGCAACATTCTCTAAATGGAACATCATCTTTCTTGCATATATGAGAACGTCCATGTCTATGACCACACAAGACTGGCGGGCTGTCCCCTAAGAAATAGGTGACCAAGGTGAGATAGGTGAACAAACACCTACTCATCCCTTTAGTCCCTGAACCCCTTGGAGAGCTGAGCCCTCCCTGAGATTCCACCTGTCACCCCACCTGGACACATGGAGTGACCTTTCCTGAGCCTGCCAGGCTCCCCGACTCCTCAGGGCACTCTCAAGGGCAGGGACCAATCTTTTTCACCTGGGCACCCTAGCACTCAGCCCAGAGCCCACAGGTTAGGGGAACACGGGCCTAGGTTTGAATACGGCTTATGTGACCTCTCTGAGCCTCAAGTCTCCTCATCTGTAAAATGGAGCTCCAATGACCTGCCTCCCACGCTGTAAGGTGGTGAGGCTTATGGGCAATACCATGTGTTCCCAGTACTGTGTCTGCCACATGGCACCAGTAAACAGGCACCATTGTTACAGGGACTCAGTCAATACCTGCTGAATGAATGATGCATGGGGGATGTGTGAACACACGCCCAGAGCTACACGACTTGCCCAAAGTCTCACAGCAGTTAGAGGGGTGGCCTAGAGACCTGAACCCCAATCTGATTCCTGGCCAAATAAGTGCTCTGTCTACTTCTCGCTCCAGGAGTTGCAAAAGCACCTGGTCCTTCTCCAGCTCAGGGGCCTGGCTCCCAAGATTCTTATCTCTCCCTCTGCAAGGTACCAAGGCCCCAGGAGGGGCCGTAGGAAGAAGGCAGACCTGCACAGCTCAGCAGGAGGAGCTCTGCTCGAGGGGAAACTGGCAGACGGGGAGCTGGGTGGGCACCAGGGAATCCAACCCCACCCAGCCCAGCTGCTGTTCCCAGGACACACCCTGCCCTTTGCTATCTGAGTCTCACTGGCACTTTCCCATCAGTCAATCCCTTATGCCTCACCCAAGCAAACAAGGTCACTGCCCCATTGACACAGATGATCCTGAGACCCAGAGAGGGACAGTGACTTCTCTAAGGTCACATAGCACATCAATGGCACAGACAGGGCTGGAACCCTAACCTAGAACCCTGGTCATGAGAGGCATGTTGGTTTAGTGGAAAGAAGGCTGGGAGTCAGGAGATCTGGGTTCTTGTCCTGGGTCTGGCACCAACTCATTGTGTGACTCTGGGCCAGCTGCTTAAACTTCTCTATGCCTCAGTCCCATCCCCAGCCCGTCCCGTAAAATGAGAGATCTGGACTCTGACATTAATGGCCTATCCGGCTTGTGATCCCCTCTGTATCCTTCCCAAAGAGAACAGCAGCTTTGCAAAACCATAGCTTTCCCAGGGCCCTTCCAAGGAGCCAAGCCCCATGCAAGGCATTTCTTGGCTACCCTTTCACCAAATCCTCCCCCAGCCCTGTAGGGCAGGTACAACTGGCTCTCAAGTAACCAGAGAGGAAAGGGAGGCTCAAGGAGGTCAAGTGGCTTGCCTGATGTCATGCAGCGTATTAGGGTGCAGCCTCCTAAGCTCCCAGCTTGGCTTTGCTCAGCCCCACCTGGCGGGGACCTTAGGGAGAGAGCTCTGTCTTGGCCCCGGCTCTTAAGAGTTCAAGTTCAAGGGGGGATTCTAGGCCGGGCACAGTGGCTCACACCTGTAATCCTAGCACTCTGGTAGGCCGTGGTGGGCAGATTGCTCGAGGTCAGGAGTTCGAAACCAGCCTGAGCAAGAGCGAGACCCCGTCTCTACTATAAATAGAAATTAATTGGCCAACTAATATATATAGTAAAATTAGCCGGGCATGGTGGCACATGCTTGTAGTCCCAGCTACTCGGGAGGCTGAGGCAGGAGGTTCGCTTGAGCCCAGGAGTTTGAGGTTGCTGTGAGCTAGGCTGATGCCACGGCTTTCCTCACTCTAGCCTGGGCAACAGAGCAAGACTCTGTCTCAAAAGAAAAAAAAAGGGGGGGGGGGCATTCTAGTGAACAGAAAGAGGAACAGAAAGAGGAACTGACTAAGAGTGACCTATCAAATGCCTAACAGGGGGCCCTCTATTGGCAGGACCCTAAGAATTAAGGGGTACAGGAACAGAACTAGGCTCAAGCCCCCGGGGCCTGTGAGAACGGCTGGGTTTCCATTTATGGGCCACTCCTCACTGCTGGGGCTGGGGAGACAGCACTGTGAAGTTATGGCAATTTTCTTCTCCCCATTTTAAGAAAAGAAAAGGATCTGTCCAAGGTCACTCAGCTAGGAGAGGTCCAGGATTTAAACCCAGTATTGGTTGACTCCAAAGCCTGACCTCTGACCTGTCTACCCATCACTCCACAAGGCCAGAAAACAGGTGGACCCAAGTGAGCCTGGCCACTGACCCATCTGTCCCAGCTGCTCGAGCACAGTGGGGCCCAACCCACCTTATACTTCAGGCCAGACTTGAAGTAGCCAAGGAAGGTGGCCGACTCGAAGCCCTGGACCTCACGGTGCTGCACAGCCCGGCCGTTCAGGTAGTCATCGAGCTGCACGGTGAAGATGGCGGCCGCCCCGCTCTCGTCCTGGCTGCACTCGTTGCCTAGGGGACATCAGGGCGGCGTGAGCCTGGCTTCCCTAAAGTGGTCCCAGGCCCCTGGGGAGGAGGAGAAGGAGCCTCCAGCCCCGCGCTGGCCTCGCTGCAGAAGCTGGGCAAGCCTCTGCCTCCTGTGAGCCTCAGTTAGTCCATCTGCATAACAGGACAATGGGCCTTATTTTTCTCCAAGGGTCCTCCCAGCTCTGACACGGTCCCCCACACTCCCTCTCGGCCCCCCGAGCATGAACTCAGGACTGCGAGTGTCCACTCGATCCACAGATTAGGAAACTGAGGCTCAGTAAAGGCACAGGACCCTAACTCTGAAGGGCTAAGTGGGAGGTGACTGGAGTGGACCCGGGGAAGCTGTGCAGGGGTCCAGAGCCCCCAAGTCTCCCACAGTTCTGAGAGCCACAGTAGCTTGTTTAACCGTCGGGACGCTCCTGTGAGGAAGTGCGGCTTTACCACCATGTCCACTCCACAGAGACACCTGGGACTTGCACAAGGGCACACCGCAGGTCGGGGCAGAGCCGGGGCTGAACTCAGCCAGGCTGGCTCCGGCGTCTATGGTCACTGGTAACTACCTGCCAAGGGCCTGGCACATACTTGGTGCTCAGCAATCAGTTTGCATCCTCAATACTTCCCGGGGACTTCCTGGGACCATGCCTCAGAGGTCCGGCTATTCAGGGTGGGGGCAGGGGCAGGGCAGGGCAGGGCGGGCCTCACCCAGCCAGTAGTGGAGGTCGTACTGCAGATTCCCATTCCTCAGCTGCACCGTCTTCAGGATGACGTAGGCGTCGCCTGTGAAGAAGTCTCCGTAGAGGTTGGGGGGCACGGGCACCAGGTCGAACTTCTCCACACGCCAGATCTGCAGGCCAGGCTCCTTCCCCGCCTTGAGGAACTCGGGGTGTTCCACCACCATGGTGCCGGGCTGGGGAGAGACGGGCAGAGCCTTAGCAGGGCCAGGTCCTGGCAGGGAGAGACCCTGGGCACGAGGGAGGGTGGTTTCCAGCACCAAGAGCATCTCACTTGAGCCTTCTGCTCTCCCCACGCCCGAGGCGAGGCCATCCCCTTCTGAGTGCCCTGTGCCAACGAGTTAGCAAACAGGGCAAGGGTTTAGTTCCAAATCCTGTGCCTTGGCCAGTGTCTGTCTCTCCTACCAGCTCCCCGATCTGCTTTTTCTGGTGATGGAGGGGACAGAGGGCTCTACCTGCCTCCCCTCTTTTCTTCTTATTGCCAGTTGGATGTGACAACTGAGGCACAGAGAGATGAAGCGACTCTGCCAGGGACCCCCAGCTAGGAAACAGTGTAGCAGGACTGCCCCAGGCTCCCAGAGCACAAGCTCGGGGACTATGAGTAAGTAGACCCCTCAGATGGCACAGGTAAATCCGGGGCCCCCAGGGGCCTCAGCTCACTCCCTTCCAGCATCTTCACTGGCTCTTAAAACTAAAGGGCCCTCTGAGAATTCACTATCCAACCCCACTCTGCAGATAGGGAAACTGAGGCCCAAAGAGGGGAGGGGACTGGCCCAAGGTCACACAGCCTGTTTGCTTTTGCTCTTTGGAATTGGGAAGATTTCCCGTGCCCCACCCATCCCTCATCACACCTCCAAGAAGGGTCTAGAGGGCTGAGCCCAAGTGGCCTCCTGAGCTGTCTGCCTCCTCCCTCCTGCCCCCCAACACCCCACCCCCAAATTCCATTTCTCAGGAGAGGTGGAGAGGACGCAGCGGGGTCTGCAGGAGCCTATTGGAGAGGATTCGGTTAAGGATGGGGAAAGGCTGTCAGACATGCAGGGGGCGGGGAAGGGAGACGCAGGAGGGTTAGGCTGGAGGAGGAGGAGGAGCGGGGGAATCAGCGGGCGCAGGTCACCTTGGGCCGGAGGAGAGAGCTGGTGGGAGTGAAAATCAGACGGGAGAAGGCAGAGAAACCAGACGGGGAGAAGAAGTCAGGCAGAAGGGTGGGAACGCAAAGGGGAAACAGGCGGGAGGAGAAGCTGATGGGGAGAAGCTGATGGGGCAGAGGAGACAGCAGAAAGGGGGGAAGAGATAAGAGTAGAGACCATAAGCAGACACACAAGAAGGAAATCATACAAGAACGAGGGAGAAATAGAAGAGAGGGAGAGAGAGCAAATGAGCCCGGGGATCTGAAGTGGAAGAAGATAGCAGAAGAGAGGAGAGAACCCAGGCAGACAGGGGGAGAAATCAGACACGGAATTAGAGAAATCGGGCGGCAGAGGGAGGTAGACACCAGCAGGGGGCAAAGGGAAAGGAATCCGCCCAAGGTGAGGTTAGCACAGCCGGCCCCACGCTCCCACCCCGGTCCGCCAGAGGCTCCAAAGCAGCAAGAGATACTTACAAAGCAACAAAACAGTTTTTCCATTCTAGACCTGAATTATTCCCCTTTTCCTAGCGCTGTATCTGCAAGAACTTACAATAAAGAGTTACTCCGGGAGCCCCGGGACCCCGGGCACTCACCCGCGCCGTGGGCACCCGCCCCTGGGGCGCGCGCGCCTGGGCCGCCCCTCGCGACGCGGTGGCCGCGCGGGCCGGCGGCGACAGCGCGCACAGCGCCAGGACCAGCGCGCAGAGCAGCGCGGGCGCGGAGCAGCGCGGAGCCATGGCAGCGACAGCGACAGCGGCAGGGCACCCAGCCGGCAGCCAAGGCCCCGGGTCTGCGGGTCTTAAGTAGCCGCCGCCGGCCCATCCCGCCCAAGCCGGGACCGCCCCGCAGGGAGGGCGCGGGGCGGGGACCTGTTCCCGGACCGACCCGACTGGGCGCGGCAGCCCCTGCACCCCAGCTCGGGGTTGGAGACCCAGCACAGAGCCTGGCAGACAGCAGGCGCTAATTCAATGCACGCTAAGTGGGCACGTACGTGCATGAACCCAGCTAAGCCTCCTGTAACTGCCTCTCTCCTCCCCACCTAACATCTCCAGCAAAAAGAAAAAAAAATCACATAAACTAACATTTTTAAAAGACTTTCCACTAACACATCAGGACATTGTTTTCACGGTGGGTACAACCCAGTACCCATTTTACAGAGGGGGAAACTGAGTGCAGAGTGGTTATGCACCTTGCACACCACTAGTAAATGGTACTGTCAGGATTTGAACGCAGGCAGGAGTGGGTCTGGGCGGAACCCTCACCCGGGCAGCAGAGCAAGGCACTCAGCTTCATCCCGCAGGTGAAGCAAGCAGGACTCAGCTCCTGGGATTGCTGCTTCTACTGTACTACGACAGCCTTTCCTTCCTTCCTTTTAAAAAGTTTTTGTTTCTTAAAAAAAGTCTTATTTTGATCAAAATGTAAAACCCATTTCCCTCTCCCCAGAAACAACCGTGTCTATCTACCTCTTTTAGCTGATGATTCAGGGCTCACCTCCATGTCCCTAAACAGCAAGCCCTTACTGCCTCTTGAAGTTTTTTCTTCCATGTCAGGTACTATCTACCGCCTCTCCCTGGGGAAGACAGGATTTGAGTGTCCTCGCCCACTCCCAGGCTCCCTCCCGCCCCTCCACCCTGCCACCAGCCACAGATCACTGAGGGGGATGGGGGAGAGGTGCTATTCCACTCACCCAGGCTTCCTGCCTCTACCAGGTTCCCTTCCCATCCCAGACCTCCCCTCCCCCTGCAGCTCCCTGAGGTGACAGCAAGAGAATTGGAGAGTTGGAGACCTGGGTTTGATTCCCAGCTCCACTGTGTAGTTTTTTTCAGTCTCCTCATCTACTAAGTGGGTACAGCAGTTGCTGAGGATTAAATCAGTCTATACGTATGAAAACAGCACAGCCTGCAGCTGGGTCATGTGCGTCCTCTGCCCCTGCCCCCCAGCTAGGGTCACCCATCCCAGCCCCTCCGGGAGCCCAGCCTCTATCTAATCGGCTGGAGTTTGCCCTCTCCCTCCCACCACCTGCTCCCACCAAGCGGGGGTGTGGGTCCGATAACAGACTAAGGGAACACAACACAGAGAGGGGACAAGTTCAAACTGGAGGGATTGTAAGAATAATAATCCCTTATAACAAGAATAATGGAGAAAGGGACCTGTGGCCTGGGCCTTGAAGGACAGAGAGGATGGAGCGTGGGAAGATGAGGCATTCTGGGGGAGGGAACACAGGCCAAGGGCAGGCATACACGGGCCACATCCAGTGAATGGCGAGGAGTCCCATCTGAAACTCGGGAGCAAGAGGAGACCAGACAGGGGAGAGCGGCAAGGGTCACGGAGGCCTGTGTGCCACACTAAAGAGTCTGAATTTTAACTTGGTGTCCATGGTACCAGAGTTCTCAGGGTTCCATGTCCGGGTAAGTCCAGGCCTGAGCCAGCCGAGCCTGCAGTGGCCAGCCCCGGCCTCAATGCAGAGCCCTCCCTGCCCCCCAGCCATGTGGAGGATGACTAAACCCACAGCTCACATACTACGCTCTGGATGGAGCACAAACCGGTCTCACCTCACCTCTGTGCACAGGAATGCAACTGTCCAAATTCAAGACACACAATGCAACAACAGTTCCACTTCCTACAGAATTAACAACGAACACAAAAATGTGGCATGCAAGGATGTTCACTGAAGCATTGTTCGAAGAAAACTGAAAAGGACTCAAGCGTCCTGGTGAGATAAATTATGGAGCCGCCATACAATGGACCCCTATGCAGCTGTGGAGAAAGAACGAGCTGGACCTGACTGTGCCTGGCACGTAGTAGGCGCTCAATAACCGCGGGGAGATCGCCAAGTGCAGAGAGCAAATTGCACAATGGCCACAGTATAGCTCCCCTCCTCCCCTGTGGAAGGGTGTATGTTTTTGCATCCACTCTTGAAAAATCGGAGGGTAAATACCAAACTGTTAAGGCAGTCTGCTTGGAAGGGAGGACGGGGGTAATCTCATCCTCAAACACTGCGTGGCTGCCTGGGGCTGGAGGAAGTGCCCAGGTCACTGCAACCGGCATTAGGGAACTCTTTAGGGTGTCGAAAGTATTCTCACACTGGATTATGGTGCTGATTATAGAACTGATTACATCTGTTAAAAAAATCACAGAACTTACAATGGATGAATCTTTATGGTATATAAATTGCACCGCAATATACTGGCCGAAAAAAATTGCAAAAAGCATTGCTGAAGGGTTTAAAACTTTACGAGTATGTGTCCAATATAGTTTTGTTTTTTATAAAACACTAATCCAGAAACAATACCTTTTAGTAGAATATACTTATAGTGATGTCTGCTCATTAGACAATTTGGAAAATTCAATCAAGTAGGAAAAAGAAATTTCCTTGTCCACCCAGTCCCCACACTGAACCCAAGCCAGCAACTGGCCAAGCCGAGGTCAGCGTGGCCCTGACCTGGCCAGCTGGTGATTAACAGAGGGCTGCTGGGGCTTGGCCTTGGCCCCAGCAGTCACTGACCACCCGGGCCCACAGGTTAATGATCACAAAGGCCCTGCAGCTTGGCCTGCCATGACTCTGGAGCCTGGGCCCTTGGCACCCAAGAGCTGGTGAACAGGCCCCAGCCCCTGCCCTCTCGAGACCCTCACTGCAGAGCCCGGATCCCTCACTCCAGAGCTCTGACGTGTGGGACTACGACAGGGGTAACACTGTCTTACTCTGCTCCCTGCCTGGAAGAGGATGTGTGAGTTGAGGGAATGGGGGACTTCAGGTACATGAGCAAGACCCCTAGGTGGAAAGGAAGAGGCCCTCGTGCTAGGGCTGGCTCTGCTACTGAGCTCCTGGGTGATTTGGGGCAAGTCACTGTCCCTCTCTTGTCCTCAGTGTCTCCATATTCAAAATACCAGGTAGGGCCTGACGCTCTGACTCTAAGCCTCTTTCCCAGCCCCAGCACTTCCAGATACTACTGGCTGTGCAACCTATAAGTCTCTGAGCCTCAGGGTTCCCATGTGTTAAATGGGGGCATTGGACCTCCTGAATCAGACAGTCCAGGGCCTCTGGCTTGAAGAAGGAGGCACTGCAGTCACTGATAGCAGCATGCCACCTCACCTCTGGGCCCGGACAAGGAAACTGAGACTCAGGGGGGGTTCAGGTCACTCAACTGGAAAGAGTACTGAGATTCGAATACAATAGGCTGGCTGGCTCCAGAGCCCAGGATATGTCCGGGGCATCAAACGGAGCTTGTGGCACCACCTGGCCTGCGCAGGGAGCAACAGTGTCCTTTCCCGGTGAAGGGCCCCAGCCTCCCAGTCAAGCCTCCACCACGCCTCCCAGGCCAGGGCAGACGGTGGCACCAGGAAAGCCCTCTAGCCCTTCCCACACCTGGTATGACTGCCCAGGACAGGGACATGTCCTGGGAAGATACCCAGGCCATGGCCACCAGGTGGATGGCAGACTGGGGCATGGGCATCTACACTCTGTGCCACCTGGCACTCAGGCCTGGCATGGTTTCTTTGACTCGGTACATGGGCACACCCTAGTGCCTGCCCCTCTCTGCACCTCGGAGATCCCCTGGACCTCTGGTCTTGGCTGTCCTGGGTCCTGCCCAGCACACGCACACAGCAGGCGGCTTCTCAGCGTCTGCCGCAGGACAGAGCTGCACAGCCCACGTCCCTCTGGTGGACGCCTCGCTGCCCTGTAGCTGGACCCAGAACCTCCGCAACCAGCTGCAGCCCCTCCATCCCTCTGTGACCTGGGCTAATCTCTGTGTCTCTGTGGGCCTCCCAGGGCAGCTACCAGAGGCCAGAGGAGGTGACCTCACCCCTCCCTCCGGCCCCAGCTACAGTGTACAAAAGGCCTTGGCGAGGCCTGGAAGACACCACCCTGTTCTGTTCCCCTCACCCCAAACACTGTTGTTCTTGATTTTCCAGGCATGAAGCCACTCGTGGGAAGCCCTCTCTCAGAATCTGTTTGCCTTTTGGCTCACTGCTGTTCTCCGAGTCCTCCCGGGAGCATCCGCCCCTCTGGCCGGGATTTTGCTAATTGGGACAATGGTCAGTAAACAGAGAAGCCAGTTATGAAACCCAGTGAAACTGGGAAGGGCGGGTAAGTGCACAGGAGCCCTCCGGACTCGAAAGAGCACAGGTTTTAGAATCTGGCCACCTCAGCTCCTATGATCAAGGCCTCAGTTTCCTTGTGTATAAAATGAGGAGAACTGCACCTAGCTCAAGGAGCAGGGAAAAGGCCCAGGACCTGACATATGATGGGAGCCCCCCCCCCCCCCCGTTAACACCCTTCCTCCTCAGCAGGCTGGTTTCTGTGCAGAGGCCTGTGTTCAGCCTGCGTGCACCAAGAACAGTGGGACTGTGGGGTTCAGGTCTGGGCCGTGTGACCTGGAGCAAGTGACTTGCCCTCTCTGAGCCTCAGGTCACTCACCTGTGAATGGGGACAGTGACGCCTGGCAGCAGGAGTGTTGGGGGGACGGGAGTAGGACTGGTGGAGTGCACTGCACACAGCAGGATCTGTGAGCAGCAGTGGTCATTAGTTCATCCTCTCATTTGTAGATGATGACACTACGAACAAGAGGGTGACTTTTCGAAGTCAAAAAGTGAGCCCCTGGAAGGGTAGATCTAGAACTCTAGAACCCAGAGCTGAGGCCGGGGTCTCCAGGACACAGCAGGGCTCCCCATCAGGGCCAGCTAGGCCTCTGCCTTGGCCAAGTCCATCCTGGGTGTGGACAGTGGTTGGGGAGATGGCCAGTGAAACTTGGCTGGAGCCACCTCCGGGAGGCCAACTATCCCAAAGCCACTGGCCCTTTCCCAGCTTCCGGAGCCAAACTCACCTAGTGTTGAGACCCAGGGCGGGACATGAGAAGGGGGCCTGGCTCTGCCACTTCCTGACCCCGTGCCCTGGAAGCAGCCAGATTTGGCCTTGGTGTGGGCTCTGGGCCCTTCTTGCCAGGACCCGCTCCAGCCACTGTCTCCTCTTCCAGCACCCACAACCCACCCTGGGGAGCCCGGGCACACACAGGCCAGCAGCAGGACAAGGAGGCCCAGCTGCAGACACTGTGACTGTGGAACCAGTAGAAGCCACAGGGGGACACGGTCTCTGTCTACAAATCTGCAGGGGAAGGCAGGGTCTACGGCGCCCCAGCTCAAGCCAGATGAGCAGGAGAAGCCACAGAGGCAGCCGCCTACGCCACAGAGGAAGGACCTTCCAGGAGGGAGAAAAACAAAGGGAGCAACCCTGTGTGTGACTGTGGGAAGAGCTCCCAGTAGAAAAGTCTGGGTTTAAGTCCCTCATCTGTCCCCTACTAGTTATGTGGCTTTGAGTGAGTCGCTCCTGCTCTCTGCGCCTCAATTTCCCCATCTGTAAAATGGGGGTTATGATACCTTTCTCCTAGGGTTGTTGTGTGAATTTAGTAAGGTAAACTACGTCTGGGGCTTAGCGCAGTGCTTGGGACAGAGTGAACGCACAGAAAGGAAGCTGCTATTATTGTTAGAAGGGAGGCTGGGAAAAGTTTCTGTATCTCTGAGACCCCATTTCCCTACGTGTAAAATAGTGGTAAAAGTGCCTTTCTTGAAGGCCAGTTGAGAGGATGAAATGAGGCCATAAATGTGAAGGACCCTAGGGCCATGCCTTGTACGAAATTGATGTTCAAAATTGCTGGTTTCCAAAAGCAGGGTCTCAAAGAGCTATCTGCACACCTGTGTTCCCAGCAGCGTCATTCACAACGGCTGAAACACACAAGCAACCCAAGCGTCCGTCAACCGACGACTGGATAAACAAAACGAGGTCTATGCATGCCTTGGAATCTCAGCCTTTAAAAGGAAGGGAATTCTGCAACAGGCCACAGCACAGATGAACCTTGAGGACATTACGTTCAGTGAAATAAGCCAGTCACAGAATGACATACTGTGTGATTCCACTTATACGAGGTACCTAGAGCAAATTCATAGAGACGGAAAGTAGAATGTGGCGCCGGGACGTGGGAGGAGGAGGAGGGGAGAATGTGGAGCTGCTGTTTACTGGGGACAGAGTTTCAGTCTTGCAAGAAGAAAAGAGTTCCAGAGACAGGTGGTGGTGCTGGTCACACACACAACGCTGTGAATGTATTTCATGCCATAAAACTGTACACTTGAAAGTAGTTAAAGTAGCAAATTTTATGTTATGTATATTTTGCCACAATCAAAAATATTGAAAAAAAATGCTGGTTTCCTGAACCCCTCTTCCTGAGAGACAATGAGCTGCCCAGAGGTGATGTAGTGCAGACGACTCGGGTGACAAGCGAACCAGCCCATCTCTGAGAACATTCAGGCCCTGGGACTCAAGGACACTGAAAGACACAGCAAAAAGTAAACGAGGTTTGTGCACCTGGCCAAGATCCCCCCCACACCTGTCTGGGCCTCCTTCACTGGGATCCCCCAGGGCTGGTGGGAGCTTCCCCAGGACAATCGTCATCCTGATGGGAACAATGTTGCAGGATGTCAGAGATGGTGCCATGTCCCTCCTGCGGCTGGCTCCAAATGAAGCCATTCTCTGTCCCCAAGCCTCCTGCAGCCAACCATGGCCAAGATTTCCTCCTTGCTGGGCTCTGGCAGGATGCGCAAGCCCATGGCAGGCAGGACTCCCTGAGAGAGACAAAAGGGGCAGGTGTGGGGAAGAGGTGAGAGACAACAAACTCCAGGAGTGCTCAGCTTGAGATGCCAAAAATGACTAACAAGGTAAAGAATGAGCCAACTTCAGACCAAAGGAATACCAGGCAATGTCCGGGGATGAACTGGGACAGAGCTTAAATCCTTACCACCAGGGGACTTGGGCCAGTGGCACCTTCTATAGCACTTCAGTTTCCTCATCTGTAACATGACGTGATGATTCCTACCCTGCGGAGTGTCTGGCGGGATGGAAGGAGCAGCAGGTGCTCAGTCACCATAGCATCCAAAGACGACCCCCCAGCATGTGTCTGGACCCTACTCATATACAGCTCACTGGCCTCACACCCACACTTGACCTCTACCTCTATGTCTTTGACCCCAATGCAGGGGAGAGTTGGAGGGTTCCAACCAAGGCTCAGAGACCTGGGGTGGTGGCCGGCACCAGGGATGGGGACGCATCTCAGCAGGGGACCTCATGCCCACACATCTAAAGAGCCAGCCTTGCTACCCAATCCACTTCATGCATCTCTCCTTATGATACCCCCTCCCCTCCTCTCTGAACTTGGCCCATTCTGCCCCACCCTAAAGAACAAGGGCTCTGGATGCCAGGCCTGTCACACACTAGCAGGGTGATGCTGAGCAAGGGACTCAGCCTCTCTGAGCTTCAGTGTCCTTAGGAATAGAATGGCCAGGCTCCCTCACAGGCTTGCAGAACTCGATAAAACTGGCAAAAATCAGTTAGAGAAAAACTCTAACAGGGAGATGGGGGTCAGAGAATGCCATTGTCCCTCAGTATGCATAGAAAATTGCTTCCAGGACCTCCCTCACACACCAAAATCCAGCATGCTGGACGCTGTTATATAAAATGACAGTACAATATTTGCATAAAACCTGTGCACACCCTCTTGTATACTTTAAGTCTCTCTAGAGTACTTCTGATACCTAATACAATGTAAATGCTATGTAAATTGTTATACTATATTTTTTTAATTTGTAATATTTTTATTTCTGTGTTGTTATTTTTCTTTTTTTTCCTGAACATTTTCCATCTGTGGTTGGTGGAACCACAGGTCGGGTACATGGAAGGCCAACTGAACGAAGTAGTAGATATGTAGAATGAATGAATAAGTCTAACAATCTAAGGTACAATATGAGGATTATAGGGAATGAAATTGCACTATATTTTGGGATTCATGCTAAATGAGTACATTCTAGCTGCCCTTGCTTTAAAAAAAAGGTAGCTATATGACATGATGGACATGTTAATTTTTTTCACTATAGCAACCTTTTTTACTATTTATATGTATATATATCCCATAACATCATGTTATATACCTTAAATATATACAATAAAATTTATTTTTTTTATTTTTTTTTTTTTTTTGAGACAGAGTCTCGATTTGTTGCCCAGGCTAGAGTGAGTGCCGTGGCGTCAGCCTAGCTCACAGCAACCTCAAACTCCTGGGCTCGAGCGATCCTTCTGTCTCAGCCTCCCGAGTAGCTGGGACTACAGGCATGCGCCACCATGCCCGGCTAATTTTTTATATATATATATCAGTTGGCCAATTAGTTTCTTTCTATTTATAGTAGAGACGGGGTCTCGCTCTTGCTCAGGCTGGTTTTGAACTCCTGACCTTGAGCAATCCACCCGCCTCGGCCTCCCAGAGAGCTAGGATTATAGGCGTGAGCCACCGCGCCCGGCCTTAAAATTTATTTTTTAAAAATCAAAAACTCCAAATACTCTCTCCATGAGAGAGATTCTCTGCAATTTATCTCAAACTTTTAACTACAATAGAATTATCAGAGATTCAGATATTTTATTGCTAATAATCCTTTTAATTCTAAGGGTTTTTTTAAAAATACTTTCCTCCCTTTTAACCCAACAGAGGTACAATACTGGAGTGCTTTTCTTCCTTGCCCAGCTCAGAGGATACTCATAACCAGCTAGAAGATTTCAACGAGACCCAGCATGTAAGACACAGCCTGGCACAGAGTTGGGCTCCGAGTGGACGCTGCCTTCTGCTCCCAGGCGTGCTTTAGGCCTCGCCTCCATCCAGGTACCTGCACAATCGCCAGCATTATCCTCTAGGTGCCTGTCCCTCTGGGGGCTTCTAGAACCCTCTGGGATAGATCCCAGGTCTCTGGAGGCAGGACTCAACCAGGGTCATCCCACCAGGATAGCACATGAGGGCTGAGACCACAGCCGAGAGTCTCAACCCCTCCCTCTCCCCAGTTTACACCCACCTCCCACGCCACCCCCCAGCACGGTCCTGGCCCAGTGTCCCCATCTTTTCCCTGGAATCACAGCACCTGCTTCCTCACTGCCTTAAACTCTGCCCCCACCCAGTCCATTATCCATAGCGATTGCATCATTCCCTGTTCTAGACCCTTCTGTGGCCCCCAGTGCAGACAGAGAGAAGTCAGGGCCCAAAGCTCGGTCCTCGATGATCTGGTGCCCATGTGGCCCCTGTAGCTGCATCACCCACTGACCCTGCAACAACATCCTCTGTGCCATCTCTCTTTATAACCCCTGACCTCAATTTCCTGCCTCCAGGAGACCTGGGGTCAAGCCTTGGCTCTGCCTCTCTGTGTGACCTTGGGCAAGCTCTTTGCCTCTCTGAGCCTCAGTTTCCTCAACAGACTACGAGGGCTCTTGTGCAAAGGAGACAAGATAAAGCAGTGAACGCCAGGTGCCAGGAGGGTGCATGTTAGCCTGCAATCTACGGCCATCTCGCCCGCACGCCCACCCCTCCCTGCAGCAGCTGCTAGCAATCTAATTCCTCCACCTTAACAGCAACAACTCGACTCTCCCTCTCTCTCCTGAGCCCGGGAATGCAGACACGCTTGCAGCCAGCGCCAGCAGCCAAGGAGGGGAGCGGAGGGAGGCAGCTTAGAGGAAAATTACTCAGCTCCGCCGCAGCCAACACTGGCGCTCACAGCTGCCTCGGAGCGCAGGGACCAGGGGGCCTGGCAGGCCCTTCCTGTGCTGTGGACTTGGCCCCAAGCCCTGACCCCTGTCTGAGCTGGTGGGATGGCGGGGGGTACTCTGGGCCCCCCAATCCTCTGGGATACTCCCACTCTTTGGCATCCAAAGAGACAGGGAGGAGGATAAAAAACAGACAGGCCTTTGTGAGGAGCAGAAAATGGGCTCTGCCGCTGCTCGATGGGGCCCAGGCACTGACACAGTGGAGGACCCCGGATGCAAAAGGGTCCCACGGTGGCCTAGGAGCCTGCCCAGTGGCCATATCTCAAGGCCCACACCCTGAGTACCATGTCCCTGCATCATACACTTTGTCCCATGGCCAGCATCACACATGCCATGTGACCGTGCCACATACCGGGCCCTGAGCTCCTCACACCTCGTCCTGCGTGTCTCCCGTGTAGCTGCATCCCATGTGCTTATGCCCTGGGTCAGGCTTCATGCACAGAGTCACGTCTGTCATGACAGACTGTACCGTGTCCCATCTTTCAAATCCCATGTCCACCGTGCCAGGTCCTGTCCCTTGGAAGTATGTGCCATGAACCTAGTCCCAGGTCTGTGAATGTGTCCCTTGCTCCATGCCATTGGGGGGTGGGAGGGGTGGAGGGGCAACGTAGTGTCATGGTCGGGGAGGACAGGCTCTGGGACAGACTCCCAGCCTGACCAACTATCGCCTATGCCACCCTGCAAAAGTTACTTCCCTTCGCAGTGCCTCAGTTTCTGCAGTCATAAAATGGAAAGGACATTAGCACTTACCGAGTAGGGTTGTTGTGGGGATTAAAATAGGTAATGCACTTATGGGCTTTGCCCAGTGCCTGGCACAGAGCGAGTGCTTTAAAGTGATTGCTAGGACAGCTACAGCCATGCCTGGGCGTCTGTGTGACACCCTGTGTGCTGCGCACCAGCTCCCACAGCCCCAGGCCCTCTGGTGCATCAGACACTCTGTGCACATTAGTGAAACTCAAACAACAGCCTAAGAGGAGGGTCTGATTATCCCCTGTCGTACAGAGGAGAAATCCAAGGTTCGGGGCAGGCCAATAACTCACATGAGGTCACAGGGCCAGAGAGGCTCAAGCTGGCATTCAAAGAGACAGAAGGCGGATTGGTGGCCAGCCATAGGGTGGGAGTGGACATGGACTGCAAGCACGAGGGATCGTTTTGGATTGCAGTGATGGCTGCATAACTGTGAATTTACTAAAAATTACTGAGTTAAAAAAGATGAATCATGTGTATGTAAGTTATATGTACATTTACATATAACAAATGTGCAATGAATTACATAAAGTATGTTTCAACAAAGCTGTTAACAAGAAAAAGCCCAGGCAAGCACAAGCCAAAGCACTCCGCAGGAGAAATGAGCTCTCTGCAAGTCAGTGGAGATGTTCTAGCAGAGGCCGAGCGACACTTTGAGGCCCAGCTGGGAGTAGCCTTGCGCCACGTGGTTCCCCAATGCGGTGTGCAGGTGTGCGGCAGAACCGCCCGGGGAGGCAGGAAAACTGTAGCTTTCCAGATGGATCCCCCAGCCCCGGAGTCTACAGGTCTGGGGTGGGGCCCTGGAACCTGTGATTCTGGGGTTCAGCCAGGACCGGGAACCACTCCTCAAAGCCCAACATCCTGCTTGCACTCTTGGGGAAACTGAGGCTAGGCAGGAGAGAGGATGTGTCAGACCCAGTTGATCCAAGGTGGGAGCACCGAGGCTAGAACTGGGGCCCTTCCTTTCCTCCTCTCTCCATTCCCTACTCCTCCCGCTGCCCTCAGCCTCCTGGTGACTCAGGGCTCTGAGTCATCCAGTGGCACCACAGGGGAAACTTCTTAGGAAAAACAATCCCCAAACAATGTGTTCCCAGATCTGGAGAATAGGATAGGCCCAGGGGGCTAAGAGAGAGCGGGGAGGGAGAACACCCTAGACCTGTCCTCTCCTCTGGCCACCCCTTTGTGTGGGGCCCCAGATAAAGACTGTCCCACCCTGAGTTTCCCCGCCTGTAAGTAACACCCCCAGCTGCACACAGGAGCTCCTTATGGACCAGGCAACGCAAGTACTTTACAAGCATTGTCTTGTGGAATCCTCCCCTGAACCCACGGCTGGCATCATCTCCTTTTATAGATGGGGAAACTGAGGCTCTGAGAGGTTCAGCCCAAGGTTGTACAGCTAAGAAGTGCAGAGCAGGGCTTGAATCCAGGTCTCTCTGGCTCTGAAGTCTGACTTTCCTCCACACCTTTAAAAAATACCTACTGCACACAGTGGCATCATTAGTTCTCACCTGCCGGGTAAGGTGAGCGGGCACAGGAGGTACTCAAATCACACGTTTTCCCCTTTCTTTCACCCTCTGTGTCAGACCTGCCCCGGGACTTCCAGCCCGGTGGGGAGCACACACATGAGCCCCGATCATCACTGAAGGGCTGTGGGCGGTGGGTACGCAAAGCAGGGAGGGCCCACCGCCCGCTGGAGCCACGCACAGGCGCATCTGAACAGAGCCTTGAAGGATGAAGAGATTTGTCTTAGGGGTGGGAAAGGCAGAAGCAAAGGCCCGGAGGTGTGGCCCGTGCAGGGAATGTAAACAGTTTGGAAGGAGTGGCCCAGGCTGGGACAGTGGAGGAGTTTCAAGCAGGGAGCACAGGATTGAAACTGGTTTCTGCAGAGCCCGGCTGGTGGCTGCACTGGGAGCCAGGAGGGGGGCTTCCCTTCAAACCTCCCTGGCACTCCTCCTCTGAGCTGCTGGCTTTGGGGCCCACCCCAGATGCCTGGCTACTCACCCCTGGGTCAGAGCTGGCTTCCTCCTCGGCCATGGCTAGGCTGGGCGTGGGGAATGCGGGCCTCTCCTGGCACGGGCCAACCTAATCATATCGGCCTATAAATAGGACGCTGAGGCTTGGTCTGAGATAGCTGTGCCAGGCCCAACTCCCTGGGCATCAAGGCACGCACAGTTCCGGAAATGGCCCTTCTCTGCAACACAACTAAAACCCAGAACTTCCTCAGGAAACCATTGTTCACACTGCCTCGCTTCCTTAGGAATGAGGCAGTGGATCTGGGGGAAAAGCCCCCCCCCCATTTACTGCTGACCGCTGGAGGGGTGCCTTGTAGCCCCCTTCCTGCTTCTCCCCCTCTGAGGACCCTTGTTGCACCACTACCACTGTCTGTAATAGGAGGTTGGACATGATGCCCTTGGGGTACTTGTCACCAGGTTGCTCCCTGGAGTTGCTGGCGGGGAGCCCCTGCCACCAATGCCCATCTTATTGTTACCCCTTCCCCAGTCAACTTGGGAATTTTTTAATTATCGGCATTTTAAAAATTAGAATTACAATACGCATTTAAGTCAGGGAGAAAGGAATAGTTCCAGCACCTGCCACTGAAGGGCTGGGGACCTTGGAAAAGCCACTGTCCCTCTCTGGGCCCCAGATTCCTCAGCCATAAAATGAAGGTGCTGGCAGGATGATGCCCAAGGTCTATGAATTTTGTTTTTATTTAATTTTTTTTTTTTAGTATTTTTTTCTTTTTTTAAAGACAAGGGTCTCACTTCGTTGCCTAAGCAGGAGGGCAGTGGCATGATCATGGCTCACAGCAACCTCAAACTCCTGGGCTCAAGGGATCCTCCAGCCTCAGCCTCCTGAGCAGCTGAGACTACAGATGCACCACACCACATCCAGCTAATTTTTCTAATTTTTGTAGATGTGGGGTCTTGCTCTGTTGCTCAGGCTGGTCTCCAACTCCCGAGCTCAAGTGATCCTCCCGCCTCAGCCTCCCAAAAGGCTAGGATTACAGGCCTGAGCCACCACACCCAGCTTTTGTTTACTGTTTATGAGAACCCAGCCAGCCATAGTCTGCCAGCCTTGTGCTGAGTGCTGGGGAGAGAGACAAACAAAACCTGGGCCAGCCCTCCATGCCCAGTCCCATGCCAGATCCTCAGTGTCCCACTAGAGGCCTCTTTTGGGCCTGCTGAGGACACTTTGTTTCTAGTTGAGATTACAGATTTATAGTCACAGAGAAGGCCTCACCCGGGAGATGGGGCGGGGGCAGATTACCACATGGACTGGGCCATTACTATCCAACAGGGACAGAAAAATAACCTAGCAATCACTATGCACCAGGCATGTGCTAAGGACCTCACTTTCCTGTGATTTAATCCTCAGCAACCCTATTGTCACCCCCATTTCACAAACGGGGAAACTGAGGCTGAGAGGGGTGAAGGGACTTGTCAAGGGGCAGACAGCAAGTCAGGGCCAGAGCGATGCTTCAGGCTCAGACCTGTTTTCCTCTGGAGACGGGGTTTAACGTGCCGCAGCGCTGCAGTGAGACAGCTCTGGCGGCCCAGGCTGGCCGGCCCACGGGGGCAGAGCCGAGGGGCACTGAGGCACTGAGGACGGTACTCTGTGTGCACAGTGGGGGACCGGTGGGACTCATCCTCTCCAACCAGTTCCCAGCACTGCCCCTCTGATTGTTCTGAAATCTTACTGATCCAGTCACTCCTCAGCTCAAGGCCTTTCCATGGCTCCCTGGCACCCAGAGGATGGAGACCTGGCATCCAAGGCCTCTCCCAACCCACCCTCCCTGTCATCTCTGGCCACTCCCCACTTCAACGCCCCACACTCCTGCTGCAGCCACACCGCTCACTAGCCCCGAGCACAGCGGGCTCCTGCGGGTGGCCAAGCCCTTGCACACACAGCCCTCTTGCCTGGAATGCCCAACTGCCCCTTCTCAGAAGAGGAAAAGCCCTCCCTGGCTCCCTAGTCCCCTGGCACTTATCACAGTGCACCCTGGGCGTCATCACCCAGTCTCCGTCTTGGCTAAAAGTAGCTCTCCAGGGGCCGGGCGGCGTCTCATTCACCTCCCCTCTCCAGTGCAGAAGCTGAGCAAGAGCTGCCCGAGCAAATGAAAACACGCAAAGAGCTGAGAGTCCTGGGAAAGTGCACATTTCCCAGGACTGCCTAACTCCAAGGTTCCTACGGAGGCGCAGCGTGAGGACGCCCCGCTGTGGAAGAACCGAAAATTGCACCCTCAGGGCTTATCAAGGGTTCTGACCATGAAATCTGGGCAAGTCTGTCCTCTGCTTTAAACCCTCTGGTGGCTCCCAGAGGTCTGTGAAATCCAAACTCAAGGTGCTGCCTGGTTCCCAGGCCCTTCTCCCGCCACGCCCCCTCCCTTCTTTCAGTTCCTCGAGGCCACCCCAGGCTTGTCCTGCCTCGGAGCCGGCCCTCGCCATTCCCTCTGCTCCTCCCTTCCCTGCTCACCCGGCCGCCTCCCGCTCCTTCTCCAGGTCTCGGCTTTTTCAGAGAGGCTTCCATGATCTGCCTGGACAAGATCTCACCACGCCCCCCTAATCCACACTCCCACAGCCCGACCCTCTCCTTCACATTACAGCGGGACACAGAATCACTCATCTACAGTAGGACCAGGAGGTATGGGAAACACCTGCTCTTTGCTGACTCTCCAACACCCAGCTCCCAGCCGAAATATCTGTCAAATGAATGCATGCATGAATGAATGAATGCATGAATGAAGAATGAACCGATATAGGGACTCAAGGCATGAAGGTGGTCAGGATCCTGATGAATATTTGAGGCAGAAAAACAGGGCCCTGACTAAGAAGGTCAGAGGGGTAGGAAATAAACCAGGCAGCGCAGCCTCCCAGAAGCAGAAAGGAAGAGGGAGTTTCTAGAAGGAGTAGGTATCCAATGTGCCAGAGACATGGCACCTGGAGCCCTCAGGAAACTCCACTGAACTGGACATCGAGGGCGAGACTGGGGCCTCCCTGGCTGAACCCAAGTTCAGTGGGGCGTGGGCGCTGGTACATTGCAGGGGGCAGAAGAGTGAAAGCTTGAAAAGCAAAGCTCTCTGCCGATGGGCTCTCAGCTGGGCCTGAGCCTGCCGGCCCTGCAGGGTCTGCAGAAGTCAGGGCTCCTGTGTCATAGTTACTGAAAGGGGCAGCCTTGCAAAAATAACAGGAAAATACCTGTTTCCCAGCAGCAGGTAAAGATCAATCCTATGAGTTATCTCACTAACAGGTACCCTGCAGGAGATCTGTTTTGCACAACTTCTGCAAAGAGCTGAAGGAAAGGAAAAGAGATGTAAATCTCTCTCTTTCAAACTTGTTTTTTGAGAATCTCTTTTTTACAGCCCAGCGAACAGCAGGGTTCGAGCTCCAAGCCTCAACCTTATCTCTAGGCCAGAGTCACATCTGCAGAGATAATCCCTTCTCCAGGGAAAGGCAGGAGAGCCAATTCTTGGACTTTGACATCCTTGCAGTTTTTGTTATCTACCTGCCAGCCAGTTTCTCTGCTATACCTGCCATTTTTACATCCCCCTTTAGCCCCAATAGCTGGTTTTCAAGACAAGCACATTCTTCCTTTTTCTACCTCCCTTCTCCCCAAGGAAAAGTAAACTTCTTTCTATCCTAATCTTTGTCTGGAGAAATCTTTTCTCAAAACCCACGTACACCAGCGTGCTCCACCCAAGGGTTACCAAAAGCATTGACAGAGCTTCACACTCTTTTTGTTGACAGATCACTTTGAAACAATCTGGCAGTGGGGGTTGTCAGGGCTCAGTCTCAAAAGCAGGAGCATCAGAACCAGGACTCTGTCCTCAGTCCCACCTGGGGGGTAGTATCAGGCCTGCCCCTTTGCCAGCAGAACCCTCGGGCAGTGGCTGTAGTGGGACCAGTCCCCTCTCCAGGCCCTGCAGGCCTTCTAGGAATCCCCAGCTTTGGGGACAAAGCATCCTGGGGAGCTTCAAACGGCCCTTTGATCTGAGCTCTGGGAAAGAAGATGACCCTGGCTGTGGTTTGCTCAAGTCACCACCCAGACGCCAGCCGGCCGCAGTGATGCATCGGTTCTGTGTGCATTCGTCTCTTCACCTCTGGGCAGGAGACTGATGTCATGAGCTGGGGGGGTGGGGGTGGGGTGTTCTCCTGGCTCCTCGCACAATTGCTAAGTAGAAATTCACTTCTGTTTTGGTGTTGGAAGCGGGGTTATCCCCCCAGTAGTGATACTTCCTGTTTCACGGCTCACAAAGCCCGTGGGCATCTACAGGAGCGTTGGGTCCTCACGACAACTTTGCTAGGTGGGCAGGGAGGGGACTAAGGCACAGAAACTGAGGCCCAAGCCAGGAGGTGAACCGGGTGTCCTGGCTTCCAGCCCAGGACTCTGCACTCCGCCCCCTGCTTCCCAGCCTCCTTCAGTGGGTCACCTGTGAATCTGATAGCCAGGTGGGCCCCGCCCAGCCAGCTGTCCCCAGCGGGCATGACTCATCACCCTACGCATGACTCACACAGCTCAGGTGTTCCTCTGGTCAACAAGCCTACAGACTAGGCAGCCACGCCCTCACTTTTCTCACCTCTCCAAAGCCTCCGGGAGAATTCCTGCACCACCTCCTCCTCCACCTCCGGGGAAGGCTACCCCTCTACAGAAGAGTCCTTGAGAGGGGAAGCAGCTCCCCTAAAGTCACCCACAGAGCAAGAGCAAGCTGGGGGCACCCAGCCCAGTCCCTGCCTCTTCCCCATAGAATCACCCTGGCCGGGCCTCCCTCTCCAGGGTGGGTGAGGAGCAGAAGCCTTATTAGGGAACTCTCAAGGACTCGCTCTGAATCCACTGTGGCTACCAGCGGCTGCTACCACCCCTGGATTCCCCTCCAACTCCCCTGGGCAGCCAGGGCTGGGTTTAGGAGGGCGATGGGTGTCCGTGCCATTCTACCTACCTTATACGGCTATGCAGGGTTCCGCGCCTGCAGAGGGGCTGAGGCCAAGGGCGAAGGGAGTTATTAGCACCACCTGTAAGCAAAGGGCCCAAGAATCTCAGCATGGGGGGGGTTAAAGATCACATGATCAAATCCCCAAGCAGTTTCCACACCCTCTGTCCCCACCAGGGGTCACACAATCACTACTTACACAGCCCCAGCAATGGGGCACTCACTTCCTGCCAAGGCTGCAGGACCTGCTCTTGGAGAGGTTGGCTGGTTACAATTGTCCTTACAATGTGCTAAAATCTCTCTCCTTGTGCCTTTATACCTGCTGGCCCCAGCACTGCCCTCTGGGGTCACCCAAGACAGGTCTGTCCCCTCTTTCCTGACGGCTCCTTGGAGAGTTGAAGACACTGATCCTGGGCCCCTCGAGCCTTCTACAGGTTGTGTACCTCCTTTCCTCCAGCTCTTCCTGGGACCAGGGTGTCCAGTTACCTCACTCCCTTCCCAGATATGCTCCAGACAAACCCTGTCCCATTGATAGCACAAAAGCCAGAATGACACATTCAGACAAGCTCTACCCAGGGCTGGGCAGGCATTGTTCTGGATATCATGCCTCTATTAATACAATCTGAAATCCCATTAGCATTTAAGGCAGCCCTATTGCATGGCTAAATTCATGAGGTTTGTAGTCAAATTCAGAGCAGTGGTCCAGGACTCTGGAGTTACACAAGCTGGCCCCACTGAATCACCTGTGTAACCTGAGCAAGCAACACCCCCTCTGTGTGTCTCAGTTTCCTTCTCTGTTCAAAGGGGATACAGGGGTCCTCAAACTATAGCCTGCGGGCCACATGCGACCCGCCAAGGACATTTATCCAGCCTGCCGGGTGTTTTTGCTGCCGCTGCCTGTCCTGCTTAGCAGCCGACTCATCCCGGGTCCACAGTGCACATGTGTGGAATGTGCGCCGCGCTCTCCAGCGGCCCTCCAAGGGTCTGAGGGACAGTGAACTGTCCCCGTTTAAAAAATTTGAGGACCCCTGGGGGATAATATTAGAATGTACGATAAAGTAAAAGATGGCAAGTTTTTTTTTCACAATGCATTTGTTACTCTGATTATTAATAATTAAATTTCTAACTCTTTTTCCTGTAAATTGTATCTTTCTCATCCTACACGTGTGCAATTTGGGAATCCAAGCTGTTGACATGTCACATTCCCACCCCTATGCCTAAGCATTGCTCTATTATTATTCTACAGCTCTATTACTGAGCAAGACTGCATTATCACTGTCTAGTGATGAGGATTTCTCTCCTACCAGGCTGTAAGCTCCTTGGAGGCAAAGGTTTTGCATGCTTCACCTCTGAAGCTTTGGCACGGCATGTGTCCCGGCCAACAGCAGGACCAGAGGGCATTTGCTGTGAGTGAATGAAGGATCATCCTGCATCAGCCCCATCCTGGGTTAGGTAGTTCAGCCCTCCCGCCTTGCAGGGACAACCCGGATCTTCCCCCTTCCCCATTACCCAGAATTCCAGTCATCTGCATTCAGTGGGGCAGCTGAGCAAGCTGGTTCCTGCCCACCCTGGAAAGTTTCTTTGCCCAAACCAGACTCTCTGAGCCAAGGCGCAAGTCCAAGATCACAAATGCAGCAGGGCCAGGCAGGCTCCTGGGAGTAAGGCACAAACAAGCCCAGTTCTCGGCCTGACAGTAAATGATGCAGACATTCCTGATGATTTCTGCATTGTGAGTGACAAGGTCCTTAGCAGCAGATCTGGAGTCACAGTACCCAAAACCGGAGACACGCTTGCCTGGGCCCCAGAACCTGGTGTTAAATGGTACCTCTGGGGGCCTTTCTCAAAAAGTCCTGCAGAAACCTCCTAGTTCCAAGGGACAGGTCAAAGCAGAGTTGGGTTTTGTTGTTCCTGCAAATGACTGACAACCTCCCACAGTTGGTTAACTCTGTATGAGGATGAGCCTTTCACATCCAGCCCCTTTCTCTTATACACACCACAAATCACACTGTCTGGCTCATTTGTGGCGCTGCATTTGTTTCCAATTGCAACCTGCTCCTCTCCCCTTTCCCCACTGCTTCCCATGTCAGCAAACAGCCCCACCGTCCACCGTCCACCATCCACACAATGAACCAGGCCAAACACCAGGGCATCCCCTTCCTCACCCCACCCCTGACTCTGTCACTCTCACCTGCAACGAAAGAGTCACAACGTCATGCCAGTTCAGACCCTGTCTGCTTGCGGAATGTACCCTCTTCTCCCCACCCCACTGCCACATGGTCCACGGCAGCATGACCTCTCAGCTAGGTGACTGCAGACGCTTCCTAATGGGTCCTCCTGCATCCTTTCTCTGCCCTGCAATGCAATCTCTTCAGAGCAAGCCCAGACCAGGTCACTCCTCTGCTCAGCCTCTACCACGGCTGCCCCAGGGCCACAGATAGAATCTAAGATCCTTAACAAACTTTTCAATGTCCTTCATGATCTGCCTCCCTCAACTGCTTGAGCCTCAGCTCTCATCTCTTCCTGTCTTCCACCCACCCAGTGGGCTCCAGCCTGACACAACTGCCCTCTCTGTTCCTGGAGTCCTCCCTATAATCTCTGCACAGACGCTTTCCTCTGAGTCCCCACGGCAAAGCAAGGACACAGGCTCAGAGAGGTGAAGTAATGTGCTCAGACTCACACAGCTAAGATGTGTGGGCATTTCCCACCAAGTCAGGCTGCTCCCCCGAGGGTCTCCCTGTGGTCATACTCTGTTGTCATAGTCTATTTCCAAGTCAGCCTCCCCCATTAGACTAAGATCTGCTCCCATGTATCCCAGAGCCTCGCCTAAGGCTGACACCAGCACAGCTCAAGAGTCAATAAGGGAAGAAACCAGTGAATCACATGCATGCACACGTGCCCGACACATATACACACACATGCACTCACATGTTCCCACAGAGCTGGCTAAGAGTGCAAATGCTGCCATCTATGGGCAAGAAGAGCATTACACTCCCCAAGATTTGGACATCAGGAGCCCCAGAATTTTCAAACTTGGTTGGGTTTAGAATTAGCCCCAGCTAACTCCAAGTTGATCTGTTTTCCATTTTGGATCTTGAGGCTGCAGCAGCTTAAAAACAAGGTCCACAAACCACTGACTATAGTTCACCGCCCACAGGCTCCAGATGGAGTCATGAGAGAGGTTTCACTCCAGCACTCATGATCTCAGCCCAGGGCTCTCGCTCGGTGCCTGTCTGCTGAATTGCATTTCAGAGAATAGGAAGAGGAGGCACCTTCTCATAGAGGTGGGGAAAGGCTGGCCTTTGGGTAGAGAGCCTGCCACTAGTGAAAGCGTGCAAGCCCCCAGGGAACCCCATCTGTCTGGGTGGCTAAGAAGGAAATTTCTCCTTTGGGGGTGGGGTGGGGAGAGACTGGAACAGAGTTTTTTTGGTTTTCTGGGTTTTTTTCTTGTAAAAGACTTCTCCCAGCTCACTCCCAGGGGAAGACCTTCAGACTTGGTAGGAGAAACATGACATCTGTCCATTCATGCCTTAAGGGTTCAAATGGCCACCCCCAGTAAGAATAGTTATCATTTGCTATGCACCTTCCAAGTGTCAAAGTCTATAGGCATCAAGTCTCATCCTCGTGATAACTCTGCCAGGCAGATATCAGGGTCCCCAATTTGCAAAGCAAGGACACAGGCTCAGAGAGGTGAAGTAATGTGCTCAGAGTCACACAGCTACGATGTCTAGCTACCTCCCACCACGTTAGGCTGCTTCCCCTACGTCTTGATCTCACTCGATTTCAAGCTCTAAGGCTAGGCCTCTTGCTCACTTGAGAAAAATACAAAGTGATGGGTGCTCTAGATCAGGGGTCAGCAAATTTTTTCTGCAAATGGCCAGGCAGTAAATATTTCAGGTTTTGCAGGCCACATACCCTCTTTGTTGCCTATTCTTCCTTGTTTGTTTGGTTGGTTGGTTTTGTTTTGTTCTGTTTTTTGTTTTGGGTTTTTGGGCTTTTTTTTTGTATGTGTGTATTTTTGTTTTGTTTTGGTTGGTTCTAAGACAGGGTCTTGCTCTGTCACTCTGGCTAGAGTCCAGTGGCATCATCATAGCTCACTGCAACCTCAAACTCCTGGGCTCAAGTGATCCTCCCACCTCAGCCTCCCAAAGTGCTAGGATTCCAGGCATGAGCCACTACATCTGGCCTTGTTTTTGTTTTAATAACCCTTTAACACTATAAAAACCATTCTTAGTTCAGGGGCATACAGAAACAGACTGAGGCCTCCCCAGGGCTGTAGTTTGCATCCATAGATACACAGAGAATGATGCTTATAATCTTAAGTATAAAACCTCTGGTAGAAATGTTTATCTAAGTCAAATGCTAGGTTCTTGGGCTATATTCCTCCCCCTTCAGATAGCTTCCCAATGAGTCACTCTCTCCTAAGGAAGGGCCCTACTTGTTCCACAATTAGGCAGCAAAGTATTTCAAGGGCTGTTCAGATTCTGAAAACTCACAGCTGTAGACCATATAGATACTAATAAGTCAGATATCAAAGATAAGACATTGAGAAAAAATCTGGGCCAGGCACAGTGGCTCACCCTGTAATCCCAGCACTTTGGGAGGCCGAGGCAGGAAGATCACTTGAGCTCAGGAGTGCAAGGTTACTGTGAGCTATGACCAGGCCACTGCACTCCAGCCTGGGCAACAGAGCAAGACCCCATTTCAAAAAAATAAAGTAAAATAAAAAATAAGAAAAGATCTGGGCTCTAGGCTGGATCCTGTTACTATTACTGGCTCTTTGGCCCTGAACCAGGCATTTATCTCTTAACTCCCTTATCTCTTAAGTATGGATTCTAAATTGATAACTGATTGATTTCAAATTTATAACTCAAAGCGTGATCCCTGGACCAGCAACACTGGCACCTCCTGAGAGCTCGCTGGAAATGCAGAGTCTCAGGCCTCACTCTAGCCCTACTGAACCACAATCTGCATTTGCACAGAATGCAGGTGATTTGTGTGCACAGCAAGTTTGAGATGCTCTAGAACATTTTTTACGTCATAGTGTTAAGTCTCTGACCTAACACCTGTACCAGTGACCTAATAAAGCACTCCACTCCAGGACCAATAGACACACCAAGACCTATCATTGGATCTTACAATAAAACCTTAAAGAGAAACACAAGTAGAGCTGGGGGAAGAGGAGAGGGTGCCATTCCCCATTTCATGGAGTGGGAGAGGATAAGTTAGGGAGAGAAATGACTTACCCAAGACCACACAGCCAAGACAAACTACGGGTATGACCATGGTCAAGTTCCTTAATCTTCCTGGGCCTTAGGTTTGATAATAGCAGAAATAATTTGGTTTAGAAGAGTACTGTTGAAACCTCACAAGTGGTGGTGTAGCAATCTGAGGGCTTGCTGTGTGCTTTGGGAAATTCATTTGTTCTCTCTGGGCATGAGTATCCCTAGCCATGAAGTGAGGGGGTGGGGCCAGGTGACTCCTCAGGTCCTGCTATAAAAGAGTCTGGAAACTTTGTTTTGAGGTGAGGAGGCACCCTCTGCCTAGGGTCACCACTGTGACACCAAAGTCCCTGAAACTGGGAACATAGAGTCAAGTCCTTCAGTCTTAAATGTGGAGGCAGGAGTGACCCAGCGTGATCAGCAGCCATGCACCCCCTTGGGAGTCACCTCAGCTGGTCACCATGGGCTGGCAGGGATGCTTAGAATGTAGTCCATTTTACAGATGAGGAAACTGAGGCCTCAAAAGAGGCCAGGGCTTCTTACCAAAGCAAAGAACTCTTTCCCTTCGGTTGAAAATGATGCAGGTCTACCCTGTATTAAGAAAACCCAACATATGAACACACAGATGTGTGCAAATGATTGATTTGGAAATAATCATTCTCTTTACAAATAATGTGTTCTGTTTTACAAACAGATTCGTTACAAAGAAGATTCATCCCAGGCTTTGATCACAAGGCCCCTGGTCCATGCTTCTCACACTTGAATTTACACACGAATCCCACAGGGATCTTATGAAATGCAGATTTGGCTTCAGCAGGGCTAAAGTGGAGAGAGTTGCCAGACAAAATACAGGATGCCCAGTTAAACTTGGACTTCAGATAGACAATGAAATTTTTTAGTATAAGTATGCCCCAAATATTCCAGGGGGCATACAAATGCTAAGCAATTACTCATTATTTATCGGAAATTCAAGTTTAACTGGCATCCTGTTTTTTTTTTTTTTAATTTGCTAAATATGGCAACCCTAAAGGCAGAGCCTGAAATTCCACATTTCTAAAATGCTCTCAGATGAAGTCCTAGTACATTTAAAATACAATTTAAATCTATGAAAACTGAATTTTTTGCAACCATGAATTTGTATGGTCTTTTTTTAAGACCACCAAAAAGGCTGGGCAGGCAGCTCCCACCTTCTAAAAGAATATAGAAAGAAGGCAGGCGACCACCATGCTTTCCAGGAGAAACAGAGATGCCATGGAGGGAGGGGAGCTGTGAGGGGGGCAGGATACCAGGCTCGCCCACAAAAAAAGCCTGTTTTACCTCCTGAATGACACAGTTCAACAGGACTGAACCGAAGCTCAGAAAGCCAAGAACACACTGCCAGTTCTTCTCTGAGGCTATAAAAATGGGAATGATCTGTCCCTACCTGCTTACTTCCCAGGGCAGTTTGGAGGCAGACGAGATAATAAAAACTCCCCGCACCTGAATGCTCACACTTGCCAAGCTCCATGTGGGACACTTTGCAGAACCCTACGAAGTTAGTGCTGACGTCCTAATTTTACAGATGAGGAAACCGAAGCTCAGAGAGGTGATCCGCTCCAGGTCTTATGACAAGAACAGAACAGAAACTGGAAGGAGAAGCAAGTTCTCAGCTTCATCAACCTGGGACCTTAACTTGATACCCTTTATTGCTGCGGAACTGTGCAAATGTATTTTTGCTAAACGAATGAATGAAGTGTGAAGTTTCAGGAAAATGGTCCCTGCACTCTATGTTAGAACAGCTGTACTTTTTACAACCAGCTTCAGATGCTCCTTCAAGAATGCTGCCACCTTCGTGTGCAGCTGGTGGGAATAAGGACAACTGCAACCTTTCTGGGCAGCAATTTTGCAAAATGCAGCCTGACAAAGATTCTTTGCTTGGCTAAATTTTAGAGACGCTTCTGAACCTTTCCCTAGACCCAAAGGTACACTTCCTTGTAAAATCCAGTTTTAACAAAAGAATCCTGCTAAAGCAGTTTAGCCCATCCTTAATATCTGATCATCCTTGATATCTGATCAGGCTCCTCATCCCCGCCATCCCCCCAGGTGATGTAGGAGCACCCCCGCCTGCCTTCAGCAAGGATTCCGTTAGGTCAATTTAGCCAGAATCCCCTTTACTCCTTAATGATGTTTCCTCTTAGTGATTTTCCATCCACTGACCCCCACACTGCTCCTTGGCTATAAACTCCAGCTTGCCCATGCTGTATTTGGAGTTGAGCCCAATTTCTCTCCCCCACTGCAAGACACCATTGCCATGGTTCCTATACCTATTACAATGGTCCCAAATAAAGTCTTCCTTACCAGGCTTCAACAAGTATTATTGAATAATTGGTTTTTAATAAGCAAAACCTGCCAGGCGTGGTGGCTCACACCTGTAATCCTAGCACTCTGGGAGGCCAACGCAGGTGGATCATTCGAGGTCAGCCTGAGCGAGACCCCATCTCTACTAAAAAAATCGAAAGAAACTAATTGACCAACTAAAAATATATATATATAAAAAAAAAAATTAGCCGGGCATAGTGGCACATGCCTGTAGTCCCAGCTACTTGGGAGACTGAGGCAGGAGGATCGCTTGAGCCTAGGAGATTGAGGTTGCTGTGAGCTAGGCTGACGCCACAGCACTCACCCTAGCCTGGGCAACAAAGTGAGACTCTGTCTCAAAAAAAAAAAATAAATAAGCAAAAGCTGTAAAATGTATCATTTTTGACCCAGGAACTCCATTTCTAGGGCCCTCTTCAAGGAAATAATGAAAAAAGGACACAAAGAAATTATGCAGTAGGATGTTCACTGCAGTATTATTTATAAACAGCCTAAATATTTAATAATAGAGGATTGTTAAGCGAACACCAAAGTCAGAAAAATGACCTTGCTGGGCAAGAGTGATGAAAAAATCAGGTCAGCATATATCATTTTCATTTAAAAAGAGTAAAACTTATTTTTTATAAATAAAATGCATTATTTCGGCTGGGAACGGAGGCTCACACCTGTAATCCTAGCACTCTGAGAGGCCGAGGCAGGAGGATCGCTGGAGGTCAGGAGTTCGAGACCAGTCTGAGCAAGAGCAAGACCCCGTCTCTAGCAAAAATAGAAAGAAATTAGCCAAACAACTAAAAATATATAGAAAAAATTAGCTGAGCATGGTGGCATGTGCTTGCAGTCCCAGCTACTTGGACCTGAGGCAGGAGGATCACTTGAGCCCAGTAGTTTGAGGTTGCTGTGAGCGAGGCTGATGCCACAGCACTCTAGCCCAGGCAAGTGAGATTCTGTCTCAAAAAGAAATAAAAAATGTATTATTTCACTTTTTAATCCCATGGCCTATTGGAGAAAAAGATTTTAAATAGAATAAACCATACATTTATCTACTTAAGGTACAATATACTTTTAAAACTCTTTAAAAATTAAATTTAAGAAGAGTCTTTAATAGCATGAGAAAATATTTATGCTATCATGTTGAGGAAAAACAAAAAGTCAGAATAGAAAATTATAAATGCAGGATGATGGCAATTATGTGGGGGTAAAAAATGCACTGAAAATATCAGGAAGGAAATGCACCCACACATGTTAGCAGTGATTATCTCTGGTCAGTTATGGACAGTTCTTATTTTTCATACTTTTTTTTATTTCCTAAATTTTCTCTCGAAAGGGTAATAGATTTAACAAGGGTTAAAAAAAACAAAAAGGGTCCTTGGAGGAGGGGAGAAAAAGTACATAGGACACCCACACCACTAAGGCATGCCCAGAAATTTAACTGCTATTTACTGAGAACAAACCAAGAGCCCAGCCCAGCCACAGCCTCTGCAGCAGGGACAGTAAGGGCCAAACCCCGCCCAAAAGGCTCACAGAGTATATATCCTTTGCTTAGCAAATAAGTCTGAGCCAGATAATATTCCCGTTGAGGTTGGAAGGTAACAGGACTGTTTGCTTAACCAGTTCAGCGGAATAAATGAATCCACTGCCACTGCTGTGACTCTTTCATCGGAGTTCCCTGTGAAGCTCTGTGGCTCAAACCCTTTTTGGATCCCCCTTGGGAAGAATGGGTTTCAGGGATACTTTATAGTCCAGGAAGAAAACTGTCCACATCCCTTCATCCAAGCATTGAATGCAAGTGGTGCAGAGGCTCCTGGAAGCAGAACAAGCCAGGCACCAGGGAGGAGCAGAGGGCCTAGAAAGAAATCTAACTGGCCATGTGGCCCCTGGGGACTCCTGGGCAAGGGAGCTCATGTCTCCAGGCCTCGCTGTGCTCGTCTGTAAAATGGGTCACATAATGACAACCCCAGGGCTACTCTGAGACCCAAAGAAGAGGAAGTATAAGTTGTTTCATTTCTCTAGGCTGAGCCTCAGTTTCCTTATCTGTAAAACAGAGTCAATATCTCCTCCCTCACTGGGCTGTTAAAGATTAAACAAGACAGTGAAAACAAAAGGTGAACACGCACAGTGAACACGCCACATGCAGTAGCCACTATTATTATTGCTCATAGAACAGGGACTAGGATACATACATGCATCCTAGGCCTCAACTTCCTTATCTGCAAAATGGGGCAACCAATTCAGTCTGACAAGAGCAAATTCAAGAGCAGTAGCTGAGTCACCAGCTGCACTGCTGTGGACTCATTTTGTGTCACAGATACGCAGGTCCTGTGTTCACACGTTCATGCGCTGAGCCCAAAGCCCTCCGACAGTCAGAGCTGGGAGAGCCTGACATTATGCCGTCCACCCCAAGTGCAGAACCGACAGTGGGGCCCAGAGAAAGGCATGCATTAGTCCAAGTCACTTTGTCAGTGGCAAAGCCAGGACCCAAGCCCGGGCCTTTAGCTGCCCAGCCTTGCCCACCACACCCCTGCTTTTCCCTGCCCAACCCTTAAATTGCTGATGTGGTCGCAGGCAGGGCAGGGAAGAGCTGGCATATGGCAGGGGAGGGAGGGAGGGGGAGCTGGCGGGCAGCAGGAACTGAGCCTGCCTGTGGTCTCCAACCTCACAGACCACATCAGGCTGAAATATGACACAGGCTCGCTCAATTGAAAGCCAGGAGGTATTTTTACTTAACATCCCCCTGCAGCCTAAACATTGGTCTCTACTTTTCCCTCCCCCCGCAAAATGCATAACCCCTGGAACCTTCTTTTGCCTGCTTCTGCCAGCATTTTTCAGGGAATAACCATGGGACAGGGGGTGGGTTACCCTCTTTTCCTGGCTTACCCAGATAGATTTCCAGAGCATGGGCTCAACTGGTGAAGAGGAAGGACCAGTCCTGGCTGGGCTCCCAACTGACCAAATGACCTTGCTGGGCAAGTCCTGTGTCGCCTTAGAGCCTTGGTTCCCTGAAATGGAGAGGAGACTCACCTACACTCAAGGATCCTGTGGATGGTACAGGAAAGTATGAGTTTACAAACAGCCCTGGGAGGCCCCTCCAGGCCTCTCCGCTGCAGGGCTGAGCTCCCCACACTGTGCACACTGACCCCCATCCCTCGTGACAGCCACAGCAAAACTCCCCCACCAGCTCTCATAATTCAGGACTACACAGAACCTTCAGGAGAATGTTTAGTCCAGTAATTAAGGGCTACAGCTCTGCGGTCAGACCTCCGGAATCCTGGCACGGTCACCTAATAGTCACACATCCCAAGGCACGTTATTTAGCCTCTAAGCCTTAGTTTCTTCACCTGTAAAATAGGATAGTTGTGCGTAGTCCATGAAGAATTTGATGTTGCTGTGTTTGGTATATTAAAAGGCAGCTTTTTATTATTACCATGCAGACCATTTTACAGATGAGGAAACTGAGGCCCAGAGAGACAGTACTTGCCCAAGGTCGAAGAACCAAAACTGCAGTTTCTACTCCCAAGTCAGCGCTTCCAACTTGTCTCATACCTGAGACCCCTAATAAGCAAGCATACACCCTTACAGGCTGTAGACATAGGCTGTAAAAGTTTTCTTGAAGAAAACCCAAGACCAAAGCCTCAGCAAAGTACTATAGACCAAGCAGAAACCATCTCTATGATCCTGACACATCTCACAAAAGACCCAAACTATTCACATGGAGTAGGGAGAAGTCACCTACTGGCACCGGATGGCTAAGAAGAGTGAAGTTGTCCAGACAACATCTTGCTTGCGACAGCTCGGCAGAAGTACAAACACCGCTGTTACCAGTGGCTACCTCTGGGTAGCTTTAAACAGGAGGGTTTAAAGCAGGCGTTTGGGGGCCGCTGCCTGTCCTGCTTAGCAGCCGACTGGTCCCGGGCCCACAGTGCGCATGTGTGGAATGTGCGCCGCGCTCTCCCACGGTCTGAGAGACAGGGAACTGCCCCCCTGTTAAAAAAGTTTGAGGACCCCTTGTTTAAAGAGTTGAAGGTGCCTCTTCTCTGTGTTTGAATCCTTAAAAATATTTTGTTTGTTTTAAAAATAATAAAAAAGAAACAAAATCACTCTGAAAAACTTAGTCTTGTCCAGTAGCTACAATGATGTAGTGGCCATATCCAGCAGCGTATAAGCCTGTTGTCTGATTTCAGATGAAATGTATAGCAGGTTCTGAGACCTTCAGACAGGCTTCCAGAATCTGCCACTGTGATCCATCCCAGTGGCCACGGCTCTGGTTCAGACCCGCGCTGTATTTCACGTGAACCGGGCAGTAGCCTCCTAGGGAGCCTCCTCCACGTCAGCCCCTTCCGATGCACCCGCTCCACCAGCCACCAGATTCAAGAGAGGTTTTTTTATCATTGCTCTGGTCAAAAGCCTTTCTCAGCTCCTCATTGCCTTCAGGATGAGGTCCAAACTCTTAGCCTACAATCTAGTTCCGTCTTCATTTACAATCTCAACTCCCACCACGCCACCCCCTTCCCCCATCCTCCACTCTAGCCACATGGATTGCTCAGAAAACCTCAGTGCCTTTGCACAAGCTATTCCTGCTTCTTAGAATGTCTCTTCCCTAATCCCTGTTCCTCCTGGTAAACTACTACTCATTTCTGAGGCCTGGCTCACCCAGACAGAATTAGTCACTCCTCTTGCCGGCTGACGTAACTCCACTACAGATGGGAATTATCTTGAGGACAGAGAGCTCTGTCCTCCTCAGGGGCTTTTGTGCCCCTCACAGGGCAGGGCACAGAACATAGGCCCAGACGAGTGCGGAATCAAGGGAGGAAGGAAGGAAGAAAATGCTACAAGTGCCAAACCCCGCAGCCACTCCTGGGAGCAGCCTGCTTCCAAGCTCTTGTGAGTCCCTAATAAAAAGACTATGGAAAATTCTGGAGGAAAGTTCCCTTCCCTGATTCACACAGAAACCGTCTTTGCTGCTGTGTAATTCACTGGGTGCCAACCCAAGCTCCCAAGGCTATTTACAATTTTCCTGGCATTTATAAATAGCCAGGCCCCAGGAAGAAAAAAACGGAGTTTCAAAGGAGCTGAAAGCCAACAGTTCCCCTCCCATCCTTCCTCCTTTGTTCCCAGCATCTTCCACTTAATATCCCTGAGAAACACCAACCGACACCCCCAAGTGTGGACGTGGGTGTGGTGGGGTAGGGTCCTCAGGCCTTTAAGTCCCACCAGGGAGAAGTAGGCAGCAAAGGGCAGACTGGAATCGTGTCCCAGCCCTGTCCCGCTCACTGTGTGACGGTGGGCCCTTGTGGAATGGGGACGGGGTGAGACTCCAGCAAACCGTGGTCTCGACAAAGTGCACAGCGGTGAGAGGTCCTGGTGCCCTGGTCGGAAATGTGGTCCTGGGAGAACAGGACTTGCAGGATGAAGTCTTTTAAAAGGCCCCAGAGGCCAAACAAAAGCGACAGGGGACCTCCCCAGAGGCCCCACCTTCCACAGAGCCAGCCTTACCCGCAGGACAGCCTGGAATGAGTTCTGGGTGTTTAAAGATCCCTTCTCTGCTCTGACGGAGGGCACGAGGACGAATAGGGAGCCGATGTCTGGGCAGACGGAGCCCGCGTCTCCGGCCCACCCACACCCCAGGCCCCAGACTTCCAAGGAAGGCCGGGGCTTCCCCCTGGCACCGCCCAGAGCCGCCAGCCTGCGATCGATCGGGCTGTGACCAGGTTCTGGGGGTATGGACTCGACAAGAGGTGGGGGCCCGGGGGGAAGAGGGTTCCAATCTCCGTCTTCAACTCTGAGAGAAGTTCCGCGTGAGTCAGGGAAGGGAACGCACACCGCGGGGCACTTACAGGTAGCAGACAGGCAGATTTCAGACGAGCACAAGGAAGAACTTTCTAACAGCCCCGGGCTCAGAAGGAGGAAGGAGTTGGAGGGAGAGCGGGCAAAGGTATTGCTCAGGAGTGAAGGATCCAGGAGGACTCCCCGGGGGAGCAGCCACCCAGACCGCCACCAGCATGCCCGGGTCAGACACCTCGAGTGTGACGGTGACCCCGGGCCCAGTCCCCCCAGCCCGGGGGCGGGGTCAGGGTTATTAGGTCGGTGGCTGCGGCACAGCGGGGCTGGTGGGTGCAGGCCCGGCCCCCTCCTGCGTGCCCCAGCCCGATGCACACTCCTGGGTCCCCGGGAAGAAGGGCGAGGCGAGCGCGGAAGCCCTTCTCCAGCGATGCCCCGAGGCGAGGCCGGGCCGGGCTCCAGGCGCGGGCGAGCTCGGACGCGAGGGGAGGGCAAGGAAGGACTCATATCAGCCCCGGATCCCCAGATTCCCGGGGCCGGGGCCGCCCCCTCCCCTACCTGCTGCAGCGGCGCTGGCGACGGCGGCTGCTGGGTCCAGCTGTGCTCAGCTGGTTCCGGGCGGCGGGGCGGGGCGGGGGCGCCGCGGGGCGAGCGGCCGGGAGGGCAGGGCGCGGGCGGGAGCCGCCCTCGGGGCGGAGCGGGGCGGCCGGGCGGGGTGGGGGCGGAGCGCCGGCCCTCCCCTGGGCACCGCGGGGATGGGGTCCGCTCCCGCCGGTGTCCGTGCTGTGCCGCCCCTCGCCTTCTCCTGGCGGGAAGGCATCAAGCTCCCTGCTGTACCCAGGAGGAAACTAAGGTCCGCTGCTCGAAGGGGAGATCCGAAGGGGCTTAGAACCGGGGGAGCAGACCCAGGGGAGCTCCCGGGCTGCGCTGCGGCCAAAGAGCGCAGGTGACGCGGGCAGCGTGCAATGCTCCACTAGGACCAGGCGAGGAAGGGCTTCAGGAGGCAAAGCCCGCAAAGCGGGCGAGATGGCAAGCAGCCTCTGGAGGGAACAAAGGGAAGAACGATTCCCAACTTCATTCGGGAGAAACAAGAAGCGCCAAAGTCCATCCCTGTCCTTAAGTGGGGCTTCGGACTCAGAAGGCCCTGGTTGGATTCCCTGACACTTGTTCCTCCCATAACTTCGGTCAAGTGACTTAACATATCTGTCTCAGTTTCCTCATTTGTAAAATGGGCATCATGAACTGCCTCTTCGCGGCCGGCTGGGAAGACAGTGAGAGAAAGACTCCACGCAATGGCAAGGACTGTGGGCTCTGGGTCCGTGGATGTTCTTACCAGTGTGGTGGCAGATGTTATTTTAGAAGATTGAGAAAATCCACACTGGTCAGAAAGATGAGTGCAAGGTCACTTTTAAACAAGTGTCGTATTTTATTTATCTCAACAGATGCATTTGAGAGAGAGCCATTTATAATGGAACGAGGCATGGGTCAGCCTCCCAACAGTCCTGGTGCAAACATGGGTTCCCAGGCCTCTGGCAGCTGCTCTGTGACTCCAGTTTGGGAGGATTCATACACTCAACAGGAGCCTGGACCAGGTAGACGACAGGGATGTCCATGTCCAGCCTATGTGCTGGAGGCTGGCCCGCGTCCTGCCAGGGTAAAGCCCCCTCCAAAACTAGGTAAAGTAGGCCAGAGTCAATAACTGCTGGGTGCTGGGGGTGAGAGCAGGAACAGCTGGCACTGTTTAAGCAGCAAAGAAGCCAAGAGCATGGCACTCACTTCCTGGTTTTCCCATTGAGCAGCAGCCAGGGAAGCCACAGGGCCTAGGGAATCGCAGCCTGGCTCTTCCTCCTGCCCCTCTCGGTCTCTGTACAGCACCACTGATCGCAGGAACCATTTCTTGAATGTCACATACCATGTTCTGGTCTTCCCACGTGTTGGGAAGACCACTCTCACCTCCCTAGCCCACCTCCCAAGATAGGTATCACCACGTGTATTTTTCAGATGAGATGGCCAAGCCACAGAAAGGGTTAAGTAGGTCTCTGGAGGTCACACAGGTGATACCATACAGCCTGGTCCTCTATGCCTGAGTCCTCGGCCTCCGCTCCTTTGCTCAATGTCCTGAGTCACACTCTGCCGCCCTTCCTGGCTTGGGAAACTCTGTCCAGTTCCACTTTCTCAGAGAACTGAAGCAAGGTGTTCACCCCTCCACCCCCGCCCCCAGGGAGGCTCGCACCTTCTCTCCGCCACTCTCTGCTTTTTCCAGAGGCTGTCCGTGGCCCGCTGTAGGGCGGTGGGGAACAAGGCAGAAACACAGGCTGTTTGGCTCCAAGCTCTTTGATTACAAGCCTCAGCCTACACAGGCCCTGGAATTATCTAACATGTCATTTCCAACGCCAGCAACTTCTCTCAGACAAAGGGAGGTGGACCTCTGAATCTGTGTCTCCACAGAACCAGAGAAAACACTGGAGAACATCTGCTCCAACCCTTTAATTTAGAGATGGGGAAACTGAGGCCAAGAGAGTAAAGGGGCTTGCACCCATGATCCTGTGATTGTTCCATCTGGTGGCTGCAAAGTCACATAGGCACAGCTATCACCAGAAATGGTAAAAATAATAGTGAAGATGACCAGTACTTTATCAGAGGGCCAGGCAAGTTCCTAGTGCTTTGCTTCATGCATCAACATGTGTGTTCTGCAGCTGGTCAGGATCTGTCTTGGCCTGCCCTTTCAGGGTCAGGTCTGCCTTGCGTGGGTGCCTAGAAGTTCCCTTTGCCTTAGTGTCCTGTCCTCGTTCCTTTCCAGACTCTTTTTTGTACTTCTCTTCCCAGTGCATCTAGGCAACAGGAAGACCAATCTTCCCTGGCTCCTCGTCTCAGTGTGCATGTCTCGCTAACGTAGATCCCCTCCCATGGGAGAACATGGAGTGAGGATGAGGAGAAACGAAGGCCACACACAGGCCGTGCAGTAGACAGTCTGGGGGTGCCCACTCCCCCCTCTCAGGACGCCTCTTCCCACCCACAGGTTGGCCCTCACTTGGCACCATGCTTGTGCCAGAGTCCTCCTTCACAACGCAGTCGGCAGCATTAGCAGTTGACACCAGGACCGAGCTGGGCTCTCAGGGTTTGGAGTTGGAGCGTGGGACGTGACAGTCGTGGTTAATTAACTGGGCCTGTGAGGACTGATAATCCCCAAGGCCGCCATTTTGTGGTGGCCATCTTCTGTCATGTCCACAGAGAAGGCCATGAGACTTGTTAAATGACCAGATGGGCATGGAGAAGCTCCCAGAGGAGAAGGCTGGGCCAGCCAGGTAGGGAAGACCTCAGGATCGGTGGGGCTTTTTGGCTGCAGACCTTTTGTGGAGCTAGCTTCCGAAAAATAAGTTATTAGGACAAGTATTTATTGAGCATTGAATGCCTTATAGTAAGTTCCCAGAAGCAGAGGACAAGATGGGGATTCCGTGCCAGGGATGACTTGAGGGAGTGCTCTCCGGAGACCCTGGAATGCCCCATGGGGCCTCAGTGTCGAGCCCCAAGCACAGCCTGAGTACCAAAGGGGACCCAGAAAGTGCTCTCTCTCCATCTTCCATCCCTGCCCATCTGCTTCATTCCTCTGCCTCAGTCGCACAAGCATTTCTCCTTCTCCTTTCTAGAAGATGGCATTTACCAACAGCAAGCTGGAATCTTGGTTTGTGGTCCACACCCTCACTTGGGGCAGATTCCTACCCTTGATCCAGTTAACTGTAGCCAGAGCGGCAGGGTCACCGCACAAACACGTGGCTCCCACCGTAACCTGGGCATGCATGGAGGGCGCAGTTCCCATGGCAAAGGGGAGGGGACGCGTGGCAGAGAGACAACTCCACGAGGCAGAAGGACTCAGTCGACCCTGAAAGGATGGGAAGAACAGGAATGGAGGCGAGGCAGGGAACGGCAGCTTCTGCGAAGGGCACAGAATAAGCGAAGGTGTGGAGGCTGGCGGAAGACGGAACTGGAAGAAACGAACGAGTCTGTCATTTGCTCCAGGCTGCTATTTGCCCAAACTAGCTCACAGGAGCTGGTTGTTAAATTTCCATGAATTCTTATAGCCAGCTGTTAAGCACAGCCTTCAATAACAATTCATATAAACTTATAATGAAATACGTTATAAATAAAGGTAATAAATTCTCAAAGCTTATTACTTCCTGATTATTTTACTATACTTCACTACTACGTATGCTCTTAAGGATATTTTAGCTATTTGTCCATATGGTAGGAATACTATATAACTGTGTGCTATTTATTGCACATCTCTTCTCAACTCCACATTCAGTGACACCATGCTGGTAGCCTGAAACCAGCCACAGGGGGAATATTTACACCGTGGAAATTGGCAAAGGCTATAAATCAGGGCTTCCCTCTCCCCTTCCCCCAGAGCCTGTTGTTTAACATTTACCAGCACACCACTGCCCAGTACCCTGGATATTCCCCGCTCCCCCTTGTTCAACTCTGTATTTGGATTGTCTGTTTATGTGTGTCTCTCATTAGACTGGGAGCTCAGTGGAAGGAGTAAGTGCGTTTGCTTGGTTTTCTTATATAACCCCAGTGTCAAATAGTGCTTGGCACAGAGCAGATGTTTAGCAAATTTTTATTGGATTAATTAATTGGTGAATGAGGAAAGTGACCAGAGATGAGTTTGGTCAGGCAGAGTGATTTGGGACACGTCAGGAAGACTGGAGACGGTTGTACTTTGAATTCCAAGAGCTGCCAATCCAGACATTTCCTGAACGCTCTGGGCAGGAAGGTGTTTGCCCCATTATTTTAATGAGAGATTAAAACTGTGAGTTCCGCACAACCACTGTCAGCTCAGTCCTAAGACGCCCAGCCTATGGACCAACACACAGTTGGAGTGCTAGCAGGCGTGAGTCTATAATCATGCCCCATAAATGCCAGTAAGATGCCCAACAGCATGAGCGTCAGCAAGGGTCACTGATTCTGTCACCCAGCCCGCCCAAGTCCCAAGTTAAATTTTCAAGGAAAGAGCAAAAGTGCCCAGAGACTCTCCCTCCTGCTGCCAGGCCTGTCACTGTCCCTGGAGCTACACACAGCTGGCATTATGACAGTGGCATTCATAACAACTAAAAGCATAATTATAACTTCCGCATTCCGAGTGCTTACTATTAATATATGCCACTTTGTTATTTCAATTAAGCCTTAGCACTCCCCTCTAAGTTAGGTCTTCTTGTCTTCAATTTTACAAATAAGGAAACAGGATTAGAGAAGAGATGTAACCTGCTTAAGCTTCCACATCTGGGTGTGATAGAACTAAGATCTGAATCCAGGTCTGCCCCCAGAGCCCTGATTCTTTCTGCAGCCGAAGTGAAAGAAAGCTAAAGGATAGGTAAGGGCTTCTCCACACCTCCTATTCGGGACCAGGAATTATTTCATTGCATCTTGACAATTTTGGGGTCTGATGTTAGACGCTTCTCTATACATTTCATATAATGCTTAATTACAACTCACTGTTTCTTTGGACGGAGGGTATTTGGAGCTGTTTAAGAAATACAGAACTATTTTAAGAAAGATTGTAAACTGTTATGCTTTAGAAATAAAAAGCAATTCATAACATCTCTTAAACACATACTCACCAAAAAGTCTTTGAGGTAGTGCTATTTTTGTGCTTATTGGCCTTGGAGGACAGGACCTCCCTCCGTCCCAGTCACTCAACCCATCTGTGCCTTGGTTTCTTCACCTGACAATCATGTCCACTCAAAGAGTTGCGGGGAAATGAAGTGAAATTATCCATGTTAAGGCCTGGGACATAGAACGGGCTCTGTCAATAGTGGCTGGTGTCCGTATGGGAACCCACTAGGGAAAGGCACGGAGGTGTTTAAGGTGAGCGAGCTTGTGCCGGCGAGTCTGGGGTGCAGGGTACGTGGACGAAGGGAACTGTGCAAGACCAAGCCAGACAGCAAGATGCATCAGGTTTACACAAAACAGGACAGCAGTATCCACGAGTGCCTGACAGCCTTGAAGTTTGTCCTTCAGACCCGACGACAGATTTCTCAGATTGGAGCTACTCTCGCTCCCAGCTTGCAGATGGAGCAACTGAGGCTGAGCAAGAAGTCACTTGTTTACGTTGCATAGCTGGGAAACGGCCTACATGGGACTAGAACCCAGATTTCCCTCCAAAGCCACCGCCTCCCGCGTGGGGGCCGGGAGCATGCCAGGCCGAAGGGACTGGACGGTGGGAAGCTGCCCAAGGCGCTCAGGCAGGAGACTGACATCTAGACATTTGGAGCTGAGTCAAGATGTTTCCCTCGGAGAGGCACAGGGGCCCAGCAGCCTCACAGCCGTGCCTGCCAGGGATTTAGCAGGAAGAGCTGGCTTTTGTTTTGCATGAATCAGCCCAGCTGTTTCTGAAAGCCCAGCCCCACTCTTGTGGGCTCAGCGACCAGAAGGCATTCAGCTGTCCCCGCAGGTCACCAGTGGGCTGGGCGGGGCGGTACTCTGTACACTGGACTGCACCATTTACAGAGAGTTATATTATCACAACACGGAACAATGGGCTTTTCAAATGTTGTGCTGTGTCTTGGAGCTGAAACACAATCAGGCCAGCAGTGTATTACCTTCTTTGGAACTTGGAGAAACTAAAAAAAGAAAAACACAGAAACCCACAGCCAATGATCGGATTAAGGTTTTAGTCAAAAGTCGATCTCCCTCCTCCACTTTCCTCATCCCTCCTCTCCATTCCTCCTCCTTTCCCTCCTCCCTACTCGTTCACGCTTCTCTGTTTCTTTTTCCTGTTTTTCTCATCTTTCTCTCCTCTGCCTCCAGCAGTAGCAGCAATTTGCTGGAGACCTAGGAGCTTGCCCAGGAAATCAGGACACCCGAGTTCCACTCCCTGTCCTACCTTTACCTTGCCGTCCAGCTCCCTCTCTGCTTAGCCCAGACCCAGGCTGTTTCTTACCCAGCACTTCTCCAAGGTCCCAGCCAGCTATGAACCCTGCATCAAAATTTGCTTGTATATCTGCCCCCTGGGGACTCTGACCACCCTCTTTCTTGTCTCCAGATTCCCTGTGTGCCCCCCTTTAGGGATGAGGGAGCAGCCTTTAGGCGGTGGAAGAAGGTAAAGTATCCCAAGAGGACTTCCAAGCCTGTTTTTCTCTAGAGCTGAAAACGAAAAGCAGTTAAATCTTCAGTGGCAACCTGGGACATCTCTTTTAAAATACACAACCTGATCATGGCATAAAATACGACTGAAGCAGTCTGGCTTTATCAGGCCCATGGAAGGCTCTGGGGGCCTGCAGGGCTGAGGGCCATGGGTTAGTAACCTCTGCATTTTATCACTATCCAGTCAAACTGCAAGCCGCTTTCCCCTGGCATTGGCCGCCACACACCATCTGGCCTTGCTTTGTCCCTGCAGCCTCATCCTGTCCCCTCCCCACCTGAACCCTGTACCCCTATGCCACTGAATCACCTGCTGGCCATGTTTTCTGTCACCCAACACCTTCAAGCCTTTGTACCTCAGGTCTCTTTCTTGGGGCTGCCCATCTTGATATTTTCCCTATTGAACTCTTCCCTAACTTTTCAGATTCAGTTTGAGGGACCTTCCCTGGCCCTCCAGCGTGTATTTTATTAGCGGCACAGTCCCGCAGTCCCCTGCACATGCCTCTGTCATGGCACTTTCTGGGCCATTCTGCTGAAATGGGCTCCCTGGCCTGTTGTTCTTAGTCCCAAAACTCCCCCTAATTGCCTTACAAGTCATGGTTATTTGTGATGGTTTAATTACTGGCTTGTTTACTGCCTCTCCCATAGCCTGTGAACTCCTCGAGGGCAGGGCCGGAGATCTCATTCTCTATGGCCTGTGACAGTGCCAGCACAGTACCCTGGACAGAGCAGACCTTCGCACCAAACCTACAGAATGAACTGCAGTGGCACTTAGCACACGGTGTCTTAATCACCGTGTATGTTTCCAGCTCTACCAGTGAGCCTCTCGTGGGCAGGGACCAAGTCTTCCTCGCTGTCACGCCCCTGGTACCCAAGGGACCTGGTACACAGCAGAAGACTAGCAAATGTTGAATGCATGGGAGGACGGATGGAGGAATACAATGAATAGAGAGAAGGACTAACACGAAGGCAGGATGAACGATGATCAAGTGAAGGAAACCCAAATAACCTTTCTGAAGCAGCCAATCAGTATCTGTAACTTTCACTATTTGAAATAACTATAAGGCTCCTCTCTTGATTCTGCTAACTTGGACTGGTGGGGAAAAAAACTTAGAATTGGCCAAGGCTAACCTTTAAAAAACAATCACCACAGAAATCCAATGACGGAGTAGCCTTTTAATGAATAGGCAACACATGGATATCAATTTACATTAATTAGTAAGGCTAAGATACCTTCTCCAAATGTCTGCGTCCTTAACCTTCTAGATTTGTATCAGATATCACCCCTTAGTTTTTCCAAGTTTCATATTTTTAAAAATGCAGTAACTGCTTAAATGTCTTCAGTATAGTCTTTGGATTTAAGTGAAGTAGCCATATTTCCCCAAGTTTCCTAAAATCAGAGCATAGCCTGATTTAGGACTGACAACAGTCAGAAACTTTAAACCGGGGACTAGCCTAGAATATTCTGGATCAGTAGTCAGCACACCCACAGATATTTCTATTTTTACATAGCTGTGATCATCACATTTAAACAATTATACACCCAGCTTTTTTCTCCTCATTACACTAGTAAGCAAACGTTTTTCTATGTTGCACTATCTCTTTATATTTCTCTGAACAAGTCATTTAACCCTGAGGTCCCCAACCCCCGGGCTGTGGACTGGTACCAGTCTATGGCCTGTTGGGAACTGGACTGCACAGCAGGAGGTGAGTGGCAGGCTGCAAGCCAGGGAAGCTTCATCTGTATTTACAGCTGCTCCCCACTGCTTGCCTCACTACCTGAGCTCCGCCTTCCCCCCTAGCCCCATCTCACCCCCCACAAACCCACCTCCCGTCAGTGGAAAAAGTGTCCTCTGTGAAACCAGTCCCCAGTGCCAAAAAGGTGGGGACTGCTGATTTAACTTCCTGAGCCTCAGTTTTCTCACCTGTAATCACTTCTTCTCCAAGGACACCTCCCCCAGAGCTCTCAGGAGTTCAGTGAGCTAATGGAAGGGCCTGGTCTAGTGAGCGAGAGTGTAGCGTTTGGGGTCACACACCTGTTTGGAATCCTGGCTCTGGAAATTCCTATGATGTCATCTTTGGGAAGTTCACTTATCATTTTTGGTCCTCAGTTTTCTCATTTGCAAACTGGAAATTATAGTGCCTTAGGCAGAGAGTTGGTATATGGATTAAATGGTTTTTGAAAATACATGTGTACTATTTAACCTAGTGCTTGACACACAGTAGCTCTAAATAAATGATAGCTATTATTATTATAGTTATTATTATTATATTTTCCTTTTCCATCGAGTTTATATATCATGCTTACTTAACCTTTACCAAATGACTTCCTGTTTGTTACTCTTTTTTAATTGATAGATAATAATTGTATACATTTGGAGGGTACAGGTGATATTTTGATAGAGGCATACAATGTGTACTAATCAAATCAGGGTAACTGGGGTACCCATCACCTCAAACATTTATGTTTTCTTTGTGTTGGGAACATTACAAATATTCTCTTCTAGCTATTTTGAAATATATAATCAATTGTTGTTAACTATAATTTCCCTACTATACGATTGAAAACTAGAACTGATTCCTTCTACCTAACGATATTTTTGTGCCTATTAACCAACCTGTCTTCATACCCCCTACTCCCCTACCCTTCCCAGCCTCTGTAACCACCATTCTCCTCTCTACCTCCATGAGATCAATTTTTTAGCTCCTATACATGAGTGGGAACACACAATATTTGTTTTTCGGTGCCTGGCCTATTTCCCTTAACATAATGACCTCCAGTTCCATCCATGTTATTGCAAATGACCCGATTTCATTCTTTCTTATGGCTGAATAGTATTCCATTGTATATACACCACATTTTCTTTCTGTTGCTTACTCTCATAGGTAATTCTGCAAGGCACATCCTCAGGTATACAACTTTTTTCCTGTCAAAAAATTATCACAGCTGGGCGCAGTGGCTCACACCTGTAATCCTAGCACTCTGGGAGGCCAAGGCGGGCAGATTGCTCGAGGTCAGGAGTTCAAAACCAGCCTGAGCAAGAACGAGACCCTGTCTCTACTATAAATAGAAAGAAAGTAATTGGCCAACTAATATATATAGAAAAAATTAGCTGGGCATGGTGGCACATGCCTGTAGTCCCAGCTACTCGGGAGGCTGAGGCAACAGGAATTGCTTGAGCCCAGGAGTTTGAGGTTGCTGTGAGCTAGGCTGATGCCACAGCACTCACTGTAGCCTGGGCAACAAAGTGAGACTCTGTCTCAAAAAAAAAAAAAAAATGATCACTTCAGATTAAATTCCCAAAAAGGGCCAGCATGGCCACATTGCCCGCCCCCCTCCCCCCCCCCCCCGTCCTGCTTCTGCTTAGCGACCTCCTGATTTTTCAACACCCAATTCAAAATCCTCCCCTCCAAAAAGCCTTCTTTGACCCCCAAAAAGAGTGAATCTCCACTAGCCACACTTTACCTAGAACATACCACCTCTCTCGTAGGTCTATCCAGGTCCTCTCCCTCTAATCCATCCCCACATGGCCCCAGAAGGATTTTTCAAGAAATACACGTAAAGCACTGTGCAGGGGGAAAAAGAATTTTTTTTTGAGGCAGAGTCTCACTCTGTTTCCCAGGCTAGAGTGCTGTGGCATCGGCCCAGCTCACAGCAACCTCAAACTCCTGGGCTCAAGCAATCTTTCTGCCTCAGCCTCCCGAGTAGCTGGGACTACAGGCATGCACCACCATGCCCACCTAATTTTTCTATATATATTAGTTGGCCAATTAATTTCCTTCTATTTTTAGTAGAGACGAAGTCTCGCTCTTGCTCAGGCTGGTTTTGAACTCCTGACCTTGAGCGATCCTCCTGCCTCAGTCTCCCAGAGTGCTAGGATTACAGGCCGAAAAAGAATTTCTTAATGGCTAGGGAGAATAAATTGGCAGAAGACAAAAAAGAAACAATGGGAAAACTTATTCCACTTCCAGGAATTTTTTATGCAGATGTACCCAAACATGTGCAACATGGCATATTTACAAGTTATTAAGTATTGCTTGTAGTAGCAAAAAATTGGAAATAACCTAAATATACACCAATAGGGGATTATGCAAATAAACAATGATACATACATATACTGGAATACCATTTAATTGTAAACAAAGAATGAAGAAAGTCTTCATGTAGTAAAATGTGGGTATTCCCAAGCTGTATATAGTTTTGTTTTGCTTTGTTTTTTTAGATTTGGGTTCTCACTCTGTTGCCCAGGCTGGAGTACAATGGCAACTTATAGTTCACTGCAGCCTCAATCAAACCCCTAGGCTCAAGAGATCCCCCTGCCTTAGCCTTCTGAGTAGCTATTTTTAAAATTTTTTGTAGAGATAGGGTCTCACTATGTTGGCCAGGCTGGTCTTGAGCTCCTGGCTTCAAGTGATCCTCCCACCTCGACCTCCCAAAGTTCTGGGATTACAGGCATGAGCCACCACGCCCAGCCCCAAGCTATATATAGTTTTAAGTGAAAAACAAGGTGCAAAGCAATGTGTATGGGGTACCAGCATGTGTTTTAAAAACAAAACAGAAAGCCTTTCTGTGCTACCCAGAGAGGGGTCCATATGGCATTGTTAAAGGGAAGCATTAACAACAACTCAAAGGGAAATTTTCACAATGTCCAGGGCCCTTGACATTCTGCAAATGAAGGAGGAGGATGTCCTCAAATTCCTTGCAGTGGGGAACCCACTTAGGTTGCACCAACCTTGACTTCCAAATGGAACGGTACATCTACAAAAGGAAAAATGATGGCATGTACATCATACATCCGTGTCCTATCCTCCAGGAATACTGGCCAGCGAGCTGTGCTGAAGTTTGCTGGAGCCACTCCTGTTGCTGGCCGCTTCACTGCTGGAACCTTCACTAACCAGATCCAGGCAGCCTTCCGGGAGTGGCATCTGCTGGTGGTCACTGACCCCATGGCTGACGCCCATCCTCTCACAGGGGCATCTTATGTTGCCTACCTACCTTTGCTCTGTGTCACACAGACTCTCCTCTGCATTATGTGGACATCCTGTGCAATGACAAAGGAACAGGGAGCTCACTCAGTGGGTCTGATGTGGTGGACACTGGCCCTGGAAGTTCTGCCACGCATGACACCATCTCCCTGAGTGCCCATGGGGGCTCATGCCTGACGTCTGCACCTATAGAGACCCTGAACAGATTGAAAAGAAAGAGCAGGCTGCTGCGGAGAAAGCTGTGACCGAGGAGGAACTTCAGGGTGAACGGACTGCTCCAGCTCCTGAGGTCACTGCTACTCAACCTGAGACTGCAGATGGGCCTGAAGACGAGCAGGTGCCTCTGTGCCTAAGCGCTCAGCTGGCCACGGAAGACTGGTCTACAGTTGCCACTGCTCAGGCCACTGAATGGGTAGGAACAGTCCCTGAGTCATCCTACGCTGTTCCTCCACATGCTCTTAAGCAAGATGGAAATAAAGTTGATGGAAATAAATACCAGTTTCTTAAAAAAAGAAAGAAGAAGAAGAAAGAAGAAGAAGAAGAAGAGGAGGAGGAGGAGGAGGAGGAGAAAGAATGGATACATGTAATTGCTCATACCTAGGTAAAATACTTTGGAAGGATACATAAGAAACTGGTAACATTGATCACCTCTGGGAAGAGTACTAGGTGGCTGGCAGGTGGGGTCAAAGAGAAGATTTTTCTGTGTATATTCTTTTGTTGCTTTTGAATTTTAAACTATGCATATGTATTATCTATTAAAATTATAATAGAAATCAAACAAGTGGTGGGGACACAAAAATATTGCTATGTGTGCTTGTTGCCACAAGAGGTGGCAGAAAAATTCATCTTTGGGAAAAAAATTCCTCTTGTGCTGGGGAGAAAAACCTTCTAAAGTTCTTTTGGTTGTGCAAAGTCAAAGCCCAGAGCCCATTCTGGAGGGGAAAGGTTAAAACCATCATAAAGTGAAGGATGACCTCATTAGGTGAAGAGGTAGTTCTGATTTTAAATAATTCTTTACCTCCTGTGGGGTGGACCCAGCAGACAGGAGTTTGGGGCACTGGGAACAAGAGGGAAAGAGAAGGAACTTAGATCTAAATAAGAGTGGAACCCAGGGCTGAGAGTGCTCCCCGCACATGGTAGGAAGCCAAAGGCCTTTGGAGCAAGTGATCCTGTTTTGTGTGGAGCGGAGTCTTGCTATTGCGCATGTAGCAGGTGTGAAACTCAAACTGTTTTAGTACCAAAGCTGAACTCTTTTGCAGTTGCCTCTCTTTCTGCATCTACTGCCACTTCTGCCCTCACATATCATGCAGTTTAAATGCTGAGCACCCCCTTAAAGAAAAGGAATTTTTTTTCCTTTTTTGGTTTGTTTTGTTTTCATGGCTGATGATCCAGACTCCAGATTTAATAGGTCATCAAATTTTCTGCTAAAGAACGGGAGCCCAAAGGAACTAGTAGAGTTTAAGAAGGAAGTACTATTGAGGAAGCCACAGAAGGAAAAATAAGGGTTTTCTCAAAACTATAAGGAAGTCAGAGGATAGAGGGAGGAGAAGAAAGTAAAGGGGGGTTATCCCAAGTGCCCTGCCAGCCTGGGATCTGGGGACATTTACCAAAAAGGAGGAGGACTTGAAGTTCACTTGAGATAGGTGAGTGGAACTAGCAAAGAAGGGCTTTAAGGGACATTGAGCGCCAAAGAGCAGAATGAGACCTGAGTCATTGTCACAGATCTCTCAGCCATGACCAGAGACAGAACCTCCTGTGCCTGCACCAAACTCATCTATGCACATTGTCCCTCTGTGAGCAGCTGGCAAACGTGTCCCTCCACTAGCACTGATAACTGCCCAGATGCCTGCCACGCTGAGAGATGCTCATTTGTACCATACAACTTCGACATGGACCGGTCTATTGCTCCAGGTGACAGACACCCACATAATGCTCCTGGTACAAAACCTATATGCCCAAAGCAGAGAAATGGGGCCCTGGGCCCAGTGGAGTGGTGACAAGAAAGCTCAGGACATCTATACTTGGTGGGGAGCAGAGAGGAGTAATAAGAAAAGTAGGAGCTGAACTGAACAAGCTCACATTCTCCTGAAATGGGACGATGATTAATGACACCACTGTTCCAAGTAGACAGGAACAATCTGGATGGCAGCTGTCTGGCAAATCTGACAGCGTTACCTGCTTAAAACCTGTCAAAGGCTATGCAATGGACTGAATGTTTGCCTGCACCTCAAATTCATATGCTGAAACTCTAATGTCAATGTGATGGTATTTGGAGGTAGGGCCTTTGAGTGAGAATTCAATTATGAAGGTGGAGCTTTATAAATGGGATTCACGCCCTTATAAGTAGAGGCCAGAGAGCTAGCTAGCTCTATTTCTACTATGTGAGGGTGCGATGAGAATTTGGTGGTCTGCAATCCAGAAGAAGGCCCTCACCAGAGCCCAAGCATGCTGGTGCCCTGATCTCAGACTTCCAGCCTCCAGAACTGTGATAAATAAATTTTTTTTGGTTCTAAGCTACCCAGTCTGCAGTACTTTCTTACAGCAGCCTGGACTGATGAAGACGAGCTACTCTCTACCTCCAGTGTAAATTCCAAATTTCTTAGCCTGGTGTATCAGTCAGGATAGGCTAGGTTATATTATAGTAACAATTAATACCCCAAATCCTAGTGTCTTAATACAATAAAAGTCTATTTCTTGCTCATTTGCTCCACATAATCACTCCTGGGCTGTAGACAGATGGAGGCCACTATCTTGGAGCTGCACTTGGAACATGTGGCCTCCTTGGTCACTACAGCAAGGCAGGAAGCCAAGGGAAGACTCACACTTGCTCTTTACAATTTAGCCCAGAGCTGACCTATGTGACTTCTGCTTACAGCCCACTGGTGAAACTAGTCATGTGGTTCCTCCAACTGCAAGCAGACTGGGAAATGTGGAAAGTAGATGGATATTCCATGAACAGTAAATATCTCTGTCATACGTGGCATTCAGGACCTTTTGAAATCTGCCCCCAGGAGCGCCTCCACCATCATTTCCTGCCACTGTCCCCCTTTCCAAACTCATAATCCGCCTCTGGCCCACAGGAGAATTTTCCCTGCTTCCCCAGCATGTCCTTGAATCATCACTCCCCCTGCTTTAGCTCACACTGGTTTCTGAATATAAAATGCCCTTTTCTACCTTCTCCAACAGTTGAAATTCTACTTTCTCCCTTTAAGATGAGCTTGAAATCTACCTTCTCCATTCCTGATCCCTCAAGGTAAAATTAATTCGCCCTTCCTGGTTTGGCCACATCTGATTTTATACACTCCCATTAGCACTCCCATTAGCAGTTCCCTGGAACTGACTTCCTGGCATTTTTCACAGTGCCTGGCACATAGTGGACACTAAATAAATATTTGTTGATTAAATGCTTCCACTTTAGACGCTTTCAGAGGAAACTCAAACTGTCTGTATGTCTTTCTCCACACCCACCCACCCACCCACCCCAGTAGGTTGTGAATCCTGGATGATAAACTAGACCTTACGCATCTCCATTTGCCCATCACCGAACAGCACGGGGACACTTTTCAGTAAATGTCTGGGGGAGATATAATAACATAATTTGTCTTATTTAGATTTGAATAATGATTTTTAAATAATCACAAATGGGTCTTTTAAAAATGAACATTGGTTATATGCATGTTATACTTCAATTTAAATATTTACTTTAGCCAGGCATGGCGGCACACACCCTTAGTGCCAGCCACTCAGGAGGCTGAGGTAGGGGGATTGCTTGAGCCTGGGAGTTCAAGTTCAGCCTGAGCAATTTAGTGAGATCCCATCTCTGGGAAAAAAAAAAAAAAGTTTACTTTAAAAAACAAACAAGAGTGATAAGCAAATAAAAAGGAAGTATCTACAGAGTAAATTGCACAAACACAAAGGCACTTCTAAAACAGTCATCGGTGTGTGAATTTTGTAATGGCACCTGTGGACAAACGTATTAAAGTTCTTTTGGGTACAGTAGCATCGGCCAGAGCTAGCTAGCTACAGCAACAGGGAACAGAAGACTAGAATCACATCCTGGCCTTAGGATAAGGGAGAATCAGCTCCAGATGCTGAGGGGAACACACACAGCCCTCTTTATTTCTCTTACATCTGCTTCTCTCTGAGCATACGCTTTATTATTCTCACTCCCTAAAACCCAGCTTTTTCTACTTCTTAGAAAACAGCCATTCAAATCATCAGCCAACAGCTGCCTGGTTTCCACCTCCTTTCAAGACAGCAGCAGCCATGTTCTTTGTCCTAATTTCAAGATCCCAGAGAAACACTCTGGTAGGCCCAGCTTATTCAGGTGCCACCTGGTGCAATCGCTAGTGACCGGGATGTGTATGCCTAGATACACACACGGCTGTTTCCTGCCATGACTTTGTTTATAGGGGAACCAGACACCAGAAAACAGGGGTTGGGGAGAAAAAGCAACTCCTGTCCATTAAAATCAGCAAGAAGGAGAACCATCCTTGAGAAAGTAGCTTCTGAAAGAGAGAATATATAATTATAAATATGTCCTCTGAAAAGAATGGATGATAAGGACACATGATTTGGGAAGGAATAAAATGGCAGAAGCACTTCATAGTTACTCTCTCGAATCTCCCTATACATCACCCTGCGTGTATCTCTGTTGCCAAGTCCTGTCAATTCTATCTCCTAAATCTTTTGTGAAATAGCTCCCTCCTCATCACCACCATCACCTCAGCTCTTACTTCACTATCTCTGGTCTGGACTCTTGCAACAACCTCCTAACTGGCCTCCATTCCTCCAGTCTCATCTCATCCTGATCATCCATCACACTGTGGTCTCCAAATGATCCTTCTTACAGAGGATAAGCAATCCAGTTGCTTCCCTGCTTAAAACTCTTCAAATGGCCCCCACCACCTTCCAAATTTCCTTGATGTGGCACCAGCCTCATTTACTCTCCTTCTTTCTCAGACACCAGGACTTCTCCCCCTCCCACCCCACCGACAATCTATGCTTGCGTGTCTCCTAAAGCTATGATCCCCAACCCCCGGGCCTCGGACCAGTACCAGTCCGTGGCCTGTTAGGAACGGGGCTGCACAGGTGGAGGTGAGCTGTGAGAGAGCGAGCCAAAGCTTCATCTGTATTTACAGCTGCTCCCCATCACTTCCATCATCACCTGAGCTCTGCCTCCTGTCAGATCAGCGGCAGCCTTAGATTCTGCATTACGGTGAATTGTGTGATTATTTTACTTTATATAGTACAATGTAATAATAATAGAAATAAAGCGCACAATGAACGTAATGCACTTGAGTCCTCCTGAAACCATCCCCCTCTCCTCCCCATATAAATTGCCTTCCATGAAACCAGTCCCTGGTGCCAAAAAGGTTGGGGATGGCTGTCCTAAAGCATCTGCTCTCTCTGGTCCATCTGCCTAGGGTGCCCTTCCCATCCATTATCTCTGCCTGGTGACGCTACTTACCCTTCTAGGTCTAGTTGGATGTCTTCACTTCCTCTGTGATGCCTCCACATCGCATCCCTTTTTAGCTCTGGATACATCTGCTCCCCTGCTGTGCACTCTCAGAGCAGTAACCGTGCACGTGTATCTTCTAATCCCCCGTCCCAAGTCTAGGTCCTGACTCACACCAGGAATCAACAAACGCTTAAGGCAAGAGGGAGGGAAGATGGAAAGGAGGGAGGGAGAGAAAAAAGAAAGAAGGCAGGCAGGAGAAGGAAGGAAGAAGAAAGGGAAGGGAAGGAGGGAGAGACGGAAGGAGGCAAGGAGGAAGGAAGCAAAGAAAGGAGGGAGGGAGAAAAGAAGGACTAAGGAAAGAGCCAAGAGATTGAAGTTTTAACACTTGTTTTCTCCATTTATCACTAACTTGGATGCATTATGACACTTTCCTGAGACTCAGTCCCCTCCTTCATACAATCACATGTCCTATCAACTCACAGGCTTATTGAAGATTAAATAAAGAAGAGAATGTGGAAGTAGTTTACTCATTTCCATGCAAATACGAGTTATTATTAATTGCACATTGCGTAGCACATATGGATTCTCTTAACTACCCGAAGACTGCAAGTCTTAGTGGACTGCCTTCACCGCTCAGCCGCCCTTGCAGTGGGTGGGGCGTTGCAGGTGTTAGGGGTGAGGTTGCTTTAGCTGTGTTTTATCAGGGATTCATTACCAGAATCTGGTGAGTTGGGTGGGGCTAACGTTGGGGTTCATTAGGATCACAGTGTAACAACTGGGTAAACGTGATGACATTTTTCCATTTTGGATACTTTCTGTACTTATTTTAAATCTTGAATGCTCTCTTCCTCCTGATTCAAATGAATCTACAGAACACTGGCATCTACTGGCTATTATTAATGATTTCATCTTGAATCACAAATTTTCTACTCACTTCTCTCTCAAGCTTCAAGATCAGTTTAACTGAAAAGTAGCTTGAGCCTGATATTGCAGTGGGAGATGATGAAAAACTGTTTCAATCTGCAACAACTTATCTGTGTGAATCAGGATTTTCTCAATACTACGTAACCAGAATAGAAGGCAGAGGGAAACTAGAAGCCGCACAGATGGAGGGCTACAGCTGTCATGCTGCTTGCCTGGCAGGCCAAGTGGAGCCTATTTGGGCCTGATGGTGCCGTAAGAAATGGAACAATGTGGGACAGATGTGGCACAGCAGTGCGGCAAGGGTTCCCTTAGGTGGGAGTTGACGGGCCCTTGAGCACTGACATGGCCTTTCCATGAGCACCAAGGCCTGGCTGGTTTCTGACTACTCATGGGCTGCGCTGACCACTGAACTTGAGCAAGCCTCTGGGAGAACCCAGGAGGCCACGGGAACTGAGTCGCCTCCCTTGTATCCTTGCCCCATGCATAGCTTCTGCTCCATTTGTTTGCTTTCCATAGTCAAGCAAAGTTCAACCTGTCCAAGTCATCATTCTCACCAATCTTTGCACCCATTCTGGACTTCGCAATCTGGCCAGACTCATCTAGAGCAATCTATTGTTCTGTTTGCATAGTCACTTTCCACCCCCGTGTCTCTGGGCATTGTTCTCCCCACCTCCTCCCTTCACATGAACGCCACAAACACCACAGGAGCAATCATTTCACACATGCCTTGAACTTTAGCCACCACTGACCTAGAAGTGGGCTATCCCTTCGGATTGGACAATCCCAGCTCCTGGACCAATTGATTTCTTCTAGAATTTCTGGAAACGGGACTGGGAGAAAAAAAATCTATCTGTATTTGAATGGCTGAACTTGGGCTTGTAAAACCCAGAAACTATGGGTGGGCATGTTTCCCATGATGTGGACTGGAAAGTGAAGAATGCTGTTCCGCAACAAGAGAGAGCAGAGATAGTCAAAATAATGCTGAAGAGTGGAGATGAGAGTTGGAGAAAGAATCCAGAGGAACTTTACATTCTGAACCATGTTCTTCATAAATCTCAGTGGTATTTCTGTCCTATAATTCCACAAGACTGCCCTAAGTCCCAATAATAAATGTCCAACTTTTGACTAGGCTAAGCTAAGGTTTCTACTAATTGCAAGCAAAGAATTCTCATGAATGTATACATTGAGAACCCCAATTTCAAGATCTTTGTCCATCAGAATTGCCTCAGTTTCTCATTAACTAACTTTACAATTAGTTCAATACATTTGAATTTATATAAATGAAATATCTATCAATATGGATGCTTTCAGCCTCTGGCTTGCCCTCTCATTGTCACAAAGTGGCTGCAGCAGCTCCTCACAAAACAACCACATCCTCACACAATATACACAACTTTCTTCACATCCCTTCAATAAAAAAACACCCATTTTTATTGTGGAAAATTTAAAAACCATCCAAAGGTAGAGAGAATAGTATAATGGCACTAATGTACCCTTCACCCAGCTTTTACAACCATCACTACATACTCATCTCAAATCATCTACATGTTCACATATCTTTCCCCTCCTTGCCCCTAGATTATTTTGAGGTAAAATTCTAGACATAATATTGTGCAACTATTTCACAATATATCTCCAAAAGATACAAATTCCTTTGTTTTAAAATTTATTTATTTGTTTATAGAGACAGAGTCTCACTATGTTGCCCAAGCTGAAGCACAGAGACTATTCCCAGGTGAGATCCTATTAATGGCACCCTGCAGCCTTGAACTCCTAGGCTCAAGCAATCCACCCACTTCAGCCTCCTGAGTAGCTGGGACTATGGGCATGTGCCACCACACCTGGCACAAATTTTTTTTTTATCTCTACAATATCATTATCACAGATAAAAACATGAATAATCATTTCCTAGTGTCATTAAATGTGCAATAAAGTTCACATTTCCCTGGTTGTCTTAAAAATGTGTTTTCCAGCCAAGCCTTGTGGCACACACCTGTAGTCCCAGCTACTTGGGAGGCTGAGGCAGAAGGATTGATTGAGCCAGGAGTTTGAGACAGCAACGTGCTATGATTGTGCCTGGAAATAGCCACTGCACTCCAACCTGGGCAATATAGCAAGACCCTGTCTTGGAAAAAAAAATGTGCTTTTATTTTTACAGTTTACTTGAATTTCAATTATTCTTAGTGGGCATAGTTTATATATATGTATATGTATATGTATATATGTTGTTTTCTAAAGCTAAAAGGTATAATGCATTTATACTGATACTTCCAATTAAAATGGAGGACTGCAGTTTTTACTCAACCTTATTGATCTTGCATCTTTATCTCCTATCAACTATGCCAAATATCTGAATTCTTAAGAACATCAATATAAGTATTCTTTTTGTCAGATGTGCAGTTCTTTTTTGTCAGATATATTCCTCTAGTGAAACAGAGTCAAATGATAGTGATTTAAAGTCATTCAAAGTCTTCTCTGTATGGTTATGTCATTAACTGGATGCACAGTTAGCGTCATTTTTTTTTTTTTTTTTTTTTTTTTTTTTTTTTTTTTTGAGACAGAGTCTTGCTTTGTTGCCCAGGCTAGAGTGAGTGCCGTGGCGTCAGCCTGGCTCACAGCAACCTCAAACTCCTGGGCTCAAGCAATCCTTCTGCCTCAGCCTCCCGAGTAGCTGGGACTACAGGCATGCGCCACCATGCCCGGCTAATATTTTTCTATATATATTAGTTGGCCAATTAATTTTATTTCTATTTATAGTAGAGACGGGGTCTCGCTCTTGCTCAGGGTGGTTTTGAACTCCTGACCTTAAGCAATCCGCCCGCCTCGGCCTCCCAGAGTGCTAGGATTACAGGCGTGAGCCACCGCGCCCGGCCTGCGTCATTTTTAATTCATTTTATTTTCAACCTCCAGGGATTTTTTAAAATTTTTGTTTGTAATTACATGAAATACATTGTTCCAAAGTTAAATCTACAAAGCAAGCTACATTTTAAAAAACATAGCTTCTTCCCTCTTCCTCCCCATTCCCTCCCTTTTGCTATAGTAATATTTTATTACATTTTTATAGCTTCTTTTATTTATAGATAAATGATTGCATACTCTACATACTTCTCTCTTTTTTGCTTAAAAAATATATATCCTGGAGATCACACATAGTAGTAGAAAAATTAACCAACCTCCTTCCCTCTCTCCCTCCTTCCCTCCTTTCTTTCTTTCCCTCCCTCCCTTCCTTCCTTCCTTCCTTCCTTCCTTCCTTCCTTCCTTCCTTCCTTCCTTCCTTCCTTCCTTCCTTCCTTCCTTCCTTCCTTCCTTCCTTTCTTTCTTTCTTTCTTTTTTCTTTCTTTCTGACAAAGTCTCACTCTGTTGCCCTGGCTAGAGTACAGTGGCATCATCAAAACTCACTGCAACCTCAAACTCCTGGGGTCAAGCTATTCTCCCACCTCAGCCTCCAAGTAGCTGGGACTACAGGCACACGCCTCAACTCCCCCCCCCCTAATTTTTCTATTTTTAGTAGAGATGGGTCTCACTGCTGCTCAGGCTGGTCTCAAACTCCTGAGCTCAAGCAATGCTCCCGCCTCAGCCTCTCAGAGTGCTAGGATTATAGGCATAAGCCACCACACCCGGCCATAAAATTTCTTGTTCCCTGTTACAGCTGCATAATTCTCCATTTGAGGGATGTGCCATAGTTTATTCAATTAGTCATCTACCAATAGACATTTGGGTGGTTTCCATTTTCTTGCAATTACAAATAGAGCTGCATAGGTTTGCCTTGTACCTGCATCTTTTCATATTTTTGCCACTGCATCTCTGTGATATCTAGAAATAGGATCACTCCTACATAACTAGTGGGAATGCAAAATGGTGTAGCCATTTTGGAAAACATTTTGTCAGTCCCTTATAAAGTTTAACATGCAGTACATTTATAATATGACCAGTAATCCCTTTCCTACATATTCACTCAAGAGAAATGAAAACTTATAGCTACATAAAACTTGTCTATACTTGAACATTTATAGAGGCTTTATTCATAACCACCAAAAATTGGAAAGAACTCAAGTGTCCTCCAACTGATGGACAAATTGTGATTCATCTATACAATTGAACACTACCCAGGAACAAAAAGGAACAAACTTCTGATACCCTACAACATAGATGAATTTCAAATGAACTATGCTAAAGGAAAAAAGCCATATTTTAAAAAACTACATACTCTATGATTCTATATATATGGCATTCTCAAAAAGGCAATATTACAGGGACAGAGAACAGACCAGTGGTTGCCAAGGGCTAGGGCAAGGGAATGGTTTGATTACATAGGGGCAACGTATGTGAATCTCTTGGGTCTATATCTTGATTATTGTGCAGTTACACAATCATATGTGTTGGTAAAAACTCATGGAATTATACACTAAAAAGAGTACATTTTACTACGTGTAAATGATACCTCAATAAGCCGGACTTCAAAAAAATGTACAGGTAATTTTGCTAGGTAGTGCCCAAATCCCCTCTGCGGTAGGCTAATTAATGGCCCCCACAGATATCCAGATCCTAATTTCTGGAACCTGTGGGTGATACTTTATTTGACAGAAAGATTTCGCAGATGTTATTAAGAATCTTGAGATGGGGAACGTAGCCTGGATTACCCAGGTGATCCCTAAATGTAATCATAAGCATCCTTATAGAGAGGAGGCAGAGAGAGATTTAGCCACGGAAGAGAAGGCAAGACAAAGACAGAACAGAGAGAGATTTGAAGACGCTATGTTGCTGGCCTTGAAGACGGAGGCAGGAGCCACATGCCAAGGGACGCAAGGAATGAAACTCTAAAAGGTGGGAAAGGTGCGGAAGCAGATTTCCTCTGGGGCCTGAGGAGGGAGCACAGCCCTGCCGGCACCTTCGTTCCAGCCCAGTAACGCTTCTGATCCCGAGAACCGTAAGAGAATAATTCATGTTGTTTTAAGTCACCGAGTTGGTGGTAATTTGTTACAGCAGCAATAGGAAACTAATGTACCCTCCATAGGTTTGTATTGTTCTAGTGTCACCAGAGATACAAGGCACGTCCTTTTCTCAAGAATGAGGAAACATTTCCCAGAAGCCCAGGCGGCAGCCATCCCCTCATAGCTCATTGGTCAGAACAGTGTCACATGCCCATTCCTAAACCAATCACTGGCAAGAGTGATGCGTCTTCCTCCTACCCCCTGTCCCGGAGGCTGCACCCTTCTCTCCCGAGCCACTCACCTGCCTGATCCGGAGGAAGGTCAGTGTTCTGCTCTCAAGGAAGGAGAAGGCATAGCTTTGGGTTAGCACCCAGTGGTACCTACCTCAAAATTTATTTGCAAGAAAAAAATAAGTTCTTCAGTTGAACATATAAAAGTTAAAAACCCTTGGACTAGACCCTCTGAGGGACCATCAGCTGTGGCTCCCAGGCCAGGGCTTTCCCCTGTCTAGCACCGTCAGGCTCCTCCCTCCTCTCTCCCCCTTTTTCTGGAGGAGGCAGAACCCAGCTGAGCTCTGGTTGTGAGTCACCAAGGTTAACTGAGGCCCTATGAACACTCATGCCATCTTCCAGAAAAATATCTTCTTTGCAAGTACTGACTCAAGCCCTATTAAGGGACCATTTCTGTTTTCTGTCTGTTTTAGCTTTTCTCTGACATATTATTCTCAACGTTTAAAGCTGCAAAAGCCGTTAGAGCAATAATAATGATGATGGTAAGTGCAACAGCTAATCATTTATAATGCTCATTTATTGAGCGTTTACTAGGTTCCAGGCACTTTGTGTTTATTATCACAGTTAATCCTCAGGCCTCCTTGATGATGGAGATAATATAATGCCTGTGTGATAGATTCTGAAACCCAAGAAAAGAAAGGACAAGTTGCTGGCTATAGAATTCAAACCAAGATCTGAAAAGACGCCAAAGTTTATGCTCTCACACACCCTAAAGTCCAAAACCTTTTATCCTACAGATGACAATGTGGGTTGAGGGGACAGTGGGGAGGAATAAGCCTTTTGCTCAGTTCTGTGACCAGTGAGTGGCCGAGCAAATGACTTCTCCCTCTGGGACAGCAAGCAGCTTGCATTAGCTTTTCTGTGCTTCACAGGAATTAAATATTTAAATCATCATGCAACTGAGTTTACTGAGAGTATTTGTCTTTTTTGCAGAATCAGAGCAATGGACACCTTTTGCGTCATGATTTTTCCCATTTATCTGGTATTGTTGAAGAATAAAAACAAAAAGAATAGCTATAACATGAAAAGTGCTTCACAATTTATAAAATTCTTTCTCTCACATGATTCTTGCTACAGGTCTGTGAAACAGGAAGTTATCTCACTTCACGGTTGTGGAAATTAAGGCCCAAAGAGGTGACATTACCCGCCCAAGGTCCCAAAGATCATTAAATGACATAGCCAGAATCAAAACCTGGGAAGAAAGCTTGTTGGCTATGACGATCTGACATCCAAGGACAGAGACTATAGTCCTGTCACAGGAATAGTCCTATGAATTTTAGACTCATAAAAATTCATAAAACTGTGCTTGCTTCAGCAGCACATATACTAAAATTGGAACGATACAGAGAAGATTAGCATGGCCCCTGCGCAAGGATGACACGCAAATTCGTGAAGCATTCCATAAAAAAAAAATTCATAAAAACTTAAGTTTTTCAAGTTAAAAAAATCTAAGTAAGATTTTGATTGGCTGAGGTTTGTTTGTTCAGCTGAAATCTTTAACTGAATCAATTCATTTATGGAGCAATGATATCTTTATTATCTCAAGTCTTCCTATCCTTCATCTTTTATGCCTCCAAGGAGAATCTGATGTTTTTTTCTTCATGGGGACATGTTGCATTTCTTGCTGAGTTTATTCTTTTACAAACTGCCTTTGTAGCTAAGTTGAATAACATCTTTTGTTCTGTTATGTTTTTTTCCTAATTGATTAATATTACATTATTTTTATTTCCAGTTAGTAACTTGATACTTGGTTGAACTTACTTGTTTCCAAGAGCTTTCCAGTTAATTGTCTTCAGTTTTCAGGCTAGAATTATACCATCTGCAAATATTTTAAAAGGCAAAACAAAACTTGCTCTCCTTCCACAGGAGTGCTCTTTTTTGCCACATGACACTGCATTTCCCCACAACTGCATTTTCCAGATGACTAAATGGCTCCTTAAGCGCCAAAATATTTAGAAACATAGCTGCCTGAGCTGGAAGTCTTTCTCAAATGAATGACAATGTACAGCAAACACCTGCACAACACACCCCTCCCCTATCTTTTGGTCACAGCCCCTCACTTTCTTCTGGGGAACTGCCCCTCCCCGACACCACAAGGTCCTAGCAAGATTGTCCATCCCTTGATCCCACTCACATGCTTCCAAACAGACCCTGGTCCCACCACAGGCCAACCTAACTAACTCTTCCAGGAATTTGTATCTTAAGAGAAGGGACACTTAGCCAGAAGGACCTCTAGAGGCAGGCCCTAAGGAGATGTCCAGGAATTTTTGCCTGGGGCCACCCTGATTTCTATCCCTCCCAAGGCCTGATTGTTCAAGTTCTCCTTTGATTCCAGAAGCTACCTGATATCTTTTCAATACATTGTCTTTCTTTGCTTAGTTTTGCTTCTGTTACAAATGATACAGACATCAGCACCCAAGAGTTGGTTGCAGATAACAGACCCTGCTATGGTTTGAATTGTCCCCCACTCCCAAAAATATGCTGAAGTCCTAACCCCCAGGATCTCCAAATGTAATCTTATATGGAAATAGGGACTTTATAGAGGTAATCAAGTTTAATGAGATTGCCAGGCTGGGCTCTAACCAATGTGACTGGTGTCATCAAAAAGGGGAATTTGGACACAGAGACAGACACATATGGGGGAAGACAATGTGGAGACACACAAGAATGCCACGTCATGACGGAGGATTGGAGAGAGGCAGCTACAAACCAAGAAACTTCTTTTCTCCTTTCTTACCAGTTGGAACCTGGGTGTGAGGGCAGACCAGCTTCATCTATGTGGAGAAATGAATGACAAAGGAGCAAAGTTGCCCCGCTGCCCTGGACTACTCCTCACAGGGGGAAATAGGCTACTCTGTTTGTCTTTTTATTGCAGGAGCTTAGCTTTTCCTTGGTTCATGGTTCTTGAGCAGAGATAGGGAGTGGGACACTGAGAATCCTAATTACCTTCTAGAATGGGAACCAGCAGCCCATGGAGCACAGAGGTTAATTAATCTCTTTTGGTCACTTGGGATTTTGGACAGGCTGAAGCCAACACTTTAACCACCTAAAAGAGAGATAAGAGGTTGCAACCAGTAGGGGGGTGGCTGCTTCTGAAAGCATCAGGTATCTTAAATTGAGAGAATGACGAGCTCTAGTCTTGAGATGTTTACCACAAGGCACAGACTGAAACTTGGGACTTTTCTGTGGCAAGGTGAAAAATTTTCACCGTGGGTTTGAGATTGTTGAAGCCGTGCTTAGATTCAAGGAGTTGCTGAATTTCAATGTCAGCCAAATACATGACTTTGCCAACTTTCTTTTAGGGAAGGATGGAGCTATCCAGAGCTTGTGGAGGACTTGGAGAGTCCAACCCTCTAATCATCTCCTGTCTGCAGTCTCTTCTGTGCACCTCCCTCTTGTGGAGAAGGAAGTTATTAGGTCATTAAGTATGAAATGTCCGATTTTAAGTCAAAAGTTTAGTTTATTATATCTCAAACAAGAGGCAGTACAATTAATCAAAGTATGCACCTAAATTATCCACACAGTGTTGCCATCTTAAGATGGCAAACAGTAGCTGTTTATGCCAGTAGGGAAGAAGCCTGGTGAGTGATTGGTGATGAAATTGTGAAAGGCATTTTCCACAGCTTGTTGAGAATGGAATATTTTTTCTTGCAAGAAGTGGTCCAAAGCTTGGAAGAAGTGGTAGTCAGTTGGTGCAAGGTCTGGTGAATACGGTGGATGACAGAGAGTTTCCAAGTCCAGCCTCTGTAGTTTGAGCAGCATTGTTTTTGTGACACATAGTTGAGTGTTGTCTTACAAGAGGATTGGCCTGTCTCTGTTGACCAATCTCAGCTGCTTAATTGCAAGCATCCTCATCATTTCATCCAATTGGTTGCTGTAATGGATTCACAAGGTTTCATGAAGCTATAATAGATATTGCCTGTGCCAGACCACCAAACAGACACCGTTAGCTTTCTTTGGTGAATATTCTGTTTTGGATTATGTTTTGGCACCTCACCTGTTCCAACCATTGTGCTGAACACTTGCGACTGTCAAAGGTAATCTATTTTTTTATCACGTGTAACAATACGGTGTAGAAATGGTTCACCTTTATGTTGTGACAGCAAAGAAAGGCAAGCTTCAAGATGACTTCTCTTCTGATGCTTGTTTAATTCAGGCAGTACCCATCTTTCCAGCTTCTGTACTTTGCCAATGTGTTTCAAACGGTCCAATACTGTTGGAATATTAATAGCAACATCAAACCTTGCCACTAATTCACCCATAGGTTGAGATGGATTGGCTTCCACTACAGCTTTCAGGTCATCATTATCCACCTCGGTCTCAAGTCACCCATGTGGCTCATTTGCAAGATTAAAATCACTAGAACAGAACTTCTCAAGCCATTGACATACTGTATATTCATTAGCCACATCCTTCCCAAACACTTCGTTGACATTTTGAGCTGTCTGTGCTGCACTGTTTCTAGGATGGAACTCATATTCTAAAATAATACAAATTTTGGACTTATCCATGGTTTCACAAAAATTGCTCTAAAAACATTTGAAAGATAATCACACGGCAAACTGTGCATTTCAAAAAATGAGGATGTACCTTCACAATAAAAATAAAACAAGATGTATCAAAGTGAAATATCAGAGATAGGAACTGTCGAACTTAGTTCTTAAGGTAATTGGACATTTTTTTTAAAGCCAGTCAAATTTAGCAGTAATCGGACATTTTATACTTAATAACCTGATAACACTTTCCCTCCTACCTCATGCCTCCCTGTTCCACAGCTGGGGCTAACTCCATCTGGAGCAGGTAAATTGTTCTCACAGCAATGTACTACATTTGCTTTCGATTGGGATTTGCTTTCCCTGCCATTTATGCCTCTGCCAGCATTACAGCCTGGAAAGGTTTGACCCAGTCATGGGATGTCAGACGACATTGCATCTATCAGGGAATTCACTTTGCATCTATCAAGGAATTCAGCAAAAGTGGCAATGGCCTAAAGTCCATAGAATTCATTCTTTGCCTAATGGGCTCCACCCCTTATCCAGGAGCAGCTGGTCTAATAACTTGGTAGAATGGCCTTGTGGAGGCTTACAGTGCCCACTGGGAGACACCTGCTTGCTCCCCTCTGGCAGGGATCCATGCTCTGAGTCAGTCCCCCATACATGATGCAGTTACCTTGTGTTTCTCTTTCCAAGGCATAGCAGTGAGACAGGCACTATGAAGTGTCTCCCAGTGGCCTTTCTTACCTAAAGTAGTAGAATTTAGAGCTGGGTGCATGGCCACCAGAATCAAGACAGCATTTTCCAGTCTCCTTTGCAGCTAGGCATGGCCATGAGATACATATTAATCAATGGGATATAAGTAGAAGTGACATGTAGTGACCTTAAATAATCTTCCTTTGTGCTCTTCATCCCTTCTTCCATCCTACTTCTCAAGCATTAGCTTGATGCAAGAGGCTAAAGTCATGCATAGCACAGAGACAAGATAAAAGACCAGGTTCCTGATATCTTAGAGCACTATTCCAGTCTAGATCATTTCCGCAGGCTTTTGTGAAAGAAAGAAACTTCCAACTTGTTTAAGGCACTATTGTCTGGGATTTTCTGTTGTTTGATGAAGCCAAACTAAATAATAACCAAAACAATTGGTTTAGGAACCAAGGGGTGGAATTTCTCAGGGTAACACCTAATATCTACTTCCTGTCCTGAGACTAGGCTCTGCTAGTCCACAGGTTTTAGGGCCTCTTTTGGTTATCTATTCCTCTGTAACAAACCACCCCAAAACTTTGTGGCTTAAAAAAAGTATTGTTATCTCTCATGGTTCTGTGGATTGGCTGGGCTCAGCTGGGTGGTTGTTGCTTGGAGTCTCTTATGGGGTTTCAGGTAGATAGGGCTGGAGTCATCTGAAGGCTTGACTGGGCTGGACATCAAAGATGACTTCTTCAGGCCAGGCGCGGTGGCTCATGCCTATAGTCTTAGCACTCTGGGAGGCTGAGGCAGGTGGATTGCTCGAGGTCAGGAGTTTGAAACCAGCCTGAGCAAGAGTGAGACCCTGTCTCTACTAAAAATAGAAAGAAATTAATTGGCCAACTAAAAATATATATACAAAAATTAGCCGGGCATGATGGCACATCCTTGTAGTCCAGCTACTCGGGAGGCTGAGGCAGAAGGATCACTTGAGCCCAGGAGTTTGAGGTTGCTGTGAGGTAGGCTGACGCCACAGCCCTCTAGCCTGGGCAAGAGAGTGAGACGCTGTCTCAAAAAAAAAAAAAATGACTTCTTCATTTGACCTGCAGAGCCTCAGTGATCTTTGAGTGGCCTATGTCTCTGGCAGAATAGCCTGGACTTCTTACATAGCAGCTCAGGGCTCCAAGAAGGAGGAAGAGGAAGCTGCCAGTCTTATTGAAGTCCTGCCCCAGAACTGACAGAACATCACTTCCACCATCTATTGTTGGTTAAGCAGTCTCAGGTCAACCCAGATTCAAGGGCAGAGGAAACAAAATTCATCTCTTAACAGGGAAATGATAAGGAATTTGCAGCCATCTTTAATCCACCAGAAAGCCTAAGGGAGAAAAGCTTCTACCAGGGGATACAACAGTGGTTCCTCTGAATTGGAAGTTGAGATGACCATCCACCCATTTTGACTCCGCAGGCCTCAAAGCAAACAATAAGAAAAGAGGAGTTTCTCTGCAGGAAGTGCCCATGAGTCCCTACTTCTGTGACCCCTGAAGTTTTGGTTTCTGGCCTGCCTGAGACCTAACTGTTGCCCTTCCTCCATGAATTCCAGAGCTATTCAGAGTTCTTCCAATTGATTCCATACACAAAAACACATTTTTTTCTTGGCTTAGATAGCAAGGTTGAATAAGTTCTAGAGAGCTGCTTGCTGTACAACATTGCACCTATAGTCAATGATACTGCATTGTACATCTAAAAATTTGTTAAAAGGGTAGTTTTCATGTTACATGTTCTTACTACAATAAAATTTAAACAAAATTTAAAAGGTAGCAAAATTGAAGTGTGCCCCTTAACTGATGCATTCATCCCTGTCATGCAAACACACGTGGTGTTTTACTCCTGTAATTCCACCAAGAGTGCTCAAGGCTGTGAAAAAGGGTAACTGACTGAGCCCCCTGCCCAACGCCCTCCATGAAATAGAAGAATGACTTCTATCAGACTATAATGATTTTTGTAATCATAGTGAAGGCTCTGAGATGTCAAGATTTTCAGTGACGTTCCCCAGATTCTCTCATTACATGTTTGGTAAATTGCCACCAGATGCCAGATCCATTTGGTACTCAGCACTGGAGAGACAGTCGTGGAGCAAATTCAGTCCCTGACTTCAAGGAGCAACAATCCACGTTGTACTGCACTATGGCCAGTTAGACCTGGGAGGATTAGATCTTCTGGTCTCTTCCATCATCTCCTCCTATGTTAATCTGGAATAGCTGAAAATGCTTGTTTTTTTTTTTTGTTTTTTTTTTTTAAGATTAAAACTTTTATCCATCATTTTCTTTTTTTCTTCCTTTTTTTATTTCTTTTCTTTTCTTTACAGTTTCCTCATCTTTAAAACAAGAAAACACCTACCTGCTACATCACCATGAATGTTCATAATGTAGGGCCTTGTGATCACTCTCAAAAATTTGGAACATTTTCCCTGTCCCTTTCCAGCTCTCTGTTGAATTGGCTATAGTTCTGATACCTAGTGAAGTTACTGGGTTGTTACTCTTTTCTTTTTCTTAGAAATAGTGTCTTAAATGAATTACAGCTTCAAAGAGCTTTTCTACTCAGCTGCTACAGTTGAGGCATTTGGTTCTGGGCTGGCCTGGTCTCTGCCACCTTTACCCTGTCATTGTTTGAAGTGTAGGAGGAGTCTTTGGTAAACAACATTAAACTAAGACTCTCGCGAGTTAGCTCAAGGATAGAAAAGAAGAAAAAAAAGTTCCAAAGTCACCTGCTTCTCTCCCAGTGACGTTTTCCATGGAAGGAATGCCAGTTGCTAATAATAAAACTCTTTTCCCTTTATAGTTAGTTCTCTGCAGCTTTGCAGAACATTTTCACATGTAGGTCTTCTTTCCCCTTCTGAACGCCATGGCCTCTCTGGAGGTCAGAGACGACTGGGGGGAATCCCAGCTTTGCTTCCCGTTGGCCCTGGACAGCCATTTGATCCTGTGTTAAAGGAGGAGTGCAGCAATGTTCGCCCTTTGGTTTTGGTGTTAGGAATGTGATTACCCTACACATAGTAGGTGCTCATGGAATCTGCTGCGTGAGGCTGTGAAGTGTGCAGGGAAGGGATTATGAGCCCTGATTTACACGTAAAAAATAAAAACGAAGTTCATGGTAATGGGGACAGGACCTGTCTGAGGTCACAGAGGCTGGATAAGGGTCTTTTAGAATCCAAATCTATTGCCTTTACTACCATCTTAACCCACTAAATAACAGGGTTTTCTCAGATTTTAATAATAACAGCAGCACTATTGTTAAAGTTAGCTTTTGTCTGTTGAGCGTTGAACATGTGCAAGACATTACATTAAGCACTTTATATGAATGAACCCATTTAACTTTATGAGATGGGTATGATTACCCTATTTTACAGAAGGATAAGTCTGGGATTCAACAAGGTGAAGTAACTTGCCCCAAAACACATGCCAGGGCAGAATCTGCTTGGGCCTTAGAGGAAATCTCTGTTCTTCCTGACTCTAAACCCCATGCTCTCACCCTCCTTCCACCCCACGATACAACTTTGTCAATAAATAAAATATTCTTGGAATGTGCTGCTAATTGTCTAAGTTCAAAGTTATCCAAATGTCTCCATCTTATTAGGCATGCTCTGTGCGTAGTCAGCTAAGGATTCAGCTGGCTTTAGGATCATCCATGTCTCCTTATAAGGTCCTCTCTGTGCTATAAGACTGGCTGGCCTAGCAGTTTAGCTACTTTCCTAGGAATTTGGAATCAAAAGTATGGAGCTTGATCAGGATCTCCCGAATACTGTGAGGAGGCAAGTCATTTCCTTTCTGTGAGCCTCCTTTTTCTTCTCTGTACAATAAGGGTAAAATATGAAATATTTCGTGCCAGAAAGCAAAGGCACATTCAAAGCTATTGGAGACACATCAAAGCACTCAGGAGCCAGCTCAAGCTGGTCAAGTTCCACTGGTGAAATTTGAGACAATTTTAATATCAAAGTGAATAATGACCTAAACGATTGTTATACACTGAGTAAAAAAAAGGAATCCATGAGTGCATAGTGATACACTAACAACAAAGAAAAAGTATAGAAGAAATTAGAAAATCGCCATTTTGGCCGGGCGCAATGGCTCACGCCTCTAATCCTAGCACTCTGGGAGGCCAAGGTGGGTGGATCGCTCAAGGTCCAGGAGTTCCAAACCAGCCTGAGCAAGAGTGAGACCCCGTCTCTACAATAAATAGAAACAAATGAATTGGCCAACTAAAAATATATAGAAAAAATAATTAGCTGGGCATGGTGGCACTTGCCTGTAGTCCCAGCTACTTGGGAGGCTGAGGCAGAAGGATCACTTGAGCCCAAGAGTTTGAGGTTGCTGTGAGCTAAGCTGATGGCACAGCACTCTAGCCTGGGCAACAGAGTGAGACTCTGTCAAAAGAAAAGAAAAGAAAAGAAAAGAAAAGAAAAGAAAAGAAAAGAAAAACACCATTTTGCAACCACCTTTGTAATTGATTCAGGGAAGATCATCAGTGGACACTAAAACCATTCAGTGAGAAGTTGTTGGGTTCCTATAGTCTCAAAGTGTCTCCCTAGAAATTACAAAGATTAAAAGGTAACTTTATGATGAATATATCTGGTGGACATCACTTTAACCAACTGATCATATTTATTATATCCCCAATAATGGAACAAGCTGATGACATGTGCCTTCTGATGTGACACACTAGAAGACACAGCATCACTTGAATAGCATTTTTGCCAAAAAAGGTATAACCTAACTCATCGAAGTTTCATCATGAAAGACCAAAAAAAAAACAAAAACAAGTGGGGGAAATTGTTCCAGATTAGTAGAGACGAAAGAGACATGACAATTAAATACTCTCTATAATGCTGGATGAAAATTAAAAATCTATAAAGGATATAATCAGGTCAATGGGAGAAATGAAAACATGTACTGTTTTTAGATATTACTTTTGTATCTTGTATTTATTGATTGTAACAATGCCATTGTGATTATATAGAAAAATGTCCTCATTCTTGGGAGATATTTGTAAAGATTTTAAGAGTGAAGAGTCATAATATCATCAACTTTCAAATGATTCAGCAAAAAAAGTGTGTGTATATATATGTGTGTGTGTATAGAGAAATAAAGTAATTGTGGCAAAATTAGTAAATCTAGATGAAGGGTGTATGGGTGTTTACTGTATTGTTCTTTCAATTTGTCTGTTTATCTGAATTTCTTCAAAATAAATTGCTGAGGAGAAAATGAAGGCAAAATAATGCCAACCTCCAAGAAAACAATTCAATGCAATAATACAGGTAATGTATCTGGCACATAGTAGATGCTCAATGAAATATAGCGTCTGGGGGTAATAGTTACCTAAGATCAAATGAGTATGAGTAGATCTTTGCAAACTATCTTTTTTTTTTTTTTTTTTTTTTTTAAGACAGAGTCTCACTCTGTTGCCCTGGCTAGAGTGCCACAGTGTCAGCCTCGCTCACAGCAACCTCAAACTCCTGGGTTCAAGCAATCCTTCTGCCTCAGCCTCCCAAGTAGCTGGGACTACAGTCATGCGCCACCAGCTAATTTTTTCTATTTTTGGTAGAGACAGCGTCTCGCTCTTGCTCAGGCTGGTCTCGAACTCCTGAGCTCAAATGATCCGCCCACCTCTGCCTCCCAGAGTGCTAGGATTACAGGCATGAGCCACCTCGCCCGGCCCAAAATATCATTTTTTATCCATTCAAAAAACATACACTGGGCAGCACAGATGTGAGATGTGCAGAGTCTATGCTGGGAGCTGGGGCAGAGGAAGGAGGAAGACACACTCCTTTTCACAGGGAGCTCCTAAGATAGCAGAAGAAGACATATGAAGAGATCATTGCAACACAGAGTAGATGTCAGAGAAAGGAAAGTGAGACTTGCCAAAGGAGAGTGACTGATTGCATCAGAGTTAAGATCAAGAACATGGGGCCAGTTGTCCATTTCCTGGTTGCAGTGGTGCAGTAGCCAGCAGGCTGCGCCTAAAGTTCTGGGTGTGCTAACCAATCCCCAGATGGACCAGGTGATTCCAGAAGTAGTGAGTTCTGGGCTCTAGAATGTCCACACTGAAGCTGGGATGGACCCCTGTCGGGATGCTGGAGCCAGAATTCCTGAGCTGTGATGCTGGGCCGGAGTGGCAACTGCTCTGCCCGGGCTCCAGCTACAGAGTCCTTCCTTTAGTTTCCAGGTGTTAAATATAGAAAAATCCCCAAAATGTTTTTCCTGCTCTCACATACCCCTCCACACAACACTTCTGATGCCAGCGTGGGGGTGGGGGTGTTATTTCCCCACACACCAAGCAATTCTCCAGCAGACACCCGCCGGGTGTCCTCTAATTCAGTTCAATTCTGACAGTGTCTACCTGGGAATTGCACCAGATCCCACGGGTTGCAAGTGTCCTCAAACTTTTTAAACAGGGGGCCAGGTCACTGTCCCTAAGACCGTTGGAGGGCCGGTGGAGAGTGCGCACATTCCACGCATGTGCACATTCCACGCATGCGCACTGTGGACCTGGGACCTGTGAACTGCTAAGCAGGACAGGCAGCAGTGGCAAAAACACCTGGCAGGGCTGGATAAACGGCCTCAAGGGCCACATGTGGCCCGCAGGATGTAGTTCGAGGATGTCTGGGTTAAGGGCTCGGTCCTCCCAGGCTGCCCCCACCTCAGACACCCATTGCAAGTAGTAGGTGGTCACCTGTACTTCTGACCAACTAGCAGGTATATAAATTGGGGCTCCTGCTACCCACTCCTTGGGTTCAACTAATATTCCATGATGGCTCACAGAACTCAGGGAAACATTTTATTTACATTTACCAGTTTATTAATCAAAGATATAATAAGGGATGCAGATGAACAGCCAGATGACAAGATGCACATGGTGAGGTCGGGAAAGGTCCGGAGCTCAGAAGCTTCTGTGCGCATGGAGTTGGGGTGCACCGGGCCCTGAGATGTGTTCATAGTTCAGGGATTTTTATGGCGGTGTCATCCCATAGGCACGATCCGATCATTAACTCCATTTCCAGCCCCTCACCCCTCTCCGGAGAATGGGGGAGGGGGCTGAAAACTCCAAGCTTATAATCATGGCTTGGTCTGGTGACCAGCCCCCACCCAGGAGCCCACCAAGAGTCACCTCTTTAGAACAAAGATGCTTCTGTCACCCAGGAAATTCCAAGGGATTTCAGAGCTCTGTGTCAGGAACTGGGGTCAAAGACCAAACATTAGAACAAAAGATTCTGCTAGTACCCCATCACTCAGGAAATTACAAGGGTTTTAGGAGCTCTGTGCCAAGGGACTGGGGGCAGACACCAATATTTAAATTTCTTATTAACCCTGGTCGGTTCTGCTTCTCTCTGCCTGGACTGCTCCGGCCAATGCTGATTCCCCCAGTCCACCAGGTCCCTTCCTCAAAGGACTTTCCTGAATAGCCCACACGCCCTGCATCCTCTGTGACTCAGTCAAGGCTGCTGGTACACTATAGGCTTCTTTTCCTCATCGCTCTCCTTTAATTGTAAATAACTTGTTTTCGTAAAATCTGTCCTGTGTCTGATGTCCTAGTGAAACCGGAAGCTCCACGAGGGCAGAAGTTGCCCGTCTCCTGCACAGATGCCCAACAAACATCGTGGGACGAGTGCGTCGGAGAGTCCGGGAGTCAATGGAGCTCCCAGAGAAGACAATGGGGAGGGAACACACCTTACCTTTTATTGTCTAGTAGGTGCCTGTCTCTGTGCTGGGCAGTCCACACTCATCATCTTATTCATTCCTCAAAAACATTCTGAGATGTGGGTCTCATTAGACCATTTCACAAATGAGGAGATACACGCCTGTCAACGGAAAGGCAAATGCCAGCAGAGCCAGATTCAAATCCAGATGTGGCTAGTTTTAAAGCCTGAGCTCTTTTCCGTTTTCGAGGAAAAGTGATTAATTGACACTGCCATACCCTTTCACACCTGTACCCATGTCTAATGCTTTTCCATACGGATTTTGGCTGCATAGCTGGAAATCTTAAAGATCATAATGACAGCCACAACCACCATGCCTAATGAAAAATGCCTTTGGATGGCCCATGTTCACAGGATTATCTTTCCTAATCCTATAATTGGCCTAACAGTTGGTGAATGCATAAATGATTTCTGATGTGCTTTTGTGTGTAACGAGTGGTTTAACAGGGTAAATTCTCCTTTCAAGCCCATTTGTAGTGATTTTTTTTTGCCATGTAGACATTTAAAAATATTTAGTAGTTCAATTTGTTAAACTTTTCCTATATGATTTGTTTATAAATAATAGAAATAAACTATAGAACTAATTTACTCATTTTTCTTGTGGTCTTTATTATTCATCTCCATTGACTGAGTAATCTAAAGTAAAGGAGAGTTTACTGTTCATGAGTTGCCAATCACTCCCGCTGGTATTCAGACTAAAAGCAACACTGGTGGCAGGGAAGCCCATAGAAAAGGTTCTGTCTATTCCAGAAGGAAACCAGAAGCCCTGGTGAGAGTCCCAGTTCTGCCCCCTAACTCACAGGATGGCCTTGGATAGATCGCTTCTCCTCTTTGTACTGTTAGCAAAAAACCAAACTCCGTAAAAAAATGTAAAGAGGTTTATTCTGGCCGGGCACGGTGGCTCACGCCTGTAATCCTAGCACCGGAGGCCGAGGCGGGCAGATTGCTCGAGGTCAGGAGTTCGAAACCAGCCTGAGCAAGAGCGAGACCCCCCCCCTACTATAAATAGAAAGACATTAATTGGCCAACTAATATATATAGAAAAAATTAGCCAGGCATGGTGGCACATGCCTGTAGTCCCAGCTACTTAGGAGGCTGAGGCAGGAGGATTTCTTGAGCCCAGGAGTTTGAGGTTGCTGTGAGCTAGCTAGGCTGACGCCTCGGCACTCACTCCAGCCTGGGCAACAAAGCGAGACTCTGTAAATAAATAAATAAATAAATAGATAGATAGATAGATAGATAGATAGATAGGTTTATTCTGAGCCAATATGAGTGACTGTGGCCTGGGAAATATAGTCTCAAGAGGTCCCAAGAAAATGCACCTGAGGTGGCCAGGTTACAGTGTAGTTTTATACATTTTAGGAAGACAGGAATTGCAGGTAAAATCCTAAGTCAATACATGGAAGGTATACATTGGTTTGGCCTGAAAAGCCAGGACATCTCCAAGCGGGGCTTGGGGGAGTTGGGGAGGTTGGGAGGTAGGGTTACAGGTTATGAGTGGATTCAGAGATTCCTTAATTTGTAGTTGGTTGAAGGAATAAAGCTTTGTCTAAAACCCTGGAATCAGTAGAAAGGAATGTTTAAGTTGAGAAGTCTGCTAATCACAGCGCAAGCCACAACGTGCTTAAAATAAGCAAATCGATGGCCTGCAGGTGTGACTTAACCTTTGCCTTGTATGGCCTTAGGTCCTGTTTATAATTTAGTATCTTATTGCCACAAAGAGTCTGTTTTGTCAGTCTTATGATCTCTATTTTAACATTAATGCTGGTAAATTGTTGTGTCTCTACTCCACAGGGAGTGGGTATGTCAGACCTCCCTTCCCTTCATGACTGGGAACTCAGTTTTAAGGGTTTTTCTGGGGTTCCCTTTGCCAAGAGGAGTTCTGTGCAGTGAGGGGAGGGGTGTTAGGATTTTATTTTCAGTTTTCAGTACCTTCCTTTGAGTTTATAGCTCTACCACTGCAGAAGAGGAGGAGGAACAAAGTGATCTCTGGTACTAACAATTATCCTTTCAAAACAGTCCTGAAGAATTATTGTGTTAAGAAGAAATTTACATTAAAATAACACTGTGATACTTTTTTTTCACTTATCAGACTGGCAAATACTGAAAAGATTGATATGACTCATTATTAGCAAAGACGTAGGGAAACTCTCTTAAAAAAACTCCAGGCTGGCTGCTGGTGGGAGTGTAAATTGATTCTGCCTTTCAGAGGGCAATTTGGTGGTGTCTACATGAATGTAAAATGCATATATTCTTAGATCCAGCAATTCCACTTCAAGGAATTCTGAGAAGTGGAGAATGATATGAAGACATTCATTGTTCATCATAGAACAAAACCTAGAAACAACCCGACTGTCCATCAATTGCTAGTTGGATAAATAAACAATGGTGGTAACAGGGCTTGAATTCTGGCTTCCCCACTTTCTAGCTGTGACACTGGGCAAGGTATGTAACCTCTCTGTACCTGAATTTTCTCACTGGTAAATGGAATGATAATAGCTTATGCCTTACAGGCTTGTTATGAAATTTAAATGAGATAATACTCATATAAAGCTTACAACAGTGCCTGACACATGGTAAGAATATTAGCTATTATAATTATGATGTACGTTTGGGTGAACTACTATAAAAGTTTATTGGCTGTCTTTTCAACAGCACGCTGTCTAGACTCTGTGGTTTCCTAATTCTGTAGCGGACTTTCACTATCTCTGACTAGGCTATTTCACAACTAAGTGCAGTTGTGGAAAAGTAATAGTAATGCAAATTATTCTTGCCCATGGAAATGAAAATTCTGTCTCATAATATACAATTTAAGAGATGATTATAGGTATCACATTTTATTGTCTTATAGCTAATAATCAATTTTGCATTTATTACCCAATTTCCTTTTGCACTCCTGATTGCCTATATAGATATCTGCTAATCAGATTCTTCCTTGAACTGGTTTTAATATATTACTTCATTAATTACTGAGTTAAATAAAATCTTTGACAAGCCAAGTGTTCATTTTCTATTTCTATGAGAGTCGTGATTTCACCTTTTCAAATATTATAACAGTGTTTCTAATATGATCCTATGTTCATTATAAAAATGTATGTCTTTATATTTCTTTTTTTTTTTTTTTGAGACAGAGTCTCACTTTGTTGCCCAGGCTAGAGTGAGTGAGTGCCGTGGTGTCAGCCTAGCTCACAGCAACCTCAAACTCCTGGGCTCAAGAAATCCTTCTGCCTCAGCCTCCCAAGTAGCTGGGACTACAGGCATGTGCCACCATGCCCAGCTAATTTTTTCTCTATATATTAGTTGGCCAATTAATTTCTTTCTATTTATAGTAGAGACGGGGGTCTCACTCTTGCTCAGGCTGGTTTCGAACTCCTGACCTAGAGCAATACACCCGCCTCGGCATCCCAAGTGCTAGGATTATAGGCGTGAGCCACCACGCCCGGCCTGTCTTTATATTTCTTAAGGAAAGCTTGAAAGGCTGAACACAAAAGTGCTTATGAAGGATGTCTCAGGCAGGGGTTGGGGGATGATCTCTCAATAGACTTTTACTCTCATTTTTATACATTTCATATTGTGCAAACATTTTTACACTGGGCATCTGTTTCATGGCAACTAAAAAAAAATAAAAACCAGTTTTCATTTTAAGAGATAAAACAAGAGGCTTTCCTGCTGGCACCAGCCATCTGGGATGCGAGGAGAGAGCATTGAGGGGTCAGACGTGAGCGGGTCCCTCACTCTGTAAGGCCTGTTTTTGTAAAGTGACCTCTTAGGAAGCAGGACAGGCCAGCTCAATTCCCGGCAGAACTGTTTTTCCTGACATAGCATAAAATAGGCATAAAGCCATCAAAAATGCCCAAGCATCAAAGTCCTCTCAGAGTCTCTTTCAGCCTCTTTGATCTTTAGCTGGTGAAGTAACTCAGACTCAGGCTGCAAGTGGCAAATGTCAGTCCTGGAAGAGACCTGCCTGGCCAGATCCCCCTTTCTACCAGTGGGGAGACTGAGGCCTGTAAAGGGGAGGGAATACACACACGACACCCAGCAAGTTGAGGGCCACTCTAGCACTAGAACCCCGGTGTCTGGAGTCCTGGGCCAATGCTCTTTTCCCTCACCCTATTGGGCTGATTGCGAACAGCCTTGATTGCCATGCCAGGGAGACTGACCCCAGAGAAACATGGCACGTTCGAGCAGGAGAGGGCCACGGTCAGTGTGGTGCTACAGGCCGAGGCTTCACTTAGGGCCGGGAGGGGAGGAGCATACCCCTCCCGCTCCTCTCCTTCTGGGCGCTGGGCCGGAGTGGGGCTGCCCTTAAGACCTCCGCCCTACCAGGCCCTCAGTAAGTGGCTCCAGCAAAGCGGCCCACCATTGAAGTGCAGTTGAAGGGGAAACTGGCTGCTCTTTTTTTGATTTGGGGAAAACCAGTCAGGGGACTTTTGTATGCAAAGAGAAAAGGAAATCTCCCTTGAAATGGAGAAGTTGAGGACAACAAAGAGGCAAAATGGACCGGCTAAGCTTATGATGTTAATGGCTTTTCTTGAGCTGGAGCTTGGCTGGGCCCAGGGGCCTCTCCCTTGGGTCCCTGCCAGAAACGGGAGAGGGGCAGCCTCGGCTCTGAAGAGGCCAGGAAGTGGGTTCTGGTGTCCAATCTTAAGTTCCTTTTTATTACACGCAGTGTTCCCCAGTCTTGAGGCCCCAAATCTCACAATTTCTGCCATGAACTAACCACACTGTTGTTTACTTAACATTTTTCTGTAGAGCTACTCACTTGTAATAACCTATATTTTAAAAAATATTTATATTGCTATGTCAATGGAAAATCAACTTCATTTCCATAAAAGTAAATGCAAGGAAGACAAAACAATGTGATTACATTCTGGCTGGATACTGTTGCCTGCTCTGTCTTTGTCAGAAAAGGGAGATTGGCAAGACGTTAGAGAACTTTTAAAGGTATATTAGAAACAACCCGATGCTTTCCTTGATGCAATCAAAAGGAATGAAAGGATAACTGAAAATGGAATAATTATCTCATTAGGTGGTTCAGTTATGTAATGCCTTTGTGTGAAACAGCTAAAATGAGCTGTGGTTCCACCACTGACACTGGCCCAACTTTGGGAAACGCTTTGGGCAGGGTCCTGCCCTCCCATCCATTGGCTGAGTGACCTCAGGAAAGTTTTTCAACCCCTCAGAGGCTCTGAGGCCTCATCTGCAAAATGGGTATGTTACCAAAACCTCCCCCCTAGGCATCAGGGGGACCCTTAACCCACTGTGCTCTTTGAAAGGTGAGAATAATAATAATGAGGCTATTAGGAAGGCTTTGGCAAAATCTCTTAACTTGAACTTTCTGATAGGAATGTTTTGGGGAACTGTGTGAGCAGTCTGGTGTCTGGAGCTGAGAGAGAGAGACACACGAAGGTTCATGTGTAGCAAAATGCTGTTTATTTTGAGCATCTGGGTGCAGATGGGTGGAGGCCAAAGAGCGTCCACGAGAGAAAAGGGGAGAGCCTTAGGTTTTATAGAAGGCTTTCTGGGGGGAGTGAGTAAGTAGGCCAAAACAGCCCTTTGTAATTAATTCTTTTTCAAACAACCAGCTCCTAGGACGCCTGCCCCAGTCACATCCATCCTTCAGCTCTGGCATGATCCTTATTAGGAGAGCTCAGGAGGGATAAACTTCATCTATCAGGGAGGGAGGAGGAAGGAATGTTGGCTACCCACTGTCTGTTAGATTTACAAAGTAAGGGGACTCTCCAGACTCCTGCGGCTGTTGTTTTGCAAGCCTAAGTTTTGCATTAACCGCATTCTGTCCTATACATACTTTTTGGGTTCCCAGCTGGAACAAACCTGACAGTCTGGGTCTTTGCTTGGTTAGAGAAGAGCAGAGAGGCACAGAGAGCAGCAGCAGAACTGCATGGGCAAAAGGAGTCAGCCCCCACCAGGTGGATTTTTGGAAAATGGAAGCATTGGCCAGCACTCTCAGAAATAGCAAGGAAGTGAAACTGCACAGCAATATCAGACTTCGATGGTCACGCAGGAAGGATGCTTAGACAACACTGGTTGGGGGACCTCTAAATGCCAGAGAATTTGAGGATCTTAGGAGATGATTATTATAATTATTGTCCTCCATTTTACATACAAGAAAAAAGAGACTTGTGAAAGTTGCCAGTACCAACATGGAGTCACTTATGTCAAACCCTAACCATGAAGAAAGGGCCCTCGTACATGTATGCCTATGACAGAAACTATCCAAGTAATTCCAGATAAGCTGCTTGCACAGGAACATTTGCTAACTATGGCTGTCTCCACCAATAAGCTAATGCCAACGCCTGTAACAAGCCCCTGTAACAATGCCACATATACCATGTAACATGACCACATGACCACATATACTACATGACCACATATACTAGTTTATAGAATGATCACTCTGCTGGTCCATGGGGAAGGAGTTGAAAACTGATGGCCCAAGAGACTTGCAGGTCCACAGAAATGTTTTGCTCCACTCATCCATTTATTTTTTTCAAAAGTAATTAACTGAACAGTTAAGAAGTTATAAATAATTATAAATATAAAATTTATATACCATTTAAAGTATATTATTTCTAATATAATTTATACTTATAAACATTATAACTGATTTTCTAATAACAATATAATTAATTGATATGCTATAATTATATTGATATAATCTAAGATACATTTTAAACGTTGATAAATCATAAGGGCTCATACAACTTCAAATTTTTTGAAAAATCTTTTATCAAGGGTTGTGAGTTGAATTGTGTCCATCCCCAAACAGATATGGTGAAGTCCTAACCCCTGGGACCTGTGACTCTGACCCTATTTGGAAATAAGGTCTTTGCAGATGCAATTAAGATGTCAATTAAGATGTGGTCAGACAGGGGTAGGGTGAGTCATTAATTCAATGTGACTGGTGCCCTTATAAGAAAAGGAGAAGAGAAACCAACAAGGGGAGGAGATGGCTGTGTGATAAAGACAGGCGCAGAGATTGGAGTGAGGCAGCTGCAAGTCAAGGGACAGCAAGGATTGACAGCCACCACCAGGGGCTAGAGGAGGCAAGGAAGGATCCTACTCAGTCTCAGAAGCAGCATGGCCCTGCTGACACCATGGTTTTAGACCTCTAGCCTGTAGAACCGTGGAAGAATACGGTTCTGTTGTCTTAAGCCACCTAGTTTGTGGGGCTTTGTTACAGCAGCCCTAGGGAACTAATACAACAAGGAGCCCATATCCCCTCCTAGTAATAGTAAGCGTACCCCTTGGGGGCACCTCTCTAGCCAGATGGCAGCACTCATACCTCCCAAGGGGCTGATGCTGCAGCAAAGGTCCAGGGAAGAAAAGACAAGGTCTCAGCTAATGCAGTAGCTACTGGGGGGGGGGGGTGCAAAGATAAGAATCGCTGTGGATTTAAAGGTAGGTGGACCTTGAGACCTGGGGCAAGAGCTCTGTAGCAATATGACATAGGATAACTATGGAAAAATGATGTGTTCTTGGGAATGCTCTCTGATAGGTCTTTGGAAGTAGTAGGAATGCACACTTATCCCTCTCTTTGCTCTTAGAAATAGTCATTCCTTACTTTATGAAAGGGAATAAACCACTATTTATTATTATATATTGTATTTTATTGTATCATTACCATGAGCCAAGTCCTGTGCTGAGGGTTTTATCGGTTGTGCCATTCAATCCTCCTGTATGAAAAACTCCCACTTTACAGATGAGAACACTGAGGCTCAGAAAGGTTACATGACCTAGATGTTAAGAACTAACATTTACTTAATGCCTCCGAGGTGCCAGGTGCAGAGCTGAGCGTTCTAGGTATGTGCTCATTGAATCCTCGCAATATCCTGTGAGGTAGGTACCATTATCCCCATTCATTGACACCCCCACCACTGACAGGAGGAGACTGAGGCTCAAGAGGTCAAGGAACTTGCCCAAGTTACTAAAGCTGGACGATGAATGCAGGATCCGTGTTTTTGTCTGGATCCAAAGTCCTTGCTCTAAAATACTGTACAACCTTCTTAAAGGGCTTTTGTCTTTCCGTGCATTCATTCATTAACAAGTGCTCTTTAGGTTTTACACATTTTGGAAAGAAGGTAGCTGAGTGTCGCTGAGAGAACACTAGCCCAAGTGCAGAGAGATTTGTGCTTTGGTCTAGCCTGGGCCTGAATGTCCCCATCCACGAAATGTGGGGGCTCTACTGGCTGGTCTCAAAGGTCCCTTCTTATGCCAACTGTCTATAACTTTGTGATTTCCCTAGGCTTGGGAAGAAGTCACCAATTCTTAATACAACAGCTCAGAATGCTGACTCAGTTGCCAAGATCTCAGCTGATGGCGGAGCCAGCATTTTAATCCAAGTCCACCTAACTCCAAAGCTTCCCCACTTTCTTCTGGGTTGGGGAAAGAAAAGGACCAACAAAGAGACTGAGGAAATCCTACTGCCACACCAGGTCTGGGTGAGCAGCACGAATGGGACCAGTAGCCACAGGCTGGGAGTATTGGCTGCAGAGCTGGCCATGGACGGGCTACGCCCTCTGGTGGATCTCGCCTGAAACGCTCTGCCCCGCCGGGTTTTTCATTTTGATACCGGTAGCAGGGAATGGTTTTTCCCAGTAGTTTTTAGAAACCAGCGACCCCAGCTATTGTTCTAAAACAAAGACTGCTTGAAGGCATTTGTCATTTCTCCGCGAAGCCCAGCTGCCCTGTATTCATTTATTGATGAACAAATTATTTTTTGTTTCTAATTTTACATCTTGCGCATACTCACACCAGGTATAAAGCTGTGGAACCCTCCAGAACTGGTTCCTTTTCTCCATTGCTCAGGGTGGGGGAGGTCAGACATTAAACTTGTAAAATTAAAAATAAATGTATAGGCAGGAAAAAAATTTTCCTTCCTTTCACACCCTTTTCTCCTTCGCTTTCTGTCCTATCTCTGGAGAGGAAAAAGATCTTTGGCCAGACGAAGGAATGAGAGAGAAAGACATTTAATTGCAATAAATCATCAAAAGTATGTCTATCTGCACTCCATAGTTTCATTTGTCTCACAGACACTATGCTCATGGATTCTAAACAAAGTCCTAATCTGAACTGAAGCAATGCCCAGTGTCAGCCTCGAAGGCTGCTTTATGGGCTCCTCCAGCAGGGAGCTGAGTCCTCCCGGCAGGAAGAGCAGAGGGTGGGAAAGGCACAGGGCTATGGTGGAGGGGGATTTTACATACATTTATCACCTTCAGGACGATCCAAGAAACTAGGGACCATCATACCAAAGCCCAGAAAGATTAGGAAGCTTGCCCAAGTCTCAAAGCTAACAAACTGTAGAGTTAGAATTGAAGTCTTGGGAAAGCAGTAGATTAGGATTCCAAAATCTGGATTCTAGTCCCAGCTCTGAAAACACTGGCTGTATGGTTGCTGGGCAAGCCAATTAAGAATGTCATGCCCTCGTAAGTTATGTCTCTAAAGGATAATTTTTGGGAGGTGGTGGTATAAAGTGTATAGGAATATTGGTGGGTACTATTTTAATGGATACAAAGTTTCTTTCACAATGAATATAGAATGTACTTATCCTCACATTTATGTATCACCTTCTTTAGTATTGTAAATTCAATCTAATCCTTTTTCATATCTGGAAATTAATGAGTCTTATGCACTTGATTTTGGCTTCTTTGTTAATCTGCTAAATTTTGAAGTATATCAATCGCCATTTCTTTTTGGTTAAACTAGTATTTTTTAGCTGTTTGGTTTTACTTAATTGACTTATATATCACTAGAAGTTAATCAACTACATTTTAAAGTATGTTAGTTTTTTAGTTAAGTAGAACATGCATGTGGTAATAAAATTCAGAGTACAAATTGTATTAGTTCTGCTATATCTTCAATATCACCTCAGGAATTAAGATACCAGTGTTTTAATATCTGATTCTACATTGGTGGCAACTCCAAAACCACTAGACCAGGGGTCCTCAAACTTTTTAATCAGGGGGCCAGTTCACTGTCCCTCAGACCATTGGTGGGCTTGACTATAGTTTAAAAAAAACTATGAACAAATTCCTATGCACATTGCACATATCTTGTTTTGGAGTAAAAAAACAAACAGGCACAAACACCCACATGTGGCCTGCAGGCCGTAGTTTGAGGATGCCTGCACTAGACAAAAAGGAATGTGAGCTTAGAGAGGGGCTAGGAAATCTGCAATCCAAGATAAGCCTGTAAACCAAAATTTAAAAACATATGAGGAAAATGAGGCCAGGTGTTGTGGCTCATGCCTATAATCCCAGCACTTTGGGAGGCCAAGGGAGGAGGATGGATCACTTGAGGCCAGGAGTTTGAGACAGCAAGACCCTGTCTCTAAAAAAAAAAAAAAATGAGCCAATAAAATTAAGCTTCTAAAATCAATAATAAGGAGATAATTTGATTTAAATATGCATAATAGAGAGATCTGAAAATTACTTTAGTTGTTTACGCTCTGGGAGGAGATGAAGGATTAAGTAACATCTATTTTTACAAAAGAAATTATTAAAACAGGCCAGGTGCAGTGGCTCACGCCTGTAATCCTAGCTCTCTGGGAGGCCGAGGCAGGTGGATCGTTTGAGTTCAGGAGTTTGAAGCCAACCTGAGCAAGAGCAAGACCCCATCTCTACTATAAATAGAAAGAAATTAATTGGCCAACTAATATATATAGAAAAAATTAGCCGGGCATGGTGTCGCATGCCTGTAGTCCCAGCTACTCGGGAGGCTGAGGCAGCAGGATCGCTTGAACCCAGGAGTTTGAGGTTGCTGTGAGCTAGGCTGACACCACGGCACTCACTCTAGCCTGGGCAACAGAGTGAGACTCTGTCTCAAAAAAAAAAAATTATAAAAAGTACATAAATGAAACAAGAGCAGATGAATATGACAAGGAATCAGTACCTGGGGATCTCATGCATCTCTCCCAGGAATAAGTGATCCCTCATGCATTTGCTGTCTTCCAGCCAGCAGGTGTCATTCATGCCTCACCCCGCTGAGGGACACCTCTTTGCTACCTTCCAATCTGGGACCTGAAAGTCAAGGTGGGGCCGAGGGAGAGCAGCTTCAGCCCCTCTCCAGCTACCGCTCTCTACCACACCACCCTCAGCCCCCAACCATGCTGTCTCTCTCCATTTGTGTTCTCCTTTGTGTAGGAAGCAATGGGCACAGCAGACCAGTAAGTCTGCTGACCAAACAGCTATCTGGGGGATTGCCAGTTCCCACTTCCTGCAGGCACACCCAATCCTTACTAGTGATTCTCTTGGAAGTCCCTCTCCTTTGGTTCTAGAAGGGGATACAAGCCCCCACGGTGATACATGGGGAGAGAGGAAGGATGAGACTCTTTCCACAACACTGCATTTCCTTAACAAAATAAAAAAATAAAATAAAATCTTAAGGCTCACTCCCCACCAGGTGACTGAATGGATCCCTTCTTGGCCAAGGGGATCTCCTAAACTAAACTGCCTCCCAAGAGGAGGGTCAAACATGCCTCATCATGCCCCCCTCCTTTCTTGGAGACATTCTTTGTAACCCACTAACAGGCTTTAGGGTATGCAAGAGTCCTCAATTTATACAACATATATATGTCCTGTGGCTTGTTTCTGACTAACAGCTCCTTATCTTAAAACATTCCAAGCCTTTAGACAAAGCTTCATGTCTTTAGCCAATTCCAAGTCAAAGAGTCTTTAAACCCACTTATAACCTGTAAGCCTCCCCTTTCGAGATGGCCCACCTTTTCAGACCCAATCAATGTATGCCTTATGCGTATTGATGTCTGACTTTACCTGTAACTCCTGTCTCCCTGAAATGTATAAAACTGTAACCCAGCCGGCTGTAATCCAAACTGTAACCCAGCCACATCGAGTCCACTTGCTCAAGGCTTCTTGGGTGTGGCTCCAGGGTCATGGTCCTCAAATTTGGCTCAGAATACATCTCTTTAAAATTATTTTATAGAGTCTGGCTCCCTCTGCCCCCACTCCTGGGCTCAAGCAATCCTCCTGCCTCAGCCTATCAAGTAGCTGGGACTACAGGCATGTGCCACTATGCCTGGCTAATTTTTTCTATATTTTTTTTAGTTGTCCAGCTAATTTCTTTCTATTTATAGTAGAGATGGGGTCTCACTCTTGCTGAGGCTGGTCTGGAACTCCTGACCTCAAGCAATCCTCCCACCTCGGCCTCCCAGAGTGCTAGGATTATAGGTGTGAGCTACCATGCCCAGCCTTCTACTCTCTTTAATAGCATTGCTTAGCATGTGATAGGCATTCTGCATTCACAACAATGTTTCAAAGCTACATCAAAGTATAATGTCTTTCACATATACTTGAGCAACAAATAGGGATCTATAATACATTAAGCTGGCTGTGGTTCTACACGTGCAAATAAGAGAAGAAATAGAGAGTAGTGCTTAGGAATGGGAGCCCTGAAGTCGTTATGTGGCCAGGTTTGGGTCCCAGCACTGCCAATTTTTTACCTATATGACTTGAGATCTGTATGACAGTTTTTTCATTCATAAAATGAGGTTAATATAGTACTGACTTCATGGGGATGTTGTAGGGATTAAATAATAAAATATGCGTGATTCTTAGTAGAGTTCCTGGTACACAGCCTGTGCTCAATAAACATTAGCTATATGTAAAGATACCAGTTCAAGTGACAATGGGATATAAAGAAACTTTTTAGCCAGGCCTAAGTTCATACCTGCACAAGTAATGACAACTGGCTCACAGCTTTCTCCTTAATTTGGCATGGGCAAATTTCTTGATTTCAAGAATGTCAAAAGGCGACAACAATCTATACCTATATTAAAAGAGACAGAGGTGAAACACAGGTGGACAAGCGAGTCGATCAATCTGAGCCTCAGTTTCGCCATCCATACAATGGGGATGTGTGCCTCCTGAAGCTGTTGGAGAGGGACTTAGTCTGCCTTGTTCACCGCTATGTAAGAAGCGACCAATAAATACACGTTGAATGAATGAATGCAGTAAATGCGTGCTTAGTACAGCGGCCCGTAAACGGGAAGCGCTCAATAAGCGGTAGTTGTTGGCGTTAAAAAAAAGTAAAAAAGTCTCCAAGACCCTAACGCACCCCACCAACTTACACGCGAACCTGCGCAGTAACTTCTCCAGGAGGCGAGGACCTGCGACTGCGCTTGCGCATAAGCGCTTTCCACCGCCCCTCCAGGCGCGTGAGCCAGTAGGGCGGGCCTCAGCGGCGGCGCGACGAGTCCAGAGGGGAGGACTGAGGAAGGGGCGTGGCTAGCAAGCCGGCCTCGGCCACCCTCTTCCGGGCTTCGCCAGCTGCGCGCGCACCTCCCCCCCCTTCTTTTGTGGTCCGGCCCATTGCGAGGGTGACAGGAAACCCTGTGCAGGGAGCGCCGCCATCTTGGACCTGCCCGAGGAAGATCCTGAGGGAGCCGCAGGAGCAGTCGCCGCTGCCACCGCTACCGCCTCTGGCACGGGTGCACCTCTTGGCCAGCCCGCCTGTCTGCCGGGGCCTCGGCCGACCGCCGCCGCCCCCTCTTCCGCTGCGTCCGCACTCCTTTTCCTCGTCCTGACGCCCCCCTCCCGCCCGGAAAGCTGCCCAGCCACCAGCAACCCCCCAGGTAACTCAGGCCTTCCGCAGTGTCCGGCCGGCCGCGCCGCCTCGCCCGGCTCTTCCGAGGGACGCGGGCGGGGACGGCAGAGAGCCAGGCCGAGCTGGCGGCGCCCAGGGGCCGGGGCCCGTCAGGCCGCGGCGCGCCCGGGGGTCGGCGGGGAGCGCCGCGGCGCCGGCCTGACAGGACGCCCGTGCGGGGGCGGAGGTGTCCCCTCGCGCTGTTCCTGCCCAGGCTGCCTCGGCCTCCCCACCCAGCGGAGCCTCCGCTCCGAGGCGTGCGGGAAGGGTGTGTTCCGGCCTCGCCTTCCCCGCCTCCTTGGCCCAGCTGGGCAGGACCGCATCTCCCGCAGGCCCCTCTCTCCTTGCCGCCTTCCCCGCGGCTGCTGGCCGCCCCCGCGGTGTTTACCCACGCGTGCCGCGCCGCCTTGCAGCCCGCGAGCCCCGGACGTGGCGTTCCCATCCCGTAGGCCCTGAGTACAAAAGGCAGCAAGCGCCTCGCAGCCTCGGCGGCATCTTGGACTAGCTCCGGTGTCCTTGAAGATGTGGGGGACCTGTCTCAGGACCGGGCTGGGACGGGGTTTGTGGGCATGTGCTTTTGAGGTTCTGGTTTTGGTGAGTCTGTGTAAGGCCCGTGGACGTCTTAGAAGGCTCTGAACCTACGTAGTATCTAAAAATAGTGAAGAAAAAGTTTTGGCATTTGTAGAACTAGAGGACAGAACAAGAGTGTTTCGAGGGTATGCTCTCTACTGTGTGCCAGGCACAGATTTAGGTGTCTTCATACATATTTATCTTGCCTCGCGTAGCCCTTGGAAATAAGTTGAATTGTCCTTATTATATAAATGAGACTGAGGCTTGAAGTTGTGATGTGGCTGGCTAATGATGGTGCATGGAAACTGGCTTCTCCCCACACTGTGACTGGTGTTTTCTGTGCTACACTCAAAGTTAGGCTACGTTTACAGACGTGACCATTTAAAATGTTAGGTACAACTTAATTTCTTTTTCCTCTCTTCGCATTGGGTGACCGCTGATTACCCCTTCATAACCTAAAGTTCATGACAGCCTCTACACTGGCAAATCCTCATGCTTGCAACCCTAGAGGATGGCAGGATTTCCATTTTATGTATGTAGAAACAGTTCCGAGAGAGCAGGTGCTTTCCTCGTGGTCCCATGGTAATTTGTCAGAGCCCAGATTTGAACTCTTGCAGAGTTTTCTGGTTATTTCATTACTATCCCAACTGCCATTTATGTAAATGTGGTTAATAAACTTGACTTTGCAATCAGCTCCCACCTCTATTCCCCAGCCTTTTCGGAATTTTTCTCCAGAGTTCTGCTTAGTTTATTTTACTTGGTCATGCCTTGAGGCATGTAGTGGTTAAGAGTTTTGGAATGAATACTGCCAAGGGTTGCCACTCCAGTACTGCCATTTCCTAGTTAGTTAAGCGACCTTACGCGAGTTACTTAACCTCTCAGACTCAGTGTCCTTATCTATAAAGGGGATAAATTGTACCTACATCTTAGAGTTGTTGCTAGGATTAAGTGGGATTTAAAGAAAGCCCTTAGTATATTGATCGGTGTATTGTAAGTGCTCCAATGTCTGTAACGGTTCCAGGCACATAGTAGGTGTTTAATATCTGTTGAAAGATAGGTTTGGAGAGCTGTAGAGTTAGACCTGGGCCTTAATACTAGCTCTCCATTTAGTAGTATATGACCACAGGTGTATCACTTCTTTGACTTGGTTTCCTTATTTGCAAAATGAATTTTTAGGATGAGAGATTGTTTATAAGGTAGCTGACATGTATTAGGCACTGACTAAATAGCAATATTGTGAAGGTGTATAACTTTATATACTAATAGCTGTTAAAAAATTCCTTGGTATTAAAGCTACATTTTAAAAAGCTTTTTCTTTTTATATTTCATGTTAAGCTTTATAATTGTTGCATACTTCAACTTTGCAAAAGAATTTGGAATGTTCACAACTGATTTTTATCAGCATCAAATATCTTTGCATAATAATAGTAAAGTGTATTATTGGAGGAAACTTGGTTAAGGCTAGGGCAGTTGAGAGATTTTTAAAGGTTGAAAATTTTTTCTGTGGCTAAAAATGCTAGGCATGGCTGAAGACAAATTACAAATAGAGCTGTTAGAGATACTGTACTTTTTAAAAACTTTTCATTCTAGACAATTTTAAATGTATACAAAATAAAGTAGCATATTGAACATTTGTTTACCCATCAGCCAATGTCCACAGTGATCAATCTTGCTTCATCTGTACACACTTGCCTCTTCCCTGCCAAATTATTTTGAAGCAATCTCAGATGTCATGCTATCAGTAAAATTTTCTTTTGTTATTATTAATCCTTTTAACTCTAGTTGTAAGTGCTGCATAAGTGTAAAGTTTTTTTTTTTTTTTAAGTACTTCTGAGAACAGAGGTACAGTATTGGAGTACTTTATTTCCTGTACATAGCATGCCATCATAATTAATTAGCTGGAAGATTTGCCTTTCTCTTGACACATTAAGCAATCCTGTTATTTTTTTTTTATCATTCACATCATATAAAAATATGACATTAAATAACTTGTCAAAAGTGAAGTTTGTTTTTTTAAGTGGGCCTGACTGAATAAATGGGTGGATTATTGTCAGAGGTTGTACTACTTTTGAGAAAAGGAAATTGACCACTCATTTTGATTAGGTTTTTAGATTAACTGTAGAAGTTTTGCGTTCACCTTACTAACAAATCAGGTAGCATTCCACTTTAGTGGGCCTCTAAGCAAATCAGAATGCTTCTGTACTTGAGTTCCTTGAAGGCAGAGACAATGTTGTCTTTTTTGATCACTACTATGTTGTCCAAGTCTAGCATAATGCTTTGAGCTTAGTATATACTGAACAAATATTTTATGTTGGAATCACAAAAGCAGTCTATCTTGGTAATAGTGTTTTTAACAAAATGTCTTGCATGTAAAAAAAAAAAACCCAAACAAACTTACCAATTGAAATAACGAGGTTGAGAATTTAAATTACCTGGAATATTTAGTAGGTTGTTTTTTCCCCCATTGTTAGGTCTTGAATCAGCTATGTAAAAATTATGTAGTAATATAAGCTCTAAGGAGTAGAATAAAACAGCTGTTTAACAGTTGTGAAGGCCGGGTGCGGTGGCTCATGCCTATAATCCTACCACTCTGGGAGGCCGAGGCAGGAGGATTGCTCTAGGTCAGGAGTTCGAGTTTAGCCTCAGCAAGAGCGAGACCCCATCTCTACTAAAAAAAAAAATAGAAAGAAATTAGATGGACAACTAAAAATATATAGAAAAAATTAGCCGGGCATGGTGGCGCATGCCTGTAGTCCCAGCTACTTGGGAGGCTGAGGCAGAAGGATTGTTTGAGCCCAGGAGTTTGAGGTTGCTGTGAGCTAGGCTGACACCACAGCACTCTATCCCAGGCAACAGAGCCAGACTCTGTCTCAGGAAAAAAAAAAATGGTGCGTTAAATGCACCTATAGCCTTGTGGACTGAAGCTTTTGTTTCTGTAAGGTATTTCTAAGTAGATTTCTGGGCCCAAAGGATGGTTTGAATTATTTTTAAGAATTTAATAATACTGATTACTTTCCAAAAATGTTGCGGAATTTCAGTCTTCCACAGCAGAGTGTATGAAAGTGTTTACCTTCACATCTGTACCCGTACATTTCAAAAGCCATTTATTTATATGTCTGTATAATTTTATTTAGGAAGGTGTCTGATTCAGTAAATAGAAACCATGTATTCTATTTTTGTCATAGCAATGATTAATCTTTAATATGTGTTTAGTAACAATTTAGATTTAAGTGTATTGATGTGGAAATACATCCATGGTTTCACTGAGCGACAAAAAATATATGAGGCTGAGTTTTATGTGATGGCATACTCCATTTTTAAATATACTTCTCAACAGTGGTATATTTCATGTTTAAGAGATGAGGTTGAGAAATTCTTTGTTAAAGCAATATTAAGCATAGTTAATATTTTAAAGCGGCCACTTGAATGCATGGTACAATAATTATTAGTGTTAACTATGCATTTAGTAAACATTTCTCTTGACAACCAGGAAGTCTAAAGCTAAATTTTACATGCACTGATAGAAATGCTGTTACCCTAAACTTTTAGTAAAATTATCATCCCTCTTTTTCTAATTTTGATTTTTTGCTTTTATCAATCTGTCTGAATATATCTGTAATAAACTACGTTAGGTAGGGATAATCATGGTCTTTGGAATCAGGTCTGGGTTCAAGTTCCCATTTACTAACTTTGTAACCCTGGCCAAATTAGTGAATTTCTCCAAGTCTCAGTTTCTTCAATTTTTGCATGGACATAATGATAATGACTCTGCAGAGTTGTGAGAATTAAGTAAGAATTATAAAAGACAGTGTAGGGAAAAGTAGTATAGATCATCATTGCATGGTTTATTCTCAAATATTAGTTCCCTTAAGAAACTTTTTTGTAAGTAGATAAATTACAGTATTATAAATTATTACCAGTATTACCATTCATCTGTGTCTATAAGTTCTGATCACATTGTATCTTCTGAATGTAATTATTTAATACTTCTTATTCCGAATATTAGAACCAAGTGAGTGAATGCTATAGAGCTTCATTGTACATCTCATAAACATGTGGAGGAGGCAGGATGGTGTAGTGATAAAGGGGTGGAGTGTGTGGAAGAGAATCTGCAGCGGAACAGTCCTAGGCTGGCTTAGTACAGATTTGGCTGTGTAACCTGGGCATGTTACCTGTTGAGTCTATTTCCTCATCTGTAAAATGAAGATAATAGTAACTATATTGTAAGGATAATAGTAGGGATTAAATGAAATTGCATGTGAAGTATTTAGCACATTGCTTGGCATATGTTAAATGCACAATAAATGGTAACTATAACAATTTTTTTTGTTATTAGTTTACAAGTTGTTCATTATGTATTTAATGACACCTGTTGTCTGAAATGTAGTACTCCTTTTTTCTTAAAGAAATCTAAGGCATTAAAGGAGATCTTGTTTACATATGAACTTTATTCAGATGCTTTTTGTAAAACATGGAAAAAAGTGATTTTAATCGCCCCAGTAGTTATGTACAAGTGTGAAATATTACCAAGGTACCAAGGTTTTTTTTTTTTTAAGTAGTGGAGAGCGTTAGTGTTGAGTGGACTCATGTTTTCAGAGTGTCTCAATTAGACTAACATTTCTTGTCCTTTTTTTGGACTGGAGAGTTCTCTAAGTAAAACAAAAGCACCAGTGAATACCAGGGGAAAAACTTCTTTTTCCCTTTTCCAAAGCTCGGTAAAAATACATTCCTCACCTCAACTGTAGTATGTTTTATGTTGAAGAAATGAGGTTGGGAAATCCTTTGTTAAAGCAGTATTAAGCATAGTTAATGTTTAAAGGGGGTCACTGAGTATAGTTCTACTGCAAATACATAATTTTGACTGAATTTATCAATAAACTATGGGAATATATGTAAACCTAGCCAGTATTTTCTTAGAGTAAGAAAGAGAGGTACTGTTTTAGGTGTAGGTGGCTACAGTGTTAGATGTTTTCTGCCTTCGTTGTCTACTGAAATTAGTAAATTTGAATAGTTTTCCTTTAAGTCTGCTTTTACGGTTTTTATTTGTAATTTTTAAAGAAACTTGAACCAGAAAATTGTGTGGTAAGGTGGAGACAAAGTGCTGGTATTCAATCTGAAATAGTGATCATTTCTTTTATTTGGAAATAGTTTCTACTATATTAATGCTTGTAATTAAGACTTTTTTTTCAAAATTAGTGTTCTCAGATATTTAATAACTGAATGCTTTGTATGATAATTAGCAGATACACAAATGAGTACAACTAGAATTGGGTTGTAATTTCATGATTAGCCTTCAGAGCATTTGAAGAAGAAATTGGAATTGTTAGCGGCCATAGTGGAAGGAAGTAAAGTATGTACAGCCAGAACTTTTAGTTAGAAGGAGGAATGGAAATAGGAAAATCAAGGGAAGAACACAAGAGAAACAATAATTTGAAGGTGGCTAAGTGATTACTGTTACCTACATTTGGGGAAAGAAGAGTTTAGAAGTGGAGTTAAAAATTAATTAGAAGAAAAGAGTCTGGGAAGGATGCAGATTTGAAGTTAATAACTTTTAAATGTTTGAGATGAGTCTTTATCCTTAAAAAAAAAAAAAAAAAAAAAAAAAAAAAAAAAAATAACTTTTAAATGGCCAGGCGTGGTGGCTCACACCTGTAATCCTAGCACTCTGGGAGGCCGAGGCTGGCAGATTGCTCGAGGTCTGGAGTTCAAAACCAGCCTGAGCAAGAGCGAGACACCGTCTCTACTATAAACAGAAATTAATTGTCCAACTAACATATATAGAAAAAATTAGCCGGGCATGGTGGCGCATGCCTGTAGTCCCTGCTACTCGGGAGGCTGAGGCAGCAGGATTGCTTGAGCCCAGGAGTTCGAGGTTGCTGTGAGCTAGGCTGACGCCACAGCACTCTAGCCAGGGCAACAGAGTGAGACTCTGTCCAAAAAAAAACAAAAAACCTTTAAATATCTTTTTTTTTTTTTTTTTTTGAGACAGAGTCTCGCTTTGTTGCTCAGGCTAGAGTGAGTGCCGTCGCAACAGCCTGGCTCACAGCAATCTCGAACTCCTGGGCTCAAGCAATCCTGCTGCCTCAACCTCCCGAGTAGCAGGGACTACAGGCATGCACCACCAAGCCCGGCTAATTTTTTCTATATATGTTAGTTGGACAATTAATTTCTGTCTGTTTATAGTAGAGACGGGGTCTCGCTCTTGCTCAGGCTGGTTTCGAACTCCTGACCTCGAGCAATCCGCCCGCCTTGGCCTCCCAGAGTGCTAGGATTACAGGCGTGAGCCACGGTGCCCGCCTGAAATATCATTTTTAATGTAAGATTATTTTTCTCTCTGTATTTGGCATCTGGGTTAGAGAAGTGGTGAATAATCTAGACCAATTTTAGCCTCGGGACCAAGTTCATTCATTTTTTTTTTTTTTTTTAAGAGGTGGCATCTCTCTGTCCCCCATGCTGGAGTGTAGTAGCCCCGATCATAGCTCTAGCTCACTGTAAACTTAAAACTCTCAAGCTCAAGCAGTCCTCCCACCTTAGCCTCCTGAGACGCTGAGACTATAGGCATGTGCCAACACATCTGGCTAATTTTTAAATTTTTTTGTAGAAATGGGGTCTTACTGTATTCCCTAGGCTGGTCTCAAACTCCTGGCCTCAAGTAATCCTCCTGCCTCAGCCTCCCAAAGTCCTGGGATTACAGGCATGAGCCACTGCACCTGGCCCAAGTTCAAATAAGTTTTGAGTTCCTACCCCTGGAAAAGGGAATAAAATTATTATAATGTTCAGAATCAGAGTAAACCTAACCAGAAAAACTCCTTTCCCTGAAAGAACTGGTTAAGGAAGTTTTCAGTGATGCAGAAGACTGATTATAAATGTGTTGGAACATGCCAAACTGGAATGTATAGCAAGGCATCTACTTTTGCTCAGTGTAATACATATAGCTAAATGAGAAGACTGTATTGTGTAAAGTGATTGTTTAATAATTTGTTGTAATTAACAACTTTCTGTCCCATGATAAAATGATTCACTTATTTTAAATATATATTCTTTCTACAGATTCAATTTTATTAGTTATATAGAACTTTTACTTGAAATATGGTATATAATAAGGTAATAATTTCAGTAAATAAATGTCACCAGTGGTGCCGTATGTCAGCCTTGTGTAATGTGACATTGACAAACACAGTAAAAACCAGATTAAAAAATACTAATCAAACTTTAAAAATCAGATTAAATCTTCATATATATATAAAGAACTTTTGTCTTAAGCTGAATACTAGTTTGAGAATAAACTTTATTAGAAGTTATTACAAGTATAAGAATTCATCCCTTGTTTCTCTAGCACCTAGCACAATGTCTGACACATTCAAGGCATTAATTTGAATAAATTGGAGAGATTTTGGTTTTTTTTAAGTAGAGAAATTAGAATTCTTCAGGTTAAGTTTATGTGAGGGTTAGGAATGGGCTGTGATCTTTTGAAATATCTTCTAATATAGAAACTTTCAAATTTTACAACCACAAATACAATTTTATGGCATTAGTTCTCAGCTCCTAGAATAGTATATAGCAAGCACCTAATATATTATTAATCTGCAAGTCCTATATCAGGTTGAGCCTGTGAAATTGCCAATAATAATTGACTTAAATCTATAGGGATAACAGTTTCATGTGATTCAATTTAATTCTAACATTAATTTTGTTTGGAAATCATATGATTGCTTTCTTTGGATGTTTTGCTTAACTATTGATTTAAAATAGAGTAAAAAAGTTATTTTGTTTATAAGTTAATAATTCTTTTTTATATATACATTCTGTTTAAAATCAGGTTCTGAACAAGTATGCCATCAGTAACTCGCTTGATCGGTTAACATTGAAGGGAACTTTAGAGGCAGAGGGGACTATTCATAATGATGTTTAACTTAAATTTATGAAGACTTTCTTTGTTTGAAATTTTCCAGAGTAATATTTTTTATTGGATGTTTCCTAAAGTAAAATATTGGAGTTGTTTGGGTGTAAATGGTTTCTCTTTTTTTGATGGTTTTTTGTTTTATTTTTGAGACAGACAGGGTATTTCTTAGTTGCCCAGGCTGGAGCATAGTGGGCGGGATTCATAGCTCACTGCAGCCTCCAACTCCTGGGTGCAAATGATCTTTCTGCCTCAGCCTCCTGAGTAGCTGAGACTACAAGTGCGTGCCACCATGCCTGGCTAATTCTTACTATCTCTGTAGAGACAGGGTCTTGCTATGTTGCCCAGCCTGGTCTTGAACTCTGGCCTCAAGCAATCCAATTCTCCCTCTTCAGCCTCCCAAAGTGCAGAAATTACAAGCATGAGCCACTGTGCCTGGACAGTTTCTCATGTTTCTATGAATAATGCATGAGAATGTTAAAGCATCATTCATCTAAGAGGATTTGTATATTTCATCAATATGGGAAATGCGATTTTATTAAGACTTATTGTAACCAACATTTTGTTTGTATTCAGTGTGCTTTATCTTATATATCTTTAAAGGATAGCAGTGATCAGTTTGAATAATTTGTGTGTATACTTTTCTTAAGTAACACAGTTTTCTTTGTTTTTAGTGCCACCATGGCAACTGCACCGTACAACTACTCTTACATCTTTAAATATATAATTATTGGTAAGTTTATTTAACTTACACTCTTGTTACACAAAGAAGGTTCACATACAAACTATTTATGTACTAATACTTAAACAGTATCACTTCTGAAGAAGTGATTTTTCTCACTGTAAAACTAAAGATCCTTTATTTAATAAGATTTATTTTTGCATTAACAATGTATCTTTTGCATTGTGACCCTGGATACTTCTATAGTACAGTGCTGGGTACTTTGTGATTTGATGTTGGTTGTTCTTGAGGGCTGCTTGAAAGCTTGTTGATACTGGGAATGAGATAATGTCCTAGGAGTGCTGAAACATTCCAAAAACACCATGAAAGTCCTCGGATCCCCCAGGTTCCAAAAGTTGGTAGAGAATATTGTTTGATTCAGAGTAAATTGTATAATATACATAAAATATAATATTTCCCTCACTTGGTGTTTTTCCCTTAAATTTCAAGATTTTTCTCAAAAGTCTTAATGCTATTTATCCAAGCATGGTTGTAAGAGTACATTTTAAAGTACAGATGCTTTTCAGTGAATTATTTACATTAGAACAGTTTAATGTTGAGGTTACATGACTTTATAATGTTTCCTTCACCAACAGTTAAAATTGCTATAGTACAGTCAGATATCTGTTCTTTTATTGGTTTTCATATAGTGCAAATTTTTTTATTTTATGGAAGTCTATGAGAAATATAAGAAATATGAGATGAGATAGGGACCTAGTTGAATCAAGCTTCCAAAACTTGGTTATTTATGCTTGTTATATGCTGCCCCATTTGTCATTCTTAGGAATCTTTTACTTCTGTGCATGGGTTAAGGGAAAAAACCAAAACAAAACTTTGAAATAGCCCAAAGTAAAAAATACCATAACAACAATTTAAGTTCTCTCTTAAAAAGTTCTTCCCAACTGGTGGTTATTTATTAATGTAATAATTGACAACCAAATACTGTCACTGCTGAAGGTTGGGAAGAGTCAATTTATATACTACAGTGAAACTGACCTAAGATCTTTTGACTCCATTATAAAGTAGGAAAGTACAGTTTTTCTGTGTCCCAGAAACTTGGGGTGTGATATAGTAAGGGGTTTAGCAATCATTGCGTATAATTGTAAGAACATAAAATTAAGAAATACAACTGTCACCTGAAACTTTTTTTTTTAAACAGGGGACATGGGAGTAGGAAAATCTTGCTTGCTTCATCAATTTACAGAAAAAAAATGTAAGTTCAATATGTGAGGTAAAATATTAATAGATTTCTTTATTATCATGTTTTTGCTTTTTAAAAAGTGTCATTTTTAGTGTACCTTATGCATTTAAGTATAACCTTTCCCTATATTGGCACTTTTGTCCTAAGGTACAGTGAATTTTTAATAGGTACAGATGAAATGACATATACCAGTATATTTTAGCGTGTTGACTTTTGTACACATTATATAATTGGATTCACTTGTTTAGATTTCTTGCTAAAAATTTAAAGTTAATTTTTTAAAATGCGTAGAATAATGTCAAATTCAGGTAATCTTTTTCTGTTACAGAAATTGGTTATCAGGGAAGATTTGCTGGTTATGTTATTTGTAAAATAATAGATATGAAATACTTAAGGTGGAATTCTTTCTACTGTCATGGGTGATAGCAGAAGGGACCAGTTTGTTGTAACCGATATGCTAAATACAATTGAAAGCATTCCTATATAGTTGAAATTATTTCTTCGGCATTTTTGTGCTGCTTACCACAGAGGTTTGACGTTTTATGAAGTGTACAGTGTGGTCTGTGTACCTGTACCAAAGAGTAGTGGGTTTAGGTTGTAAGTGGACTAATTATAAGGAAAGGGCTAATAAATCTGTCCTGTTGGCTTAAACATATATAACTTGTCATTGTGTAATAAGTATATATTAAGCATGATGATTTTCTTTGAGACACTGTTAATATTTTCTAGGATAAAAATTTGTTTGACGAACAACTCCCAGAGTCCCAAGACCATTGATTGATTTGTTTATAGGTAATGATTGTCAGAAGGCTAAATAGTGTAATATTGATACTGTGAAGTGTTAAAATCCTTTTTTTTTACTTAGCAGATTCTTTCAGTTGAGGGGTCAGCAAACTGTGGCCAGTAGGCCAAATCTATTCACTGCCTGTTTCAGTTGAATAGTTGTGACAGAGACCTTTTAGCCTACAAAACTTTAAAATGTTTACCATTTAGTCCTTTTCAGAGATTTGCTGACACTCATTTTAGTCCAGTCACATTTCTTTCCTTCTTCTGGGTCTTCGCTAATTTTTGTTTCCAGTGGTAGCTTTAGTCTGTTTCTAGCCCATTAGTATCAGTAAATCATTTAATTATTCAGTGGATTTTTCTTTAGTTCTTTAATTTGAAGTTTTCTGAAAGTTGGGATATATTTTTTTCCCTCTCTAACAGTTATGGCTGATTGTCCTCATACAATTGGTGTTGAATTTGGTACAAGAATAATCGAAGTTAGTGGCCAAAAAATCAAACTGCAGATTTGGGATACAGCAGGACAGGAACGGTTTAGGGCTGTTACACGAAGCTACTACAGAGGAGCTGCAGGAGCCCTTATGGTGTATGATATCACTAGGTAAGAGATTAATCATTTTTCAACCTTCCTACTTGGGGAAAAAAATCTACTTTGGGTAATTTTTTAAAAAATTTTTATAAATTCATCTTTTCACTCAGATTCAGATGATAACTTTGGGTAATTTTTAAAAGAAATCGATTTAGGTATTCTTTCATTTGTAATTGTATGACTGTAAATGAACTTATTTGGGTTTCTTCTCTATAAGTTGGTATATAAAACTTGATTATAACATGTTTGTTTCCTTTTCTGAAAGTCAGTATGACTGAAGAAAAACTTTAGGGAGATGTTGGGTAGAGCTAGTAGAAGAATATAGTTTGAAAAGCAGCATCAGTTGAATTATTTGAGGAGAAATAATATTTTATACTGTTCTTTCATTTCAGTAAAAAGTAAACAAGTCTTGGGGAATTACTCTATTCAGTTTCTAGTGTTAAAGTTTACATCTTCTCAAAATAAGGCCAAGCGAAGAATTAATTAGTTCTGCTAATACAGCATGGGAAATCATAAAAAGTTCTAAGCTTGCACCTGAAAGTTTTGAGTATATTTAATTGTTCATTTACTTAAATTTTTTTTTGTCTTAAAATGGATTAAAGTGACTTCGAATACTGCATGTGGCAGATTAAATTTACTTCAACATAGCTATTTCTGGAAACTCAGAGTACTTGATATAAAGAAATGAAACTACTGTATGTAAAGGCTTGGCTTTGGAGAACATGGAAAACTGTGCTATGTCATTCAAACTGCTGTTTTTCTATAAGGTAGAAAATGAACTGGATCACCTTTCATGTTGATGCAAAGCACCAGTAAAAAGTAGCGTGACTCTTTTTTGGGGGGTAGAGATGGGTGAGTGGGACCAAGTGATAATTAGACTTTCAAACATATTTCCTTTTCACAAATACTTTATACTGTTTCCTCTTGAAGTGTCACAGTGCAAATGAGCATGGGAAATTCTGCAGTAAAGAAATTGTTTACTGTTTAACTTTGTTAAATTTGGTGTTTCCTAAGCTTATTTTATTGAGGAACGTACTTTGGGATGCGTTAGAATAAAGATAGTGGCTGATTATAATTATAGTGCTTAAATTTTCAGTAAATTCTCGAATTGGGTGATCTCAGAGCAAAACAGAGTGAAACAAGCCATAATGCTCTTCACTATGGCCAGGCAATTAGTAATATGATCAGTAAATAGTAGGAAAAATAGAAATAGTGGAAAGACTGTTAAGGAACTTGGCCATCTATATAGAATTGTCTCATTTTAAAAATGAGGAATGCATTTCTGAAGACTTCACATAATTAAAAACTCCATGCATTTTTAATAAAATTTATAGTGATGTGTGTTTAAAATGTATTTGTTTTTTCTTTTAAATGTACCTTCCTTATAAACATAGTAAATACTTCGGTAAGATTTTTGTATTGCTTCAAGTCATCAAAAGTACTTCATTTAGAAACAATTGAAATGTCCTTCAACTAAATGGATACACATGATGTGATATATCCATATAATGGAATGTTATTCAGCTATAAAAAGGAAAAAGTACTAATACATGCTACAATGTAGATAATACTTGAGAACATGCTAAGTGAAAGAAGCCAGACACAAAAGGGACACATATTGTATGATTTCATTTATGAAATATCCAGAATTAGGTAAATTTGTAGAGACAGAAAGTGGATTGCTAGGGTTTGGGAAGTGCATTCTATTGGGTATAAGGGTTTGTTTCTCTTTAGGGTGATGAAAATGTTCTAGAATTAGAGAGGGGTGATCAGTTGCACAACTTTGTGAATGTACTAAAAATAAGTTATATACTTATTGCTTTTAAAAGGGCAAGCTTTATGATATGTTCATTATATCTTAATAAAACTTACTGGAAAAAAGTACTTCAGACTTTAGACAAGTACTTTTTTTTTCTGTGTTGCTCAAGCTAGAGTGTGGTAGCATCATCATAGCTCACTGTAACCTCAAACTCCTGGGCTCAAGTGATCCTCCTGCCTTAGCCTCCCCAGTAGCTGAAACTACAGGCATGCACCATGATGTCTGGCTACTTTTTCTATTTTTAGTAGAGACAGGGTCTCCTTCTTGCTCAGGCTGGTCTTGAACTACTGACCTCAAGCAATTCTCCCGCCTCAGCCTCCCAGAGTGCTAGGATTACAGGCATGAGCCACCTTACCTGGCATAGGCAGGTGCTTTCTTGACTCGGTGATACTTTTGATGTTACAGTCACGGTACCAGTTTTTTTCTGTTTTAATCCTTGACATTTTGCAAACTTAAAAGAATAATACTTTTTATTCTTGGCATTAACTCTAATTGTTAGAGGGTGCTTTTTTAGATTGACAGCATAGCCCTGGCAGTTTTTTGCCATATCAATTTGATATGTCTAACATCCATATCAGTGTTAGGAAAATTTTAGCATTTTTTAAAGCACTAGTACCACCAATTAATGAATATTTATTTATAGATTTAAGATTATCATTATATTTTAAATTGAATTTTAAGTTACTAACATAACTTCCAGAAACCTTGGCAGAAGTTATGGTACCTGTAAATAATGTGGTTTATAAGATCTTGATACAATAGTATTTACAAAAGCCTTTTTGTTTATCTCACTTTCCCTGCCAGCTTTGAAATTTTAAATTTATCAAAATCAGCATAAATGTTTAGGCTTATTTAAGGTTTGTTCATGAAGTAAAACATACTTGTGTAAAGTCAAGGTATGCCAGTACTACAAATATTGTACAGTGATAAGGCCTGTGCTTTTCAAAAATGATACTTGCTCTGGGCATAGTGACTCATGCCTGTAATCTCAGCAGTTTGGAAGGCTGAGGCAGGAGGATTGCTTGAGGCCAGGAGTTCAAGACCAGCCTGGGCTACATAGTGAGACACTAACTCTATGAAAGCTAAAAAGTAAGGCCAGGCGCGGTGGCTCACGCATGTAATCCTAGCACTCTGGGAGTCCGAGGTGGGCGGATTGCTCGAGGTCAGGAGTTCGAAACCAGCCTAAGCAAGAGCAAGACCCCGTTTCTACTGTAAATAGAAAGAAATTAATTGGCCAACTAATTTATATAGAAAAAAATTAGCCGGGCATGGTGGCGCATGCCTGTAGTCCTTGGGAGGCTAAGGCAGTAGGATTGCTTGAGCCCAGGAGTTTGAGGTTGCTGTGAGGTAGGCTGACGCCACAGCACTCACTCTAGCCTGGGCAACAAAGTGAGAAAAAAACTTAAAAAAATAAATAAATAAATAAAAATGATATTTGAACGTTGTTTACTTAGAAAATTCTGAAACACTGTTGGGGGGGCGCTATTTCGATATATGGCATTTTTGTTTTGACATTTAAATGGAGATTTATGTATACTATGATAAAGTACCAAAAAGGAACCTGAGAAACAAGTTCTTATCAGTTGTCATTGGGAAAGGATTAAATATTTTGAATATTGAAATTTATGTGAGTGCTGGCAGCTGGAGAGCATGGAATATATTCATAAGGGTAAACTAGAAACACTTGGAGGACAGATGGTATGTGTAAAAGGGCTCAAGGCCTGGCTTTGACATCTTTTAAATCTTTATGGGCTTCTGTTTCCTCACATGGTAAATAAGTAAGATGGATTAATGTCCTGTGAGTCTGTAAATCAGAACATTTTTAACCTTTTTTGTTGTCTTGACCCCTTTGGTAGATTCTATTCTGTATAATGTTGTAAATAATTTGGGTTTGTTTGCCATCTTAGCGCCTATTTGGCTAGTGCAAATGAACCTATGAGTTTTTAAGCTCTTGCTTAGAGAAAGTATAGAAATGGGACAATCTGAATCCCAAATGATTTAGCTGCCTGATAAGTAAGAGTACAAAGTTAGAATAAACTTTTTTTCTGATGTCTGGGTACTTCAATTTCTAGTCAGATGTATTAAATGTCTTTTTAAAGCCAGTTTTTATGCAGTTATAGTTTAGTTTACTCTTTAATTATTAAGGAAAGGTGAATTATGTGCCAGCTTATTATAGTGTTGACTGTCTTGGTTTCTAATTGAAAATTAAAATTTAAAGACATACAAAAATATTTTCAAAAAAATATTTTCATTGAATGTGCTATTGGTTAGGCATTTTGATTCTCATTTGTCTCTGTTTTGTGATTGAAAATCTGGATGATTTAAAAATTTTAGTTTTGACTTCAGATTGGAAATTCTGAGTGCAGAATTTTCTAACAGTTTTCTGTATTGTTCATTGCTTGCGTATTGACCTGTCCACAATGTGCTTTTAAATGTAAACAATTACTTCTGACATGTAATTAGCAAAGTTGTTGGATATCGAGTTATTTGCTTAAATGTAATGGGTTTGGCTAGATATTTGAAAAGTATGTGATTGTATTTCACAACTGTTCTTCAAATTAACTAGTCAAAGCAAGAATACTCTTTTAGGATCTGTTGATTAAAGTATATATTTTAAATATTTGTTGAAGTTTCTTTTCTCTTTAAATGGCAATTACATGGTAGTCACAAATTTAAACTTTAATTTTTGCAGAAGAAGTACATATAACCACTTAAGCAGCTGGTTGACAGATGCACGGAATCTCACCAATCCAAATACTGTAAGTTAAATGACATTTTATTATACAGAAAATTAAGATCTAAGCTAACTCAAAAAGGAAAGCCATTTACTGGTGAGATTTTTGTATTTAAATACTAAGAATGAGAAAATATTTATTTTATTCTTCAATTAATTGAAGAAAATTTAACATTTTTTTTCAGTTCTAATTATCTCAGATTTTGCCTTTTATTATACTTAGTTTTTTTGTTCGTTTGTGGTTTTAAAAATGTTGTGAATGTGGTGGTGATCTTGTGTCAATTTGGAATCTGAAATTATAATGTTGAAAGGGCTCTGCATTAGTTTTATAGAATGTTACCATTGAAGAAAACTGGGTAAAGTGTACAAGAGATCTCCCTGTTATTTCTTATAATTGCATGTGAATCTGCAGTTATCTCAATAAAAATGTCAATTAAAAATCAAAAGGGTTCTCCATGCTTTAAAAAACTAGCATCTTAACCAGACTGGAAGTTCTTTATTGAGATTTTAAAGGCCAGATGCCATGCCAGACTGCAGTGTACAAAGATAAATGTTGGTCCTTGGTCCCCAAGAAGTTAATAGGCTAGCAGGGAGAGAACCAGCAAGTATCCAGATAACCATGTTGCAGAGCAGACTGAAATATGAATTCCCCAGCACAGTGCTGGGGGACCCATGGTCAGTGCCATCTGGAGAAACAAGCTGTACAGAGGAGTGGTGTTCAAACTGGTCCTTGGGGAGGGGTGGTGGGTTAGGTTTCAGTAGAAGTTGTAGAGGGTATTCCCAGAACAATGTGAGGAAGGGCACTGTGCTGTGACTGACTGAGCTTCACAAGAACAAGGCCTGTGCCTCACTTTGCATTATGTCCCCAGCCCTAGCAGAGGCCTGGCTCAGCAAATAATGTAATCAGTGTAAGATTAGCTTTTATTAGGAATAGCAATTTAATCATATTGGGAGTCAGTTAACATTGTTTGCCTGTTATGTTAGGGGACTGTGCCTGTAACATTCATTTCCATTATCACATTAAACCCCTTGTAGGTGTACATATAAACCTGTAGGTGAATGTTGATAGCATTTTTACTCAGTAGCCAAAAACTGGGTACAGCCCAGCTGGCTTTTGTTAGGTGAGTGGTTAAATGATCTGGTACATCCATACAGTGGACTACTACTCAGCCATACATAGGAATGAATTATTGATGCATGCAACAATTTGAGATGGATCTCAAGGGCATTATGCTGAGTAAAAAAAAGCCAGTCTCAAAAGGTTATATATATACTATGTGATTCCATTTATAAAACATTTTCAAAATGTCAAAATTACTGAGTTGGAGAATAGATTAGTAGTTGCCAGGGGTTTGCAATGGGGGTGGAGGGTGGGAGTGGTGTGACTATAAAGAGGGCAGCACAAAGCAGTTTCTTTGTAGCAAGGCAACAGTTCTGTATTCTGTTATAGACACAAATCTATACCTGTGATAAAATTGCTTATACTAACTATACACACATTCATATTCTCTCTCTCTCTCTTTCCTGTAAAAACTGTGAAATATGAATAAGGTCTGTAGAGTATACCAATGTCTTTTCTAGTTTTGAGAGTGTACTGTATAGTTATGTAAGTTGCTGTCAATGGGGTACCTTGGTGAAGGTTCATAGGACCTTATTTTTTTAAGCTCTGTGAGTCTGTAGTTATTTCAAATAAAATGTTAAAACAAAATTCACTGTAAAGGGTCCATGGAGGAGTATATAAAAATTAACTGTGTGTCTTTCTTGTCTCATTTATGCACTTTGAAATCTAACTGGAGCTTCAGAAGAAAAAAAATCTTTTAAGGTCCAGTTCAAATGTTATATTTTCTATAAGGTTGCCTTTGATTTCTATGTAGAAGTTATGTACTCATTTTGTTGCTGGCATGTATTGTACCTCTGTGTAATTAGCATGCCACTTTATGTCTCCCCTTTTAGGGAGTTAGAAAGCCCAGTTTGGAAATTCACAGTGAATTGGGAGGGGAAGCAGTAGTTCTTGTTTTGAGTACTTGTCTTATAATGGCCTTGCACTAGGCCACTCTGATTTTACCAGACTTGATTTTCTATAAATTGATTTCCTTTTTAAGTGTCATTACTTTGTTCTTTAAAAGACTAGTGGAGTGAACATAACCCTGATACCAAAACCAGGAAAGGATGCAACAAAAAAAGAAAACTACAGACCAATATCCCTTATGAATATAGATGCAAAAATTCTCAACAAAATCCTAGCCAGTTGAATCCAGGTGCCTGTCAAGAAAATAATCCATCACAACCAAGTGGACTTTGTCCCAGGGATGAACAACATACTCAAATCTATAAATGTAATTCACCATATAAACAGAAGCAAAAATAAAGACCATATGATCCTCTCAATAGATGCAGAAAAAGCATTTGACAAAATTCACCACCATTTTATGATAAGAACGCTCAACAAAATAGGCATAGACGGGACTTACCTAAAAATGATACAAGCCATATATGACAAACCCACAGCCAATATCATACTGAATGGGGAAAAATTGAAAGCATTTCCACTTAGAACTGGAACTGGACAAGGTTGCCCACTATCTCCACTTCTATTCAACATAGTGCTGGAAGTCCTTGCTACAACAATCAGACAAGAGAGTGGAATTAAGGGCGTCCAAATGGGAGCAGAAGAGATCAAACTCACTCTTTGCTGATGACATGATATTATACCTAGAAACCCCCAAGGATTCAACCAAGAGACCTTGATCTGATAAATGAATTTGGTAAAGTCTCAGGATACAAAATCAGTACACAGAAATCAGAGGCATTCATGTACGCCAACAACAGTACAAGTGAGAACCAAATCAAAGACTCAATTCCCTTCAAAATAGAACAAAGAAAATAAAGTACCTTGCAATATATTTAACTAAGGAGGTAAAAGACCTCTACAGGGAGAACTATGAAACACCGAAGAAAGAAATAGCAGAGGACATAAACAAGTGGAAGAATAGACCATGCTCATGGGTCGGCAGAATTAACATTAAAATGTCTATACTACCCAAAGTGACCTACAGAATCAACGCAATCCCTATTAAAATACCATCATCATTTTTCATAGATACAGAAAAATTAATTTTATGCTTCGTATGGAACCAGAGAAGACCCCATATATCAAAATCAATCCTAGGCATAAAAACAAAATAGGAGGTATCAATTTACCAGATTTCAAACTATACTACAAGACTATAGTAATTAAAACAGCTTGGGACTGGCACAAGAACAGGGACATTGACCAGTGGAACAGAACAGAGAACCCAGATATAAAACCATCCTCAGATAGCCAACATTTAATCTTCAACAAACCAGACAAAAACATACACTGGGGAAAAGAATCCTTATTCAGTAAATGGTGCTGGGAAAACTGGATAGCCACATGCAGAAGACTGGAACAGGACCCACACCTTTCACCTCTCAACAAAAATCAACTCACGCTGGGTAACAGACTTGAACATTAGGTGTGAAACTATTAGAATCCTAGAGGAAAACGTTGGAAGTAATCTTCTAGACATTGGCCTAGGCAAAGAATTTATGAAGAAGACCCCAAAGGCAATCACCACAGCAACAAAAATAAATAAATGGGACCTGATCAAATTAAAAAGCTTCTGCACAGCCAAAGAAACTGTCGAGAGCAAACAGACAATCCACAGAATGGAAGAACATTTTCGCAAGCTACACATTTGATAAAGGGCTGATAACTAGAATCTATTTAGAACTCAGGAAAATCAGCAAGAAAAAAATCAAACAACCCTATCAAAAAGTTGGCAAAGGACACGAACAGAAATTTTTCAAAAGAAGACAGAATAAAGGCCAATAAACATATGAAAAAATGCTCAACATCTCTAATCATCAGGGAAATGCAAATCAAAACCACAATGAGATATCACTTATCTCCAGTAAGAATGGCCTTTATGGAAAAGTCCCCAAACAATAAATGTTGGCATGGATGCGGAGAGTTAGAAACACTCCTACACTGCTGGTGGGACTGCAAACTGGTTCAGCCTCTATGAAAAACAATATGGAGATACCTTAAAGCAATACAAGTAGATCTGCCATTTGATCCAGCAATTCCACTACTGAGCATCTACCCAAAAGATCAGATGACACTCTACAAATGGGACACCTGCACTCAAATGTTTATAGCAGCACAGTTCACAATCGCAAAGGTGTGGAAACAACCCAGGTGCCCATCAATACATGAGTGGGTTAATAAAATGTGGTATATGTATACCATGGAGTACTACTCAGCTTTAAGAAACAATGGTGATATAGCACCTCTTGTATATTCCTGGATAGAGCTGGAACCCATTCTCCTAAGTGATGTATCTCAAGAATGGAAAAACAAGCACCACATGTACTCACCAGCAAATTGGTATTAATGGATCAACACTTAAGTGGGCATATAGGAATAACATTTATCGGGTGTCGAGCAGGTGGGAGGGGGGATGCGGGGCATGGGCAATATACGAAACCTTAACATTTGTAACCCCGTAATATGCTGGAAAAAAAAAAGAATTTGGAGTAATAAAACTTGGTGATGAGCTAGAAAAATAAATAAAAGACTAGTAGACTATATATGAACATTTCTTTCCCTCTTTCCCTTTACACTAGGTACTTGTTCACAATGATTGAAGATTGCTCACTTTTGTTGTACTATTTAACTGTCTTTGCACAAGGTTTACATTCAGATCAAAGTGGTTATTTAGTTTATTGGACACAAATTTTTGTAAGTGAAAGAGCCAGGAGCATGGAATAAGAAGATAATGGTGGAAGTGCCTTTTTAGTCAAAACCATCCATTCCTAAAGTAGCCATGTCTAAAGTACCATATCTGTGTGGAAGAGGAAGGGGGGGGGATTTTACCAATTGGTGTCAGACAAGCTTATATATATGTATACAGTTTATCCATAACCCACCCCCAAAATAAAGGCCAAAGGCCTTTGCTGTTTCTTAAAGTGATGTACTTTTTTCTTATACCTTTGCAGAGCTGCCTTTAACTTTGGCCTAACTTCAGCTGTATCTTTTAAGTGACTCCAGAGTGGGTATAGGTGTGATATTTTGCCTTGGATTTGAACTTATTGCATATATGCTCCCCCTGCTCCCATCCCTAGCCCCATCTGCCCCTTCTGGATACACACATAGATATTTGTTACCAACACTATAAACTTAGTCCTGCCTAGGGATGGGTTATCTAGGGGTAGGACAGTATTTGTCCAGAAGTCACCAGTTTGAGCTTTCTGCCTGGGTTCTAATGTCCTCCTGCCACTGACTCACTGAATGACCTTTGGCAAATCCCTTTGCTTTATTTGAGCCTTATTTCTTCACTGGTAGCCTGAGGGAGGTGAACCTAATGGTTTTTAAACTTTTTGAGGGTCTCAGAACCTTTGGAAGATCTGATGAAAGCCATGGAATGTCCATGTTTATAATATTTTATGCTTAAGTTCAGGGCATTCACAGATCCCCTGGAGCTTTTCCATGGATCCTTAGTAATGTTACTCAGATAAATCATCTTTGGATTAGACCAGGTGTAACCAGAGTTTGGCCTGTGGGCCACATCTGGCTCATGGCCTGTTTTTAAATGGCTTGCAAACTAAGAATGATTTTTACAATTTTAAAGGGTTGTAAAAAGATAAAAACAAACAGCAAAGAATAATGCAACAGAGACCATGTGGGGCCTACAAACCCGAAAAATATACTATCTACTCTTTACTGAAATGATTACCAATATCCTTCTTAGTACTTAGTACTTAGTATGATTTTATGATTCTGTAGTCCTGCATAGTGGATAATTGCTAGTACTTGCTTTCCTTTTTAGGCCCATATGTTTTTTCTTTCAAGGTTTTTGGGTTTCAGAATTTGCATGGTTGTTTTAAATGATTGCTTTTGTTTTAAGATGTCTTTCTTTTGATCACAAATTAGGTAATAATTCTCATAGGAAATAAAGCAGATTTGGAGGCACAGAGAGATGTTACCTATGAAGAAGCCAAACAGTTTGCTGAAGAAAACGGTGGGTTTCTTTTAAGACTTAATGGTCACATTTGGGAGAAAGAATTTCTAAGGAAAGGTGGGATTTTGATACTGTAGAATATTTGACAAGTTTTAAAAAAATGCAGACTGTTCAAAAATCTCAAGAATGAGGAAAAACAAAATGTGTTTTATGAGATTTATCTTGAAAGTAGTACAATTATTTAATGACAAATATAAAGATGTTCTTCATCTGAAACTCACCCTTTCATAAAATGCTGTGGTAGGAGGACTGAGATCTGATGGGAAACTTATTCACGTTACTGAAGAAATACCCTTGTTTCATCTGAAATGTCCTAATTATAGTCCAAATTTTATTTTTAGGCTTATTGTTCCTTGAAGCAAGTGCAAAAACGTAAGTATGGCTAAAAGATCATGAAAGGTTTCTCAAAGTAGAACCATATATATGAAAAGTGTATAATGTATATATACATACATATAAATATGTAATGCATATGGCAGGAAGAACAATGGGCAAACATCCTTTTCCATTTTCACATTTTAAAATAATATGAATTTTTAAAGATTTGTACCTTGAGTATACCCATTGATAACCTAGGTTAATAAATGAAACTGTTTACATTTCGAAAGTGTTTGACTTTCACAACTGAGGTTGAGTTTGGCATTCCAGACCCAAGCTTGGTCAATCTGTTCTTCGTTAATACTTCTGATCACATTAAAAAGCGTGGCTTAGCCAGGTGCAGCAGCTCTCGCCTGTAATCCTAGCACTGTGGGAGGCTGAGGCAGGAGGATTGTTCGTGATCAGGAGTTCGAGACCAGCCTGATTAAGAGCGAGACTCTGTCTCTACTAAAAAATAGAAATTAGCTGGACAACTAAGAATATATAGAAAAAATTAGCCAGGCATAGTGGCACATGCCTGTAGTCCCAGCTACTTGGGAGGCTGAGGCAGGAGGATTGCTTGAGCCCAGGAGTTTGAGGTTGCTGTGAGCTAGGCTGACGCTATGGCACTGTAGCCCCAGCAGCAGAGCCAGACTATGTCTCAAAAAAAAAAAAGCTCATGGCTTAAGTGTCTACTCAGAAGCATAATGAACATTTCCTAATTGTTCTTGCATGTCCATTATTGAACCATAGCACTCTCTCATCATCGTTTTTCATTTATTAGGCCAAAAAATTCCTTGCAATGATGAGAGCCTAACTCGTTTTTGTTTAGCCTTGGCTGTGCTGTTAGTCCCAAGAGAATGGAAATATGAACATGGCTAAGTGTAAATATGTTGCTATCACATGATAAAACAGCACAGTTCATGCTTGGCTGAACAGACCATACAAATTCTGGAATCTTGTTCAGCATGTTTGGAGAAATTTCATTTCTGTTTGGAGTACCCTCTCTGTTATCACAGAAATGAAGCATCTTAATGATTAGAACACATAATTACCCAAATGGGTTTTATAGAAAGGGCTCTTAGTACCATGTTTATGTGCTTTCCATAGAAAATATTTTCCCATGTTGTTCACTTAGCTCAGTCTTCTGGTAATCTCTTATTAGATGACAGTGGCTAAGTTGAAGACATCATGGCAGTTGACTAAAGGTTAGCAAAAGGTCAGTGTATAATGTCTTCTCTTTTGTAGAAAGCTGTGGTTCTTGAATAACATTGTCAATTGCCTCTTAGGGGAGAGAACGTAGAAGATGCCTTCCTTGAGGCTGCCAAGAAAATCTATCAGAACATTCAGGATGGAAGCTTGGATCTGAATGCTGCTGAGTCTGGTGTACAACACAAACCCTCAGCCCCACAGGGAGGCCGGCTAACCAGTGAACCCCAACCCCAGAGAGAAGGCTGTGGCTGCTAGTGACCTCTTTGCCGTGGCCCCTCATTTGACCTTTCACCTCTGTCTGTTGGAAGCAGTACTTTTTACTGCCTCATTGTCTTCTGTACATCTTACTGGGTTTAATTAAAAAAAAAAAAAGAAAAAAACTCTGTTGTAAAAACAGTTTAACACAATACTAAACTGCTAAACAACTAGATGTAATCAGGTTATCAAAGGCAAGTAGAGTAATCTCTCCTGCATGGTAAATCTAGACTTTTTTTTCCCCCCCTTGTCCTTGTGATAGGTATGTCACCAATATATGATTTAAACTGAGCACTGATGCTGGACTTCATGATTTTTACCCTCCCTCTTTGGCAAGGCTTTGTCTCATTGTATGGTTTAATTTGATGGTATCTTAAGCTTTTCTCCCCATCTTTAACTGTTCAAGTATGTCTGTTGTAACCAATATGTTCATTGCTGTGAAATGACTTCTGATGGTAGAGAAGGGGTCCTATAACTGCTTTTTTTTGTTGGGTAAATTCCTTGTTGTGTGGGTGGCATTTTTCTTGACAAGGTTAGCTTCTGTCTTAGCCTTGCACAGGAAAATACCTATTTATCTTCTCTTTTGTGCTTAATTAATAGCTTTATCTTTTTTTTACACCATTTTATCCTTTTCTCTTTAACAGAAAGTAAATATGTATAAAATTTGAAGGAACCGAACTAACGATACATTCTGTGTATATTATTTTAATGAAGAAAATAAATTGATTACTGGCATTGGAACAGTATAAAATACCAGTTTGTACAGTATGACCTATATGTGACCATGTTATTCCCTGCCATTTCACACAAGGAAATAGACACAACTGCAGTTCACAAGTGGTACTGGCTCCACCCCTTGGTGCTGGCAGTGTGTGGGGACATTATGCTGGAAAGAGCTCCTAGCATCAGAGGATTAACACTAGCAGATTCTGTTCCATCTTTACACTGTTGCTTACCTGCTGATTTTCTTAACTGTTCTTGTGCAATCGACAATGTGCTAACCTGCTTTTCTCTTTTTGTAAACGTTTTGCATTACAGGCTGCATTCTTGCCTTACTGTATAGAAAAAGAAAAAAGGCTGGGTTTATTATTGCACATTTTAAGCTTTTATACCTTTATCTTCTTGGAATGGTTAGATTCTGAACCAAACAGCCAGAACCACAGGTCTGCTGTTAAGGGATTTTAAATTGTGCATTTTTAACACTACAGTGAAATAATTTAAGATATCCCTTGTGTTCATAGTATGAGGGGCTATTTTATGTCATGTTGGCATAAATTATTTTGTAAAAGGGAAATGTTTCTAATGGTGTTTCAGTGCTTGTGCTGATACAAAGTAAGTTATTACTTTGCACTAGGTGGTTTGGCCACTGAAAGAATACTGTATTGCAGGAGAAACAATCTTATTTATTTAGACAACAAACTTAAGTTTTACTAAGTCCTTCACTTCTGTTGACTGATTTCTAATTGAGTTTTATGGTTCGGTGGCTGGGAATTGAGAAGTTATTTGAAATAGGATAGGGTAAACCTCAGCATATTCTATGAAATGCATTCAGCTCAACTGCTGTGTTTAAAATACACATTTTAAATCCCTCTTTACAGACACGTAAAAGTACATCTTTCTGGGTTCTAAACATATGGTAGTACCAGAGTATTGTATAGTCAATGTTAAATAAAAGCCAAAACTGGAATGTGCAGAAAATAGGACTTGGTTAATTTGTGGACTCATTTTTATTTTTGCCTTTGTTTAACTTTTTAAGAAATAAGATTCCTGGAGTAGATTGGTATATTCTGTTAAAGTGATCCATTTTGCTTACACTGTTGCATCACAAGGGATTCACCCAGGGACCATGACCTGCTGGTGTGTGTGTGTATATTTACAAAAACAAAACAAAACACTCATTGGGATATAAGGTAGCAATCACAAACTAAAGACTGCGGCTTGTTTAGGTGCAATACCCTGATTCCCAAAGTTAGCTACAGTGGGTCTTACTGTTTTTGTGACAGAAGGATTTATTCAGACTGCTGTACTCATTTGATGTAACAAAATGCTATTAATCTAAATATTTGTAAATAAAGTACCTGTATCTAGATTAAATTAAAATTGGTTGCATTATTTTCTGAACTATAATAGGGTTTATTTTCTTCAGGTGAGCAATTATTTAGCATGTCAGTTTTTATTGCAGAACTGTCCTTATTTATTGTATAAAGAGAGGTCTATATCTGTAGCATTTAAAACCACAGCACTAAGTAATTGTGCTACAGTTTTATCCTTGTGTTTGCATCACCCTGGCAGTATTTCAGTCAGCCTTTTTCAGTGTAAGATCAGCACATTTTGGTGGCTGATAGTGTTCTCTTTTGACTGTACTTGGGGCCAAATTCTATTATTTGCATGTGTAATCCTCCATAGTAAACTTGGGTGCTCAAAAATAGAGGAGCAAATTGTTATAACATCTGTGTGCCAGACACTGGGCAGTATATTTTGGAGAGAAATGTGGAATTCTTTTAATTTTTAATCCATAAGCACTTACTGCTTGTACGGGTCACCTACTTCTCTGGGTTACTCATCCTCACACCTATGAGGCCCTCTGATTAGTAATTGGTGCTTGGTACTATTTATGCGTTAGACATTCCAGTACAATGTTCAAATCTTTTTCATGGATAATAAAGTGTTTGATGCAGTAACCTTGGTTTTTTTTTTTTTTTTGGTGTTATACACATAATACTAGAGGTAGTAAAATTTCCTTGGAAAGATGTCTTTTGAAACCAGGTGTTTGGCTTCATACATCATCTCCTTTCTCTAATTCCGTGAGACCCATAATTTTTGAGAACTTTTTTGCCCATATGTCCACTATTTTAAGTGTGATCTTTTTTCTGTAGACAAATAGTTGCATTTCCTTCAACGAGAAGAAAAGACCAAATAATTACCTTCCATTCCTGTTCATGTGGGAGCATAGAGAGCGTTCATGAGTCAGTCTATAAAGAAGATATTTTACCCTCGTTCATCAGAGGCCCAGAAAATTGTGTCCCTGATGGATTTCAATAATTGTGAATAGGCCAGGCCTTTGAAAAGCATTTTGGTAACACTTGAGAGAGTAAAACAAAAGAGATTGTAAATATAAAAGACAAGTTTTGTTTTGGAAGTAGATGACTTCTGGCACTTATTATGTTAATAAATTGTACTTCATTTTCATTGTCTTTATTGTAATTATATTTATGCCATAATGGTCCAGTTGTAGCCAAATAGCTCTTCAGGAATATAAACCTCACTGGTGAGGGATTCTGCACTCACTGTGCTACTCTGCACTATAGTACCATGGTATAATGCCTGTTGTGGCTCAAAGGCTGTCTAGTGGCCTAGAAAAGAGTTTTTAGGAATATTTTAAAACCTAATATATTACATATTTGCTCCTGGGAGTAATTCTGTTGCCACAAAACTGACAGCAGTTGCTATTCTTGATTTTTAAAAACTATATATCATGGAGTTGAGCAGTTAATTATAGTAGTTCAAAAATTTAAAAGTCTGAACACAATTTGAATTTATCACTGGGTCAAATTCTTCAAAGTACAAAGTTTCCTAATTTTCCACCAAAGAATCAATACCTTTGGCTGGGGAAAAGCATCTGAAGTGTAATAGTTTTATAGTAGATACTTACAAATTATGTAATATATATTCATTGATAACATATTTCAACCTCCAAGTAAAAGATGGAAAAACCACCTGAAAGATTTTTTTTGAATAAGGTAAAAATTTGATGGCTTGGTGGTTTTGCTGTAGAATTTTTTTTTTTTTTTGAGACAGAGTCTCATTCTATTGCCTGGGCTAGAGTGCCATGGCGTCAGCCCAGCTCACAGCAACCTCCAATTGCTGGGCTCACGCGATCCTCCTGCCTCAGCCTCCCAAGTAGCTGGGACTACAGGCATATGCCACCATGCCCAGCTAATTTTTTTCTATATATTTTTAGTTGGCCAATTAATTTCTTTCTATTTTTAGTAGAGATGGGGTCTCGCTCTTGCTCAGTCTGGTCTTGAACTCCTAACTTTGAGCTATCCATCCATGCTGGCCTCCCAGAGTGCTAGGATTACAGGTGTGAGCCACCATGCCTGGCCTGGTTTTGCTGTAGATTGATTTGTGAATTCTAAAGTCAGATGACAGACCCAAGTTGATTATATCTTTTATTTTCATATGAAAAATAGATTTTAAGTAGAATTTAAAATAACTCTTGACACTATATAAATGAAGAAGGGCTTAAGTACATTTTTTTGTCATGAGATTTGCCAGTTTACAGATACAAATATGCAGTTAAAATCAGCATTGATTTTATAAAAACACAGTCCAAAGATTAAAAAAAAATATCTTGGCCACCTAGGACTCTGGTTTAAATTATGTTCAACTATTCCCACATGTACAAGTGATTTACAAAACCTTAGCATTAATGTTACAAACAAAAACTACAGTGGAGTTTCAGCAAAAAACCAAGCGGCCTTCCAATTGTGAAGTAGTGAGGTAGTGGAGAAGGTATTCCCTCATATATTTACACAATGCAGTATTCCTCATCTGGCTGAGCCATGTTCCTACAGTAAGACAAAAGTAGAAAGGGTGGATTAAATTCTTGTAGCAGTAGAAATAGTCTTAACAGAATTAAGTGATGGCTTGAGGCTATCGGGTAATTTAAATATCTCTTTGGAAAAATGTTTTATGGTGAACCACTGTACAAAATTATGACAAGTTAAAAAGTTTGTTTTTCTTAAGACTGCTAAAATTCAATATCTTCCAATTGCAAATGCTAGTTAAAAGATCTCTTTGTAACACATACCCTGTGAGCAGGAATCTGGGAAGTGGCATCAGTGTCGGTAACCATCTGGTGGACTTTGTAAAACCCGTAGGAAGGAGCTCTGAATAGAAGGGAGATAAAATGTTAGGCTCAGCATCCAGCCCCCTAAATACAATTTAGTTCAGGCTTTTATCCTACATGGGTCTGGATTACAACCCCAGACTTCTAAGTACTTCTAACAATCTCACTCCTACCCATTGTGCCTTGCCTTTAAAGCACCTGAATTCTGGCTGCCATCTTAGAGTTGATAATTGAAACTGAACTAACTCCTCAACCCCTAGGCACTCTTTTCTCAGTACTCTGGGCCAGGTGTCCTCAAACTACAGCCTGGGGGCCACATGTGGGTGTTTTTGCCCGTTTGTTTTTTTACTTCAAAATAAGATACGTGCAGTGTGCATAGGAATTTGTTCATAGTTTTTTTTAAACTATAGTCTGGCCCTCCAACGGTCTGAGGGACAGTGAAATGGCCCCCTGTTTAAAAAGTCTGAGGACCCCTGCTCTGAGCTATCTTACTTCCAAAGCCTGCCTATTACTCAATGTCCAGTGCCTATCTCTTCTTTAACCCTGACTTGAGGCCCATGATGATTTTGGCCTTAACCTGATTTGGGTGTTAGGGTAATCATATTCAAATCTTGGCTCTGCTGCTGATGTGCTGTGTGATCTAGGCAAGTCACTTGCCCACTTTGAGCATATTGAAGAAGCAACTGTCCTTGAAGGTTCCTTGAGCTTCAATCATTATACTGCTCTGCAGTATAGGCAGATTAGTCCCTAAATCCTGCTTTTGTCTTTTGATACATCCTTGACCAAGTCATTTATCATTTTATACAATTTCCTTATCTATGTTAAGGGATAATTCCTACCTCCCAGAATGCAAAGATTAAATGAGATATATATCAAGTTTAGTATGTGTACATAGCACTCAAAAATGGAAGCTATTATATGTCTCTGACAGCCGTATACTGTTACTGTTTGCCAGTTCCATGAGTATATTTCATGTTCCTCCTAAATGATTATTAACCTTATCTAAGTTTCACACAGAAAAGCTTTGTGAAATTCAAATATTTTATAGGCCCTACGATAAGAGGTCTGCAAGTTACAAGATACAGGGAGACAAAGTGGACTCAAATTGACCTCACAGGTCTAAACTCTCTATATTGACTGAGTAGAAAATAAGGAAATCCAGAAGTGGAGGACGTTCATAGCAGAATTAACTACACTCCTGCCAGGTCATCCGATCTCCAGTTCTAGTCTATTTCCTAAGCCATCAACTTATCCTCTTTCTCCATCTACAAACCAGTTCATTCCAGTTTTCACAGGGAGCACAAAAAAGTCTTTGCTGAGATAAGTTTTCCAGAGAGTTGAAGGTGGCATATTTATGTCCTGAATATCCTCTAGATTACGCACCCTAAAGCTTTCAGTACTTTCCATGTAATATAGTAAACCCTTTGTTAAGAGCTTCCCCTTACCTGATTTTGTCCAAGTTGAGAGTCCTCCACAAGGGAAGACTCCACACTGGGTGACACTGATGAATCCACAGAGGTGCTGGTAACCAATTCCCCTAAAGCATCCACTTGTCTCCTCAAACTGTGTAATGTGCCCTCTGTCTGCCGCTTTCCTTTACTTAATACTTCTGCTTGCTTAGACATACAGTGTCGAAGTTGGGCCTGAAAAGTGTCATGATAAAGTTTAGGGTTTTAAACAGGAGAAATATACTAGAACTATTACTTAGCTTCCTCACACTTAACCTTTGATAGGCAAATCAGACATAAAGTAGGAAAGGCTGCTGGAAATGCTTGTCTTTGAAAAAAATTACTGGAGGTGCCAGATGGATACTCTCAGTGTGCATGAACTTGACTATTCTGTGCTGTCATTAACTGGGCCTTTTATTTAGCCTGCTCTTTCCACTGTGGGCAGTGCTTAGGGCTTCTGCATGCCCTGCCTCCCCGTTCAATTGTCGCCTCATCTCCTTCTTCCTTGTCTGCCAAGACTTAGATTAACTTATGCATGACATCTTCAGTGCCTCCTCAGCTTGATGTAATCCTCACCCTAGACTATTTTTTGGCTTTCCCCACTGCTGTAATCTTAAAATGATTCTCTTAAAGTCTATAGCAGCGCTGTCCAACAGAACCATCTGCAATGACGGGAATGTTCTATATTTGGCTGTCAATATGGTCACCACTAGACACATGTGGCTACTGAACACACCTGAAAGGTGGCAAATGAAAACCTGAATTTTAAACTTGATTTAATTATAATTAAAATTTCAATAGCCACACATGGTTGGAGACTATCCTTGGATGTTGCAGGGCTCCACTCAATACTGCAGTGCTACACCCTCTCAGCCATTCCCCAAAGATGCGTCCTCCCACCTATACTCTTACTTCACAAATCTTTAGGCCCACACTGATCATGGAATCCTAGACCCCCATTTTCAGCTGCCTATAGATAGATATCCTGCCCTGGATATCTCACAGGGCCTTCAAACTTACCATGTTCTGAGCCAAACGATTCCTTATCTGATGGCTCAGCCTACTTTTCCAGTATTCCCAATCTTTCCCCCACCCACTGGCCTGTGATGTCCTTACAGTTTATTGTTATGTCTCTATTTCCTGTCCCAAATACTTAGGTTCTGTCAGTTAGTTGAGGTAAAGCAGCATCACACAGATTAAAGAACACTGGACTTAACACCAGAATTCATTGTTTTAAACACTGACTGCCATTTACTGACTGATGCCAACTTCTCTGAGCTTTAATCGTTTAATCTGCAGAATTGCCAAGAGCGCTGCAGCAGTGTGAATGTGAGAGCAGCACATAAATGTAAGACTTTCCCCCGATCTCCCCAATGTGCCAAGTATCTCATACTGTTTTTTTTTTGTTTGTTTGTTTTAAAAGGCAACCTTGAGTCGATCTTCACGGTGACGCAGTTCTTCCCGGAGTGCTTCTCCACTCCTGTGTCCATCCTTTTTCAGAGGGAAAAGGGAGATATCAATGAGTCACCAAATACCATGACTGGGAGTCAACCAGCCTTTCCCTCCCCCTACCAAATCTGTTTATCAACTTAACTGGGGGAAGTGGGCTGTCCTAAGAGGCCCAGAGAATAGCAGGATAACCTCTTACCATTTTGTGAACTTGGGGAAAACTCGGTTTTTCTTCAAAAGTTCTCTCATTCATGGTGAATGGAAAGTTCTCTTTCAAGCTTTCCAACTCTCCTTCTAGATTTTCATTTCTTTCCCAAATAGCTTCTATATCTGCTGGTAGTTCTGGAAAAAACTGGTTGAGATTCTTCAGGCTGGTTCTGATTTCATCTTTCACCTCAGATTTAAGTGTCCTCATTGCGTCACTGATTTCCATTTGTCTTCTCTCCAAATCTTTTTGGTTTGCCATCTAAAGAGTGAGTCAGAGTCAAATACCACTGTGTAAAATTTGGGACTTATTTGGAACTGAGGTACTTAATGTGCCAGGTATTTAAAGACCTACAAATACCAACTACTATGATTACTAGAACTGTAAAACTTTGGGATCATTCAAATACTTGAAAATCTACAAGCTACCAAGTAAACAATTTTGATTACAGCAACTTCCATTTAGAAATGTATGTGCAGGCCGGGCACAGTGGCTCACGCCTGTAATCCTAGCTCTTGGGAGGCCGAGGCGGGCGGATTGCTCGAGGTCAGGAGTTCGAAACCAGCCTGAGCAAGAGCGAGACCCCGTCTCTACTATAAATAGAAAGAAATCAATTGGCCAACTAATATATATAGAAAAAATTAGCCGGGCATGGTGGCGCATGCCTGTAGTCCCAGCTACTTGGGAGGCTGAGGCAGGAGGATTGCTTGAGCCCAGGAGTTTGAGGTTGCTGTGAGCTAGGCTGACGCCACGGCACTCACTCTAGCCTGGACAACAAAGCGAGACTCTGTCTCAAAAAAAAAAAAAAAAGGAAAGAAATGCATGTGCATAAGGTTCCTTGAAGGTGAATTACTCTATAGAAGTCAATCTCTTTGGAATTAGACAGAGCTGGATCCCAGTCTCACTTCCAGTAAGCATTACCAGTATGACTTAGGACAAGTTAGCTAACTTCTTTTCCTCCGTTACCTCATTTATACATGGAAATAAACACCTTCTGCTCAGAAATGTGAGAACTGAGAATTTACATGAAGCACGTTAGTGATACAGTATCGAACTGGTAACTACAGTAATGAAATCCCAAATAAGAAAAATGCCATTTATTAAAATAAGTCATAAGTGATCTGAATTATAAATGTTAATGCTGGAAAGGGCTTTAGAAATGATCAATTGTTTTTCATTATATAGGTGAACAATCTGGTGATTTGGGCAGTTTAGAGGTTTCTTAAAGTGTTACAGATTGTTTCTGATACCCAAGAGAGACTATCCTATGTGGCTCTACCCATAAAGAGCTTAGTGAAGATATTAGATTCATATCTATTGCTAATTGCCCTACCAAGTTTGCAGAGGCATCTAAAATCACTCAGGGCTGTGGTCTTTAAATAATTTTTTAAAAAGTTATTTCTTTTTTAACTAAAGGGAAGGTGTATGTATGGGCTGAGGGAGCGGGAGTTTGGAAGCACAGATGAAACTGGAAGGGGCACAAAGGGTCGTCCAAAAAACACAGTATAGCAGCGCTAAGCAAGTGGCCACAACAGCTGGACTAGGAGTTCAGGGATGGCCCAGGCTAGAGGACACCAGGGGCGTCTAGGATTGGAGACTCCACCAGTTCAAGCATGCACTGTCTCATGCTCTCCACCTGGTCTGTCAAACGTTTCCTCTGGACCATCTTTTCTTGCTTGGGAGGGTGGGGATTGGCTCCTGTAAACTTGTTTATGGCATAAAATCTAACATTTCAGTATAGTTCTTTGGGACATAATAAAATATTATGGTAAAGAATAACTTCTTTTCTTTGAAAAACTAACATTAAAACTTGTTAAACTTAAGAGAATTTTGAAAGTATATTTTAAACAAATACTGTCTTCTTGTGGAGGTACATTTCTAAATTTTAAGATTGAAAAAACAGATGTGACTTAACATCTTATAATAAGTTTTTCAAAATTTCCATAAAGAAATGTTCCTCTTAAAAGAGATTAAAAAACAATACAATCTGCCTGAGCCCTGAGGGTGGTAAGAGTACTGAAGGAGGCCTCTCTGCCCCGGGGTTGGCAGCTGGCTTTCTGGGCGCACACCTGCTTTTTGAGCTCTGCGTACTCATTCTGCATCTGGTTGAGCTCCTTCATCAGGCGCCTGGCCCGCTCGTGGTTGTCCTGGGCTACCAGTTCGATTGTTGCCATTTCCTTCTGCATGCAGCTGTTCTCCTGTTTTTGCTCCTAGCACGAGAGGAGGAAAATGACTCTGTGATCCAACATGGGGCAGTGTGGGTTGCTTGTGTACACACTCACCAGCTCTGGAACTTCAGTTCCCATCTGGGCCTCAGCTTCTCTAGCTACACAGTGGAGATAATTCTATCTCCCTTTACTGGGCATATATAGTATAGCTGGGAGTACATACATGTCATAGTCTGTTAGCCCAAAGTCTGAATCCCAGATCTGCAGCACTACCTTTGATAATAAGTTACTTTCCCTTTCTGAGCCTCCATTAATTGTAAAATGGGAACACCCATCATCTTTGGGTTACTGAATTAAATTTTAGACATCTATATTCTATCCTTACAATCAATCATCTTGCCTATCACTAGTTGCCTATTGCTATTTCCTTTGGGAAACACACATGATTTAAAAGTTCCTTTCACACAATAAGGCTCATAAATTCCTCCAGAGGGTGTTGGAAAAATCTATTCCCAGGATAGTCCTGTTGTTGTGCACCTGCCTCCATCCACCATAAATTGTTCTGAACTAAGTATCACCTCCAAAATTTATTTCAGGGATGAAAGTATGGTAGATTTAGTCTCTTGGTTTTAGAGTAATGGTTAATTAAAGCTAATGTGGGCCAAAAAGGGCAAAATGTGAAAAATTTGTTAACTATTAACTACAGCTATGGCAAAATGTCTACTAATGCCTTCCAACACCCCTCTTCCCCTGCCAGTGCAGGTGTCTGCAGAGGCTCACCAGCAGAACATACTGTCTACTTTGTGCTGACACTGTTCACATGACAGTCTCCCCAGCCAGCCAGCCAGCCAGCAAGAGCTCCTCCAGGCTGCAGCCCAGTCTCAGGCAAAACTTACCATCAGCTTCAAGAACAATTGACGCATAAATACAACAGGAACTGTAGTTGGGTTAGGGGCTGGGTTGATGGGTAGTTTATTTTCCCTACATTTAAGTGATGTTGCAGTTCAAAAATTTAAATTTATCATTTCCTCCCAAACTGCCAAGGCAGCAGGTACTCACAAGAAGGTTTTGCTCTAGCTGGCTCCGCTGGATCTTAAGTGCTTCCTTCAGGCTGGCCACCTGTTTCTCAGATTTCTTTCTTTCTGTCAAGAACTGGTTCCGCAGGAGGCTGAAGTCTGCCCTCATAGAGTCTGCCTCTTTCTGGAGAGCCAGCAGCTCATTTGACTTTGCCAGTAATTGCTGCTCCCTTTCTGAAAGCTGTTGTTCTGAAATGAGCATTTTAGGTAGACTTAGCCAAAGGCCCCAGGCCACCTGTGGGTAGAGCTTTCCTTCCCTCACAGCAGATTGCATAATGGTGACATGCCACCTACACAGGTGCTTTCGTCCATTCCCAAGTCTTATAAGCCTACCCTGACCCACACCATAGGCCCAGAAAAAGGCCCAGATAAGGGCCTCTTGAAGTAACTGGTTCTTGGAGGGCCTGATCCCAAAGTGACAGGCAGCTACTATCTACCCTGCCAAGTCTTAGAGACCAAGGAGCGCAAACACAGCACCAATCCTGAGGTGCATGGAACATGGAACTGATATGTTTTTTGTTTTTTTTTTGAGACAGAGTCTCACTTTGTTGCCCAGGCTAGAGTGAGTGCTGTGGCGTCAGCCTAGCTCACAGCAACCTCAAACTCCTGAGCTCAAGTGATCCTCCTGCCTCAGCCTCCCAAGTAGCTGGGACTACAGGCATGCGCCACCATTCCCGGCTAATTTTTTTTATATATATTAGTTGGCCAATTAATTTCTTCCTATTTATAGTAGAGACGGGGTCTCGCTCTTGCTCAGGCTGGTTTCGAACCCCTGACCTCGAGCAACCCGCCCGCCTCAGCCTCCCAGAGTGCTAGGATTACAGGCATGAGCCACCGCGCCAGGCTGATATGTTTTTTATAAACATTGATTTTAATAAAGGGAGACATACTAGTACTACTCCTTTATAGGGGCCAGTGCAGTGGCAAGAGTACAGGATTTGGAGCTGATTCCCGCACTGGCATTAGCCCCATTTTATAGATGAGGAACACATTTCCTGATGTCCAATTGTAATCATGTATGCAAACACTTGGTACACAGTGAGTACTCAACAAAGAATGCTTATAAGTAAAAGTGACATTTAAAAGAGATTTTTTTATTACCCTATTTAGAGTAGTACCTTGCCCAGATTTTACTTTTCAAGACCTCTGGCATTGTCAAAACTCAGATATTTGTTTAGTTTCCATTTTTATAATGAATTGATCAAGTCTGGATGTATCAGGATTTCCCAGGGGAAAAGTAATAATAACCCTTTCAGATCCCCAAGTCCACAACATTTTCTGAGCCTTATTAAACCCTGTAGCCCAAGAAAGAGAAAAACCATTTACTGATGTAAGAACAGTCATTACCTTGGATTCATTCCCATGTCAACTCCATTTATATATGGTTCAAGAGAGGATACACTGGCTGAAAGGCAAATACCTGTACCATTCACTATGTCAAATCTGGACAGAAGAATTGTTAATACTGTTTTTTTGACTGGTTAAGAGGAAATGGATCATTATTCCCAAACCTCATAAATAATATACTTTAGAGTATTTTTGGCAGTTTTTTGCCTTAATGTTACATTTTCTTGAGATAGCATTCTCAAGGGAGGCAATATGGTAGAGTACAATGACTTGCTAGTCAGCCTCAGGATCAAATATCTTCTCCACAAAGCTACAAATTCCCTTTGTCTCTCCGAGCCTGTTTCCTCATCTTGCACAGGGCTCTCATGGTTCCTGCTTTGCTTCTCCTGCCTCCTTCTTGAGCTCTGGCTGGGGCCTGGGTCTCCCTTACACACCTTACAAGACAACTGGCAGAACCACACACACCCTTCTCCCCCAGCAAACCATTTCAGAACACATACTGGTCTGGGAGAGCATCTTCTGCAGGCTCCCGCCCTGCCTCTCCTCTTCCTGAAGAGTCCTGACATGCTCTTTAGCGGCCTGCACCTTTGCAAGCACCTGGTCCAGGCTACTTTTCTGGTCCGTTATTTCTTTTTCCAGCTGGTGCTGCTGCTCCTTCAGTGTCACTTTACTGGCTTCCAATTTTTTTTCTTCACTCTCTCTCTCTTTCTGGAGTCTCTGAAACATCTTAATAGAGAATATAACCTTAGTCAGTCATTAAATAGCAAAGACTCAGTTTCCCAGATGAGGGTACCTACATGAACATGAGTCAGATTCCAGTTCAATAGAAAGTAGGAAATAGCCCACAGGGACAGTTCTTTTACAAAGGTGATCAGGCAGGGACTGGGAAACTAGCTGGCCAACAGTGAAGAGGGTATTCAAGCAGCAAATGGCATGTGGCCATTAAGATTCTTTATAGGACCAATGATCTATGATTTGAAAGGTCCATGAGTATTAATCCCAAGAGAGTCACATGGTAAGTATAAAAGCCACCCCTGGCTACACAGGGCAGTTACATGACACATAGTCCCATGGGGAACATTTCTCAGCAGCTTTCTGCCAGGGGGGAAATGTTCACATGAACAAGAAAATGCTTCCTTTTATATAAAATCACCAATGTGTAGTACCATTTCTTGTTGGACTAGTTTGAGCTTGTTTTCTTCGATTTCATTCTGAAGCACTTTGAGTTGGTGCTGTTTTGTTTTCTCTTCTTTCTGACAGTTTTCGATCCTCTTCACACATTCGCTGATGTTGTCCTGGAGCCGAGTCTGCTCGCTAAGCAGTTCGCCCTGGTGCTCGGTGGTGCAAAGCAGGTCCTGCAGGTGAAAGAACAAATCAGAACTACTAACAAAGCCATCTTTACTAAAGTGGCCAGTGCCACTCCAGTATCTATTAAGTCGGACAAAATGAGAAGCATAGAAGTTCCGTATCCTTCATTACCTCAACAACTTATAGAAAGGTATCCAGAACTAATTTAATTAGCTTTTGTCCTTATAGTACCTCAAAAATAAGGTGATAAAAGATGTCAAAATCTCAGCATGAGACTCAGTTCCTCTGAGCTTTAGCTGCCTTGTCATGGAGGTGGGAATAAAGATCACTAACCTCACAAGACTGTTCAGAAGATTAAGAAAAATTGTGAATAAGGCTTAACTCTTGTTGAAAAATGAATCTAAAGTCATGCGTGTGTTACTATTTGAAATATTTATACAGGTTTAAAAACTCAGAAAACAATAAATACTTCTTTAAGAAACCCAAATTAAGGATTTTTGGAAAAGTTAACCATGTTTCCAACACAAAATATTCATAAGAATTCGTGTATGATTTTTAAAAGATAGAGTACTTTAAGTTTTATTCATCTTCAAAACACAGAATCCTACAGGTGGAAGAGAATTTAGATCCAACTCATTTACATAGTGGAAAGTGAGGCCCAGAACTTGCTTGAGGTTCTTTGAAATTCAAATTATAGCACCATTCTCACAGGACAACATGGAATTACCTTCAGGAAGATTGTCAGATGTACAAGAGTGAAGGATCTGCTCTGTTCAACATCTGACATGATGGAGGCCCAGATCTGGCGGTTACTCTGCAGCTCAGTGAGTGATCAAATTTAAGCCCAGCCTTCAGAAGTCTCAACTATGCCATGGATTAAAGATGGTCCATGCTGTCCCTGATGCCCACAGAGGGGCTGATGAGGGACTGCTGTTGGGCTCTGGTCTAACCACCATCCTACTTACTAGCTTTGAGTAACACTTTGTTTGAATCAAGAGTTCCAGGGCTAAAATAAATGAGAAAACCACTGCTCTACACTAAAATTTTTATTTATGTGATGGTTGTTTTATACAAATGGCCCTATGGGACCTGCTGTCATGAAAACGAGCCAGGCTACTTGATTTTTTAATTTAAACCAATTGTCTGCATGCCTTCAGGATAGTACTAAAAGATTACATTTGTTAACCTTACCTGTTTTGCTAGGTTCAAATGGTCTTGCACATTGGCTAGTTCATCCTGTAGTGAGTTTACTGCTTCTCGTTTTTCTACAGAAATAACATTTTCATAAAATAAGAAATACACAACATATATTTTTACAGATTCCCATCAGCCTCCCCAAAAAAGTAGAAGTTAACTGAAGCTAATTTCTGTTGCATGTATGACTATGCTACTCTATCTTACTAAAAGCCAAAAGAGAGAGTTATATTCACAACCCAGATTTGGGCTTGGAGCTCAGGTTTTCAAAAATTTTCATGTTTGAAACCCATCATAAAAATATTTACAGATAATATTTAATGTTGGTAAGGTGCATGGGTTAATAACAGGTACCTTCTACATCGCTGGTAGAAATGTAAATTGAGTACAACCTTTCAGGAAGACAATTTGGGAATAAATTTTATATCTATACTGGCTTTGTCAATTACTAGCTATGTGACCGTGAACAACTCCTCACTTAAGCAGTCACAAGAAAACTAAGCTTCAGTTTCCTTATCTGTAAATGGGTAAAATAATAGTTTCTATCTCATAAAGATGTTACGAGGATTAAATGAGAAAATGCATCATGCCTAGGACATAGTAAATGCTCAATAAGTGTGTGTGTGTGTGTGTATATATATAATTTTTACTCAAAAAGTGTATTAGCTAGAATTACTTAGCAATTTCTCTTAAATAAATTATCATGAATATTTAAAAATATTTGGTAATAGAAAAAAACTTCATCATTTGCATCTTTGTTTTCATTTTTCAAACCACACATACACCCCTAGGAAAAATCTGGAAGGGTATTCAACAAACTGTTAATGGGAATTATCTCTGAGGAATGAGGTCAACAGCAATTTTTATTTCATCTTTTTGCTACATTTTTAAATTATTCTCTAAAGAGCATGAACTAGAGGCCAGGCGCGGTGGCTCACGCCTGTAATCCTAGCACTCTGGGAGGCCGAGGTGGGCAGATTGCTCAAGGTCAGGAGTTTGAAACCAGCCTACTATAAATAGAAAGAAATTAATTGACCAACTAATATATATAGAAAAAATTAGCCAGGCATGGTGGCCCATGCCTAAAAGAACATGAATTAGGTTTTTTTAAAACCTAATTAGCATTATTGAGATAAAATTCATATGTATATATCTTACTCAAAGGGTATAATTCAAAGGCTAAAACATAAATACACTAAATATACTAAAAAGTATATTCACAGAGTTGTGCAACCATTACGACAATCTAATTTTAGAAAGAAACCCCATGCCCATTAGCATGAATTACTTCAATAATAAGAAAAATCAAACAATTAATAAATCTAACAAAGGGGAAAGAAATCACATTTTTCCTGTTCTGCTGCCTCATACCTTGTAGCTGCTGCTGCATTGCTAATATGTCATTATGCAGTGACAGCTTGTCTCTGTTTAGTTGGTCTAGTTCCTGCTGCAGTTTTCTGACATTCAATTCCAACTTCTCTAAGTTTGATTGCTCCATTTTGCTATTTTCTTCTGTGGTTGCTAAAACCCTACCACACAGAGAATAATTCAGACAGTCAAATATAAAATATTCAAGCATACACAAGAGATGACTGAGGAATAGTGTTACCCTTTCACAATGTACAGTTATGGAACGTCTGTATCATTATAAATCTTCACAAAACTTAAGATAAATTTATTTTCAAAATAAGTCTATCATCTCTCTAAATAGAAGATTTTTTTAAAAGTGATTCACTAAATTAAAGTTTTATAAAAATCATGGATAAAAACATGATAATGTTCAGAATACCAAAGACTGGAGAAATAAAAATGGATTGCTAACCTATGAAAAGTTAAAATGCAGAAAACAATTGTTATGTACAATAGGATTTGTCCACCTGACAGACATGTGTGAGAGCATGTATTCTAGTACATAAAAGGAGCCATACAGTGTGGACTTGTTTTTGTCTGGCTTCTTTCATCAGCACAATTATGTTGAGATCCAACCCTGTTACCGTGCATATCAATACTTTATCCCTTTTTACTGCTGAGCAGTATTCTACAGTATGGATATACTACCGTTTGTTTATCTCCTTACCAGCTGATGGACATTTGGGTCATTTCTAGTTTTTGGTTATTACAAATAAAGCTACAATGAACATTGGAGTGTACACTCTATGTGGAAAATATGATTTCATTTCTCTTCAGTAAATACCTAGGAGTGGAATGGGTAGGTCTTCTGGCAGGTGTGCGTTTGATTTTTAAGAAACTGCCAAACTGGTTTCTAAAGTAGTCATACCATTTTTTTTTTCTTTTTTTGGGGGGAGGGTATTGAAACTCAATGAGAATCATACCATTTTATATTCCCATCAATCATGTATGAAAGTTTGTCATTAACATTTAGTATGGTCATCCTAATAGGTGTATAGTGATATCTCAGTGGTTTTAATTTGCATTTCCCTAAGGATTAATGATGCTGAGCATCTTTTCATGTGCTTATTTGCCACCCATATATATTCTGAAATGTCTGTTCAAATCTTTTGCACATTTAAAAAATTAGTTTTTTATTATTGAGTTTTGAGAGTTCTTTATATATTCTAGATACAAATCTTTTATCAGATACATGGTTGCAAAGATTTTTCTCCTAACCTGTGACATGTCTTTTCATTACCTTCACAGTGTCTTTTGAGAAGCAGACATTTAAAATTTTAATAAAGTCTAATTTTATCAATTTATTCTTTTATGGATCATGTTTTTGGTGTCATATCCAAGAAATTTTTGCCTAGCCCAAGGTCACAAAGGATTTCTTCCATTTTCTTCTAGAAGTTTTATATTTGGGTTTTACATTTATGTTTATGGCCCATTTTAAGTTAATTTTTATATATAGTGTAAAGTATGAATTGAGGTTCATTTTTTTGGTTTTGGATATCCAATTGTTTCAGCAACATTTTTTCAAAAGACCATCTTTTCTGTATGGGAAAAAAAGCCTTTTTATCTTTGTCAAAGTCAGTGCTCCACAAATATATATACATATATATTTTTTTTGAGACAGAGTCACAAATACATATACATACATATATATATATATATAAATTTTTTTTGTTTTTTTGAGACAGAGTCCCACTCTGTTGCCCAGGCTAGAGTGAGTGCCGTGGCATCAGCCTAGCTCACAGCAACCTCAAACTCCTAGGCTCAAGTGAGCAGTCTGTCTCAGCCTCCCAAGTAGCTGGGACTACAGGCATGCGCCACTATGCCTGGCTAATTCTTTTTTTAATATATATTTTTAGTTGGCCAATTGATTTCTTTCTATTTTTTAGTAGAGACAGGGTCTTGCTCTTGCTCAGGCTGGTCTTGAACTCCTGACCTTGAGGGATCCGCCCGCCTTGGCCTCCCAGAGTACTAGGATTATAGGTGTGAGCCACTGCGCCCGGCCCAAATATATGAGTTTATTTCTGGACTATTTCTGGTTCTATTCTGTTCCATTGATCTATGTGCCTACCATTATATAAATACTGTGGTGTTTTGATTACTTTTGTTCTACTTCTCCAAAGTTGTTTTGGTGTCATATCTAAAAAATTATATAAACTCTATTCTAGGTCCTTTGTATATCTATATGAATTTTAGAATAAGCTTGTTAATTTCCACCAAAAAAAAGCTTATTGGGATTTTAACTGTAATTGTTTTGAATCTCTAGATCAATTTGAGGAGTACTAAATCTTAACAATATCATCTTCCTATATTCCTGTACAAGGTATATCTCTCCAATTATTTCCAGCATGTATTATTTTACTTAAAAAACCACAACAGTGCCTATAGTCCTAGCCACTCATGAGGCTGAGTCAGGAGGATCGATTGAGGCCAGGAGTTTGAGGTTGCAATGAGCTATGATCACACCACTGCACCATACCCCAGGCCACAGAGCAATACCCTGTCTCAAAAAACCAAAAAACAAACAAATCACAAAAATCCCCCCAACAACAGATTATCTTAAAAAATGCTTTTGAGGAAAAAACACTAGAAGGAAATTCACCAAAAAGCTATTGGTGAATTGTATTATACCAAGTTTGTGGTGCATTTTTTCCTTATCTCTTATTTTCCAAATATTTTTTCCTCTGAAACCACTGAGAATCCAAATTTTCCAATTTTTTTAATAGTGTGTTTAAAATGCTTTGGACTTGGAGAAGTGACTCTGTAAGTTTATTTGTTCTTGCTCCTACCTTTTGGTTTGTGCCACCTTCTTTTCCCAAATGTCACATTTCTCCTGAAGATCTTCCTTTTCTTTGTTCAAACACTCAACACAAGATTGTAATGCTCGGGACTCAGAAGTCATTCGCTCTATTTCTCGTTTTTCCCTTTCAAGGAGCTGCTTCTGCCATTCTATTTCCCCTTTCTGTCGCTGGGCTATCTGCTGCAAATTCTCCAACTCCAGTTTCTCCTAAAATCAGAAAAAAGAGGACTCAAACATCCTAAATGAGAAAGAATGTAGTTTGCTAAGGGTATAATGGTTTTGTTCATTACCTCTAGCACTTCAACCTGAGTCTTCTCTAACTCAGACATTTTTTTGTCATGTTGTAGCTTCAAACCTTGCAGTTCATTGTTTTCTAGTTGCAACATGTCCAGAATATTCTTTAGTTCTAACAGACAGAAACAAATCATAGTCCATGCTATTAAGTGAACTTGGAAGCATTTACAAAATGAAACAGAAATTAATGCTATTGAGTGATACAAGATAATAAAAAAGTTTTGTTGAGTTGAATTAATGGCCCTAATTATGTTTTTAATGGAAAAACTTCTCTGAAGGTATTGTTAAACACTAATTTGTTAAAAATGTTTTAATGCAAAAATTTAACAAAAATTTGGTTCTAAAAGTATTTAACTCCATAAAAAAGAATGAACTAAGAGAATTTTATATAAATAAAATTTGACCAAAATAAATAGGAAAAACTTTAAAACATAGACTGAGATTTATATAACAACTTTTTTGCCCTTTGAAATACAGATGTTTAAATATTAACTCTTTATGATTATAAAAATATTTGCTCAAGCCGAGGCAGGTGTATTGCTTGCGGTCAGGAGTTCGAAACCAGCCTGAGCAAGAGCAAGACCCCGTCTCTACTATAAATAGAAAGAAATTAATTGGCCAACTAACATATATATAGAAAAAATTAGCTGGGCATGGTGCCGCATGACTCTAGTCCCATCTACTCGGGAGGCTGAGGCAGGAGGATTGCTTGAGCCCAAGAGTTTGGGGTTGCTGTGAGCTAGGCTGACGCCATGACACTCACTCTAGCCTGGGCAACAAAGCAAGACTCTGTCTAAAAAAAAAAAAAAAAATTTGCTCACTGTAGAAAATCTGGAAAATACAAAAAAAAGGTATAACAGAAAAAAAGAAAAACCTATTATCATCCTAGATGATCACTATTACAATAGCATTTTGATGTATTTCCTTCCAGGAGCACACACATACACATATACAAACATTTTTAAATTAACTGGGACTATATTCCATATTCATTTTTATCTATTTTTTTCATTCTTCTCATGAATATATTTACATGTCATTAAATGCTAAAAATTTGGCTTTTAAATTGGTCATTTGTCTCCAAATTTTGTCATTACAAATATTGTTGCCATCTGCATAAATGCTTGCCTTCTCTGGATGGGTAGAAATGGGCTCACTGGTTCAACACGTGTGAATTTTAAGAATTCTTAAACACTAGGAATACTTCACTTGACAACTTGTAAGTGCTCCTCTTTCAGCCCACTCTGAGCAGCAGTAAATATGATTATTTTTCTTTTAAATAAACTTTATCAATTCAAAGGGCACAAAATAATATCCTCTTATTTTTATAATCTTCTTTTCTTTGCTTATTAGTAGGAAGCTTAAATTCTAAAAGAAGTTTATTTGGCCACTTGTAATTTTTCTGTGACCTGGAATATAGACATTTCCAACCTCAAACTTTATATGACTGTTTTCCTTTAAACTTACCAGTTTTATGTTTAGACATTAGCCCTAAAACTACCTGAAGATTTTCTTCCTCTTTTTCAATTTCCTGCTTTATAAGTGTAAGTTGATTTTTTTTTTCACTAATCTGGACATTCAGTTCTCCTTTCTGAATACTCAGTTCTTCCAGAAGAGATTTTACTTCCTGTATTAAAAACAAAAAGTCACCCCCTCCTGTAATTATAAATAGAAATTACTTTAAAGTAAGTTCTATTATGAATTGTCTCATTTCATAGAAATTCTAATTTGGAAACAAGTTCATTTTTGCATTTTATGTCAAGAACAGCACTATATTTTGCACTAACATCTCTATATAACAGAATTAAGAGAGTAACATATTATCTTCATTTAAATGGCGATGCAACATTACTATGTGCAAAGCAATGTGCTGCAGAGCTAAAAGGCTAAGACATGGCTCCTACTATTGACAGGCTTAGTACTTTGTGGAGAGATAAGGCAGGGATCATAAACACGATCACAAAAGGGTAAGATGCCCTGGGAAACAAGCAGCCTGATATTACAAAACTCAGAAGAGAGAGAAACTCCTTTTTCCAGGGTGAAGGGAAAAGTCAGGGAAGTTTCAGAGAAAGTGTCAGGAAGCTGCGCTGTGAGAAATGGGTGGGATCTGGCTAGTGATGGGAGAGAAAGGGAATTCCTGGAGATGAAGTAGTATGGGAAAAGCACAGAGGCAGGGAAACTTTGGCCATATCCAGAAAACAGGGTGGGTGGAGGGAACTACACATGATAGCCACAGCATGGATCTATAACATAACACCAAACTGATATTACAGGGGAGGCACGACTTCAAGAATTTATATTTTCATTGTTGAGAACCATGAAAATACCTCAAAGAAAACCTATAGCATTGTCCTAGGACTCTCAAGAAAACCTACTGAAAAACATACCCTAATGTGATTGCACTTCTCAGCTACTTCAGTTTCTCCCAGCCTCAGAGCTTCCTGGAGGTCAGCTTTTGCCTGGATCATGCTTTTGTGGAGTAGATGCAGCTCCTCCTTTTTATGCCCTAACTGCCTGTCCAAGGCAGCCATCTCCTGTTGCTGAGTTGTCACCTGTATTAAAGAAAAGGGAAGAGTATAAATTTTGACAGAGGCCACACACAGCCTTCAGTGCTAACTTGGAGATGATTTAGTCCAGCTAAAGGTTGTGTGGGGAAATTAGGAGCTAATATCTGAGCCCCCCAAAACAGCACGGCCAGGCTAGGGGTGCAAGCATGAAATGCCTAGTAAAGATCTTGAGCTCACATACTTAAAATCACTCAAATCATAGTGAGAACAACAATATAATAATAATAATTATCCCTCAGGTTATGGTTTTCAAAGAACTTTCCTATCTATACCTTATTCCATTTTGACAACCATGGTGATGGACGTTAGGCAGAGATTTTAAAAATTTATTCACTTTTTAAATTTAAAAATTACTTATAATTTTAAGGGCAACACATATTTGTTTACAAAAAAAAGCAAGCAATGCAGACATGCAAAAGGAAGAAAATAGAAAGTATTCATAATCTCCCCTTATCAGATGACTACTTTTGTATTGACTAAAAATACAAATATAAGTGTTCATAAACACATTTAACAAAAAACGATCTCATAGAATATTCCATGTTTTGAGACTCACTTCTTTCACTCAATAATATATTGTATTGAACTGGGATTCAAATTGAGTTTAGACATTTAGCCATCATGATATATAGCCTAATTTATTCTTTATACTTTATTTTGTATTTTCTAATCTTTTCTATAATCAAATATGTATTACTTTTATAGTTATAAAACATATGCAGGTTTAATGCAGTCTGAATTGTTTTTTCAAGGCATCTATTGCCATACCTGGCTTTTCATCTTTTCCAACTCAGCTCTCTTGGCCTGAAGCAGGGTCTCAGATTCTTTAAGGACCTGCAGGTGGTGATCCTCATTGTGTTCTGCCATCTCGATGTCTTTTTGCAGTTTCTGAAGCCTACAAAGCACCAGCAGCACTAGAGCAGATCCTATGGGAGACTGACCCCCAGAGCTGTCTTCCAGCACAAGCCCCTTGCAGCCCTACAGAAACTTTACTTACTCTTCTGTCAGTTTTTTCTTCCTCTTGTTTAAACACTGGAAGTCTGAGTCTTTTGCTGCTACAACTTTGTTTATTTCTTTCAAGATTTCTTCTTGCTTGATTTTGTGCTGCTCCAAATCCTTTGCATCAGCCTGGAGCAATCTAAAACACATTCCTTTATTCCCCTAAAGGCCCTTAGACATAACATGCATTATTTATCATAAACCAATTATTATTCTCTTAAACGAAAACTTTTCATTCATATCAATGGCTTAGGGATTCCACCTACCTTAGCTGCTGATCCGCTTTGACAAGGTTAACAGCAGTTTCCTGAGCTCTCTTTTCTAACTCCTCAGCATCTGACTCGGTTTGCAATAAACTTCTCTTGGCATCAGTAAACTTTTCAACAGCATTTTTTGTCTAGAAAAGAAACTGTCATTAAAAGCAATCCAGGGCTGGGCGTGGTGGCTCATGCCTGTAATCCTAGCACTCTGGGAGGCCGAGGTGGGAGGATCACTCAAGGTCAGGAGTTCGAGACTAGCCTGAGCAAGAGTGAGACCCCCGTCTTTACTAAAAAAAAAGAAAGAAATTATCTGAACAACTAAAAAATATATATATATATAAATTAGCCAGGTATGGTGGCGCATTTATAATACTAACTTGCAGCTATTGGCAGTGTAAACTGATAAAACTCTTAGAAAACAAGATGATATAGAAAGTCATTTTAAAAAGTCCATTAATTTTGACTTTATAATTATCAGAAAATAATTCAGAAGCAAAGAAGTACTACATGAAAATGCTCATTGTGTACTGGAATAATATAAAACTTGACAAATAGTAGATTAAGCTAGTAATAATGCAGTAACACAGTGGAATACTGTATAGCGTCTAAATGGTAAGAAGAGGTCAGGTGCAGTGGTTCATGTCTGTAATCCTAGCACTTTGCGAGGCCGAGGCCAGAGGATAACTTGAGCTCAGGAGTTCAAGATGAGCCTGAGCAAGAGCGAGACAATGTCTCTACTAAAAACAGAAAAATTACCCAGGTGTGGTGGTGTGTGGGTGTAGCCCCAGATACTGGGGAGGTTGAGTCAGGAGGATCGCTTAAGCCCAGGAGTTTGAGGTTGCTGTGAGCTAGGCTGGCGCAACTGCACTCTACCCAGGACAACAGAGCAAGACTCTGTCTCAAACAACAGCAACAACAACAACAACAAAAAGAGAGTGAGACCCTGTCTTTACTAAAAATAGAAAAATTGGCCTAGCACGTGCCTATAGTCCCAGCAACGTGGGAGGAGGAGGCAGGAGGATCTTCTGAGTCCAGGAAGTTAAAGTTGCAGTGAGCTACTATGACTCCACTGCTCTCTAGTCTGGGTGACAGAGCAAGACCCTATCTCAAAAATAAAAATAAAAATAAAGTGGGAAGATGACAATGTAGCAACATGGAATAATGTTAATAATATTATGTTGGCTGAAAAAAGTAAATTTAAAATGGTATAAGCACTGTGAGAGCAACTATGTAAAACTATATCTGCATCAACACAGACAGAAAGGCTATGCAAAAATAAACATAGTCATTTGAAGGTAGTGGGACTGCAGATGATCTTTTTATTTCAAAATAATCCATAATGTTATTATAGGATTTTTTAAAATATAAAACCATCTACCCAATTAAGTGGCAATGAAGTCATTTAACCTACACAGAGATTCTTACTGTACTCTAGATATTATCAAGTAGAAACTTATTAATCTGATGATGATTTAATTGTGGCTGAAAAACACAAATATTAAATACTTTCCAAGTATTTAAAAATCTTCCCATGTAAGATCTGGTAAAAACACTTTTTTTTATCAGCTTGGTTTCTTTTTCTGCCAAACATAAAGGCTTAAAACAGTGTCATCGAAAGTTCCAAAAATAGAATTTGGTTTTGCACTTGGTTGAGCACTGACTTGCCTTCAGCCAAAAAAACAAGTTCTGCCTGTGCCCTATACTAAAGTCAGAGGAGTCTGTATGTTAGATTTGTCTTTAAATATCCCGTGTGAATATAAAAGGGTTAGCAAGCTCCCCAAGAGCTAGATGTTTCACCATACTTGTTTCCATGTCAGCTAGCTGGTTTCTGTCAGTTTTATCAGCAAAGCATTGGACAAAACTCACGACACACTCTAGAAGGCCATGTTTCTAAGTAGTTTTTTGTCTCCTTTTATGTCAGGTTTTAATATGTCTGGCACATTCCTTAAAAAACACAGCTACTTCCTCTCTCCTACTCCTTTGTACCAAGCTGCCTCCCTGAGTCATTTTGGGAGGATGAAGGGAAAAGAGCTTATCTTGGTTCACTTACTACCTCGTCCTACTACCAGTGTCATCAATTTTCTTTCATATACCAGTGATAATTTTTTCTCTAGTTCTTCTCATACCTATTTTCTCTCACAGTAATCTAACATGTGACAACAGAAAGAACTGCTCATCTGAAGAGATAAGAACTTTTTCTATTCCTATTAAAGCCATTACACATAGAATTTAATAAATCATTCATTTCAGGTCCTGGGTAATAGATTTCTATTAAACAGATTCACATTGAAATAAAAAGTAACAGTTCCAGCTGGGCATGGTGGCTCATGCCTGTAATCCTAGCACTCTGGAAGGCTGAGGTGGGCGGATTGTTTGAGCTCAGGAGTTCAAGACCAGCCTGAGCAAGAGCGAAACCCCATCTCTACCAAAAATAGCAAAAATTAGCCAACCATGGTGGCACATGTCTCTAGTACCAGCTACTCGTGAGGCTGAGGCAGAAGGATTGCTTGAGCCCAGGAGTTTGAGGTTGCTGTGAACTAGGCTGATGCCACAGCACTCTAGCCAGGGCAACACAGTGAGACTCTGTCTCAAAATTAACTAACTAACTAACTAACTAACTAAATAAATAAATAAATCTATATAAAAAAAACCAAACAGTTCCTAAGGTGTTCCATGTGGGTAAGGAACATTTTTCATCCTGGAATTCTCATCTAATTAAAAAAGCTATTGGTGAGGCAGAACTTTAGCTGTGTCACTCTGGGCCAGTTACCGGCCTCTGAGCTAATAATGGTAACACCGTCTTACCAGGTTGCTAGGAAGGTTCAATAAAGTGGTATGTATAAAATGGCTGACATATGTCCACAGCAGGGAGGGGCTCAATAAAAACTAGCTCCTTTTCTTCCCCAATTTCCCTCTGTGTTGTGGTGATACAAAAAATTTTATATCACTATCAACTTGAAGAAAAATGTAAGACTTGTAAGGTCCACTGTAGCTTAATAGGAATATAAAGACTGACCTGTTTAAAAAACACAGGTATCAGAAACCAAATAATAAAAAAAAAGATACAGGATAAGGAAGTGGGGTAGGCTGGGAACTATATAACTTCAAGAATTTTAAGTATGCTATTTCATTTAATTCATCCTGAACAGCCTACATATTCTTAGCCTGAATTTATAGATGAGGAAAGCAAAGGTCAGGGACTTAAGTGACTTGCCCAAATTCTCACAAGTCACTTAAGAGTCCCTAACTAGTGGATTCCAGCCTGAAACCCAGCTGTCGGACTTAGACAGCTGTGCTCTTCTCACTTGTTCTCTTTCTAACCCTTCATGTAGACAGTAAGCTGTCACTCACGCTGAGCTCACACCCAAAACCACACCAGACATACCTTCTCTTTTGTGTATGCAAGTTCACTCTCAGCCTCCGCCAGGAGTCGGTCAGCTTCCCTAAGCTCTGAACGACGTTTCAGAAGGGTCTTCTCAATGCACTGAATTTCATCTACAATATCTTCATGGTGTTTGAGTGATTTTTCTTTTTCTAATTCAGTCACAAGACTCTCAATATTTCCATCAATGAAGTCCCTAAAAAACATCATATACAGACATATTAAAAGATTTTAAATGTAGACATGTGTAGCCTAACTACTAAAAAGATGCACAATTTTCTAATTTAATATAAGCAGGGACAAGAGAGGCAGCTACATTGGATTATGCTCAAGGTTTATATTTACCTTTTTATTAAATATGGACTACTAGTGACAATAAATATGTAATGTATGATGAATGTTAGAGACAGGGTCTTGCTCTGTAACTGAGGCTAGAGAGTGCAGTGGCCCAATCATAGCTCACTGTAACCTCGAATGCCTGGGCTCAAGCAATCTTCCTGCCTCAGCCTCCCGAGTAGCTGGGATTACAGGTGCATGCCATACTCACTTTACTTATTGTTTTTTGTAGGTCTTGCTATATTGCCCAAGCTGATCTCAAACTTCTGGCCTCAAGAGCCTCCCAAAGTGCTGGGATTATGGGCGTGAGCCACCACACCCAGACTATCTTTTCAAATCTAACAACAAAGATTAGTGTGTTGTCAGCACCTGGCCAAGACAATGTTGATAATTCTATTCTTCTGAGATATAAACATAAAACAAACCACTACCAAAATAATCATCCATTCCCTCAAAGCTATCCTTCCAGACCCAATTCACAGGCTTCCTGGAGGACTACCCAATTATGTAATTTATTCCATTCTGAGAGTAAAACTATAATGATATTTGACAAATCACAAAGCATGACATACGATTCAACACCCCCGGGATAACAAGACAAAATACTTGAAATTTACTTGAAAATTACTATCAGTGACTGCAGGAGAGAAAAACATGAAAATAAATTCAACATATTAACAGATTCTTTCTCTTTAAATGAAGGCATACAGATCACTTTTTACTCTCTTCTTCGAACATTTTTGTGTTATCCAAATTTCCTAGACTAACCATTTATTACACTTTTATAAGCAGGAAAAGAAGTGGCTCTCCTACTGCCCTACCATCTCCTCCAAAAGCCCTCAAAATATAAAAACTCCCTCCAACATGTATAACCACAAAAACAATAGATATAATCATCCTTCCAACCCTCAAACATCTAGTTCCACCCTTGTAGGTGTGGCCTTTGCCTTCAGATCTATTAGTCAGTCATGTGTCTGCTCCTAGATGGCAGAGACCATTTCTTACCTCCATGTGCTCCACAGGCCCCCCTCCCTCCCAGAGGCCTGGGCCAGTCTGACTTAAATGACAAAACTAGAGAAGTGTCATAAGTTATAGACTACTGCAAAAGACAGGCTTTTACACAATTGACCCAACCAACAGATGATGCATTAATTAACTGACCCTATGCCAGGCACCAGGACACAGAGATGAAGCCTAGCTACTAACCTCAAGAAGCTCCTGGGCTCCTCAGGAAGGGGGATCCTTGACTTTTGTTCAGAAAGAAAGGTTGGAGTTAGGCAGAGGGGTAGGGAAAGGATAGCATGCGTAAAGGTGTTGAGGCAGTAGAAAACACGGTGCTTGGGAAGCCACAGGAAACTAAGTAGGCCAGCCCAAACATTGTGTGTGGGTAAGAAGGATAAAAAACCCAGCTGGGGTTAATTGTGGAGGGAGGTGTATATTCTGATGGAGTGAGAGTTGCATAAGGGAGTAGCAAATCAGATTTACAGAGTGTCAAGGACAGAGTGGAGAGAAAGAGATAAGACATGGAAGGCCAGTGTGGAAGCTATTACAATGGCCTAAGATGAGACTGATTAAAGGACACAGCAGTGGAGATGACAGAAAGGGATTAGTTTGAGTTCTCTGGATATAGAGTCAGCAGGACTTGGAGACCAACTGGATGCCTGGGAGAGTGCGGGAAAGGGAGGAGTTGAGAACACCTGCTATGTTTTTAGCTAGGGTTACAAGGCAGGGGGAATGGTTCTGCCATTCCCCAAGAGAGACCATAGAAGAGTTAATTTGGATTATTGGCCAAGAGAACTTAGACCTGCACTGTCCAATATGGTAATTACCATGTGGTTATTACATTAATTAAAATTAAATTAAAATCGGTTCCTCAGTTTCATTAGCCACATTTTAAGTGTTCAATAGCCACATGTGGATAGTGGTTACTGTTTTGGACAGTACAGATCTAGAACATTTCCAACATCATTGAAAGTTCCATTAGATAGTGCTGATTTAGGTTATCTTAATGAACTAACACCATATTCATATGAATTATAAAAATATAATGGCTACTAATAATTACTTTTGCTGTTGACGTTTCTGGATAGTTCTATGTAATTCTTCTACTTCATGCTCCAAGTCTTTCTTCTCTTGCAAAAGACCATCGATATCATAATGCAGTTCTTCCATTTCTTTCTCAGATTGCCGCTTGGATGCTCTCCTCCACTGTTCTTCCCGTCTCTTTGATTTTAAATGCTGTGTTATGTCTTCTAATCTAGAAACTTCATTCTCCTGAAGAAAGAAAAAAAAAAATGCAGTACTGAAACATCATAGGATGCTTCCCTTCTTTCCTAACAAAAGCTGAAATTAACTGTGGTTAAAGTGGTCTGTATTAATATGATGTTAAAAATGGTGGTAGAGGCCGGGCACTGTGGCTCACGCCTGTAATCCTAGCACTCTGGGAGGCCGAGGCGGGCGGATTGCTCGAGGTCAGGAGTTTGAAACCAGCCTGAGCAAGAGCGAGACCCTGTCTCTACTATAAATAGAAATTAATTGGCCAACTAATACATATATAGAAAAAGTTAGCCGGGCATGGTGGCACACGCCTGTAGTCCCAGCTACTTGGGAGGCTGAGGCAGGAGGATTGCTTGAGCCCAGGAGTTTGAGGTTGCTGTGAGCTAGGCTGACGCCATGGCACTCACTCTAGCCTGGGCAACAAAGTGAGACTCTGTCTCAAAAAAAAAAAAAAAAAAAAAAAAAAAAAAAAAAAAAAAAAAAAAAAAAAAAAAAAATGGTGGTAGAGTCTAAGATTTATGTATGAAAAAAAATTAAGTCAAGCCCATTTTTTCAATGTCAATGATGAAATGGACTGATAGAATTTTTAACTTTTCCATCACTCTAACTATGGTTGAAAATCATTCACCAAACCTCCTGTGGACATCTGTCTCCAAAGAGGTCAGCACCTAGCAGAAGAGACAGACGTAAGTCTCTCCCTCCTCTGGACACATGGGATGCGAGTTGTCTGAGAAGGGTGCTCAGAGGAAGAGGTGTTTTGCTGAGGTTTTGAAGAATGAATCAAAGGGGAAAGATCTAGGCTGAAGAAATAACATGTGAACACCTGGGAAACTATATAAACAGTTGGGTTCTCTGGAGGAGTAAAACCATCACTTTAAGAGACTGTCACTAAATGTTGAACAGAAAAAATTGCTACAAATTATAATATGCATTGAAAAACTGCAAGAGAATGTGAGTGACTACCATTGGTAACCATGTAAATGCATATGTACCCTCTCAATCTAGTCTGACTTATTAAAATGGGACTGGTGACTTGTTACCCAGGTGTCCTAGTCTTTTATCTTCCCCTCAATCTGCTGAGAGGGGAAGAAAAAAACAAAGGCCCCAGGTGTTCTGAGTTTGAAAGAGGCGCTTGGGACCCATTTTATTTTTTTCGAACCAAAAAGTTAGGAATTAATTTAGTGATTAGGAAGTAATAATTTCTTAGAATCAAGCTTAAGAAAAGAATAAGATATACAGTAAGAATTTACACACAGTCAGCTTATAGTGCCCACAAATATAGAAATGTTGGGCAGTCATTAAAATACTATTTAAAAACATTTGTAAAACCACAGGGAAATGCTTGTAACATTAAGTGGGAAAAACAGAATACAAAATTATGTACAGCATGAACTATGAAAATAAATAATAATCAATAAATCCTACCACCCAGAGATAACCCCCACCAAAACATAGCTGTTTGCTATTCATGTGCACATACGTGTGTACATACATACACATATAGGTACATGTACAAGTACAGGCATTAGTTTGTGAATATATCTATACACACTTGTCAATAGAAACATACATAAGTTTTGTAAAAATGGTTAATTTTTACAAAATTAACTGAAAAGCATTTCTGAAAGCATCTCTGTTATAAAGTGGCTAAGTCAGGTTTGTGAACAGGGCTGTGACTCTCACTCCTGTTCGCAGTATTTTTTTTCTCGAGACAGTGGTCCTGCTATGTTGCCCAGGTTGGCCTCTAATTCCTGGGCCTCAAGCAATCCTCCTGCCTTAGCCTCCCGAGTAGCTGGGATTACAGGTGCACACTACTACACCCAGCTCAGTAGTTATTTTAATAAGAGAATGCTTGCACAACTCTAGACATTAGCCTTACAAACACACTTTTGGGATATAATCCAGTCATAAATAGGTCTTCTCATTAAGTATATAATCTTATCAGTCACTCATGGAAGGAGTGTGGACAGGGGATTGTATATCTTTCCACTTACTAAGTTATGGTGTTCTGGGACGTTGCAATGCAGCACACCCATAGGGATGAGAGGGACAGAGAAGTTGGGGGGTGGAGGTCCATATATGATAGGGGCCCCAGCAGGAGGTGGGCCATAAACAACAGTGCCAGGGGTGAGAGGTCGGCTATTGTTGGGCAAGGGAGGAGGTGGTGCATACAGGGCCATGCCCTGGGGTACAGGAGAACCATCAGGTAGCACGGTATACATCATGTATCCAGGAGGAGGCACAAATGGGGGTTCCTCTTGGTCATCGAGCTCACTCTCTTCTTGGCTATCTCCTCCACTGTCTGCATCTTCGAAGAAATAAACAGAAGAGTGTTTTACCCCCCACAGTTTACTAGGTAAATAAGTTAATTAGAGAATGCAGCATTTAAGCCAAGATACTAGAGATGTGAGAATAAAACTCTGAAAAAAAGGTCAAAAATAGTTTTGAAAAACATATCAAAATATGGATTCAAAATATTTTCAGTGGCTGATACTTGAGTTTTTCTTATGTCTACCTGTTGGTTTGTTTCATTATTAATTTATTCATTTATTCAGGAAGCATTTGAGTGCCTGCTTGATACTACATAAAAGACCAACAGAGATGTGCTATGTGTGAGATCTCATAGCACTCAGTGCTTATTGCTGTCATGACATATAACACTCTCTACTGTTGATGGCTTACTTACTTATCTCTCCCAAAAGCAGAAACCATGTTTGCTGATCACTGAATCTAGCATACAGCAGGCATTCAATAAATAGTTCCTGAATGAACAAATCCTCAAAAGGTAGGAGTCCCATTTTACAGATTAACAGTCTCAGAGCAGCTAAATAATTTGCCTAGGATCACACAGCTACTAAGTGAAAGAACTGGGATTTATTCAGATTGGACTCTTTCCCCCTGGAGCTTTGGAAGACAGACGTATAACACTTCATTTTAGCAGGGTGGGATTAATGCCATGATGCAAGGATACAAGGCACCATGCTCTAGTAAAGGCTAAAAAGCTGCTCAGTCAGCCTGGGTGACGCAGAGTGGAGGAAGGCTCCATAAAGGAGTATTGTTTGAGGATCGACGTCTTATTGAAGGATGAGTAGGAATCAGTTTGAAAGAGGAAGGAGGACATTCCAGACAGAGAATTTAAAACATGGAGGTCTAAGGAACGTGGCATGCTGTGAGTATCTTAAGCAGTCAGGTTATGAGGTGGGAGAGTGATGGGAGGTGAGACAAGAGGTGGTTGGCCAAGATCAGATCACAGAAGGCCTCACAGACCTACCTAAGGGGTTTGGACTATGTCCCAGGAATTGCAGGAAACCAATAAAAGATTATGAAACATGCAAGAGAAATGCAACTTCTCTATGTGATGTGACTTACCTCTATTTGGAAATGATTTATATAACCCACTCCTGATGGGAGAATAAACCCAGTACCCTGAGGCAGGTAGAGGCCCATTGCCTTCCTTCCCATCTTGCTGCCCAGTATGTGATTTTCTAATGGGAGTTGAGGCTGTGTACTTTAGGCCAACACCAGAGTCCTTGGTGGCCTGGGAACCGTGGCTGGAAACCTAAAATAAATGACAGCAGAGCACGCTATCACAAGTAGAAAGGCTGATTTTGAGAAATGTCAAAGTCTAGAGCAAAGCTGAGATGTAGCAAAATTGAGAAAGAACTTGGTTTCTATTCATTATCATAATTCTCATCTTTCAGACAAAAGTTGAGAAGTGATTACACAGTCACATAAACTGCAGTTCCATACACATGGTTCAGTTTATTTATGACCCTCTGGACTTGATCAACATGGCAATGTCAGAGGGGCCAAGAAAAGAGGAAGGCTGTGTGTTTACAATGGCTGGGGTCACGTCACACTGCTCTGTGAAAGTGAAGGGCTCAGAGTATGGTGAAAGCAGACAAACCAATGTCTATCCTTTCAGAACTTATTTAAAAATATTCATCTCCTATCCTTTCTTTTGGTAAAACTTTCTAGAAATAACAAGTCCTTGACAATGCTGAAATGTTATCTACTTGACTGTGTTAATTTTATGCAGCAATGCTCCAAGAGAAAGGAATGAAAACAAGTTCTACATAAGTGATCAAACCCCTAGGTGTCAGCCTCTCTTCTCCTCATCTTTCCTGGTGGTTTCTTTTTCTTTTACCCTGTCTTTGATGGCCCAGCAATCGAGGCAAAGGAAACCAGCAAACATTCAAGGGAATCTAGTGATATCAGTCTTATGCTGTCCTGGGAGCTTGGCATGACTTTAACACTCTATTCTGCTTCTTTCCCTCTCCTTCCCAGTCTGTAGGTTTATCCTCCAAACCCTCACCCAGCTCAGGGTTACACGTTTTGCTCTAACTTACAGTTTCCACCTCCAGCCTTTTTCCAAAGCTTCCGTTAGATTTCTGAGAGGAGGACCTTAGATTCTGCTCTTCAGGGTTCTGGTTAAGTCTATCAGCCCTGGGATCCCAGTGTGCCTAAGCTGTTTCTCTCTGACTGTTGCTTATCTGCTGATTCTAGGAAGATGGCACCCAGCCCCTCTGCTTTCAATGAGTATACCCTCCTCATCTGACCACATTCGGGCATCAAGCCTGATCATTTTGTCTCCTTAAGTTCTCTTAATCCCATATTTCCTTTTCCAGCTCCACTAATCTAGCTCTGGCTCCTATTCTTCACTTGAATCCGTTTAAATAGTCCCACAGAAAGCTTACCGTGCCACACGTCTAGCCTCTACACTTAGCCAGAATATTCTTCCCAAACTATAGCTCTGAGCATGTTAGCACACAAATAGTTTCCCATGGCCTCCATTATTAAGTGCAAGGGATTTTAAGGCACTTTAAGATGCATGACCCCAATCTACTTTTTCAGCTTCATCTTTCACTGTTCCCATCAAACCCTCCAGCCCTACAAGGCTATTTGCCATGGCTAAGCCAACTCTCCTCTTCCACACAAGCTCTTTCCTCTCTCCAAAAGTTCATCCCTCACTGCTTGCTAAGTGCTGACTGTAGGACCCTGCTTGTGAAGCCTTCCTTTCTGAACTTCCCCATGAGATAATTCTTAATAACTCTCTGCAACTAGAGCACAAAGGTCAAGTCTCTTGGTCATGCACATCACTGTTTTGTAATCACACTGGCATGACCCATGAGCTCTTTGAGAGCAGGGGTTGCATCATTCATTGTGGTACCCCATCACTGCCTAGTGTTCCCTAGCACTTGGCCTAGACCTCAGTAAGCACTGAATGAATATTTGTTAAAAGGAAATGAAATCTAGGTGCCTATTTTTCTGTCTGAGCCTCTGCACAATTCTATACCCAATTTCAACATGCTCTCTGGCCTTAAGTCACCTTTTCCCCTTTCAGTATCTTCATTTGGAGACCCCACAACATACTACCTGAGCATGAACAGACAATTGCCGTCTTTCCTGGGAAGGCCCTATTTTCATCTCAAATATTAAAAACACTGAAGAACCTCAATGTGTGGCTTAGCATAGAAATGTTCTTGGCACCTGTTCACAATTCCAACATCACAGAATTCCTACTTTTGATGATGACGGTGGTGGCATAAAGTACCAATAGCCTCGTCTTTTGAAAGGATCTGCCATACTGCTGATGTAATCATTTTGATAAGAAACTTCACGACGCAGTTCTGCAATTTCTTCTAAAACATTTTCAAAGCCTCCTTTGTTGTCTGTAAAGGAAAGCCATTCTATGAGGTTGGGATAAAATCATTACTTCCTTTCTCTCTCAAAATACAAAAGAGATTCCATGGGAGCCAATGAATTTTATCAGTTCCTTACAGCTGACTTTCAGTCTGCCCTTTGGTAATTAGTTTTTGCTAATACTGAGATGACAACACATCCTTCTGTCATTCAATTTATAAAGTAAGTCAAACAAAGCAAATAAACAGATTTGTAAACATTATTTCTTTTTAAATTATTATACAAATGCAAACCTCTTATCTCTTTTTTAATCAAGTCCCTCGATATTACACTTACATGAAATGTTTTTAAATTCTTTGATATTACTTGTTAATTATCAAAGCTCTCTAAATCAAGCATGGGGTTGATTTGCAACAGTTAAATCCATTTTATGAAGGCAAAAAACAAACAAGATGATTTGATTTTAGAACTACAAAACCATTGCAAAAATCGAAGCCCAATACTTTACCAGCCCCAGTGAGGTCTAGTATATTCCGCAGCCTTGTAATCTCTGTCCTCTGTCGCTCCATTGTCTCATGTAGTTTCTCCAATTCTAGCACCTGTGAGTTTGCTCCTCCAGTACCTACATCGGCTTTCTCCATCTCAGTTCGAACCTATTAAAAAAATCACACACACAAAGTTGCCAATGAATTAATTTATTCCCAGATGTGTTTATCCTTGCTAATTGATAATTCTATAGTTTTTGTTTACACTTTGCCAGTGAGAAAACCACATTAACTCCTTATATTTATACTGCACTGCACCTGGCACACTGTAGAGGATAAAGTATTGATTATTGATTGCACTGCAAAATTCTTTGAGAAATCACCTATAGTAATTTAGTCTTTTAGGAACTGATAAGGACCTAGCAAGAAGAAGGTCTCAGGGTACCAACACTGACCTGCTCCTCCTTCTCTCTGAGAAGATTCTGCAGGAGTTCAATCTCAGCTTCTGCTCGAGTCAGATCCCTGGCCGCTTGCGCTGCCTTTCTGCTGAACCTCTCTGCTTCCTGCAACTCCTACTGGGACAGAAGTATGAGAAAGGTAGCACTACCATCACAGGTTGTCTTCTTCATTCTTTCTTCCTCTCAGATTGATTCTTATATGTTCATCACATTGCCTGCCTAGCTGTCCATGCACATGTGGTGCCAAGCCCCCCTTCTCCTGTGTTGTTCCCATCACTGGGCAGCCTTCCCTGCCCCCAGAGGGCCAAGTGGGCAGGGTGCTGCCTCAGAAAGAACAAGGGCTAATTTTTTTTTTCTGTTCTACAGTCTTCCATGATTGATGTCTCTCTGGACTCTCATCATTAGATTTTTTTCTCTTATGATTAATACTATCTTAATCTCATCAGCATTTGTATCCTATAAAGCACCATAATAGACATTATATCAGGCAGGAGTCATAACAGCCCTATAAGGTAATATATTTTCATAAATATGTCCTGTAATATTTTAGAAGATGAAAAATTTGAAGTTCAGAGGGATTATATGACAAGCCTTCAAAACCCTCATCCAGGTATGTGTTGACAGCTACCTCCTTAGGCAGATCCCTACACTTTAAGGTAGGGATAGTATGTTTCATTTGATGGTTCCTTTCAGGACTAAATATATTGAGTACAGGGCCCATGGTAGCACAAAGCAAATTCTTAGGGGTTGTGATGGGGAAAATACAGTCTTTAGGCATTAAGAAAAAGATAATTTTACAATTGTTTATAAAATAATTTAAGTCTATAACAAGAGATCAAGAATACAAGTTGTTACATTTTTTGACAGCAGCACTGGTGAAAACTTGTTCTGTACAAGTGGACTCACCTCTGCACGCTCCTGGTTAATTTTCATAACAGTTCCATGAAGGGACTTAAGTTGGTCTTTGGCAATGGTGAGCTCAGCTGTGGCTAGCTTATCAGAGGTGGCCACAGCTTTCTTTAGTTTCTTCAATTCTTTATCTAAACCAAAAAACTGCTCCTGAGATTTGGCATCTTCAAGTTTCTTCTAAAATAAAAGAAACAGTAAGTAACAGATGAATCATTTGGTAGCAATGAATTAGGATGTAAGCTCCAGTAGGCCAGGGACACTATTCACTGCTGCATGCCCCATGCCTAGAACTATACCTGATACACAGGAGGTGCTCCATAAATATCCACTGAACAAATAAATTTAAAAATCTCAAAACTAAGATAAATTTAGAATCAGTCTTCCTAGTCAAGAATCTTAGTGATGCTAACTTCATTCATTCATTGGAAAAACATTTCTTGGCACCATCACCAAGAAATGGATGGACCAGCCTTTAAAATCACTGAATCCAGCCCTGGGCACATGGTGGTGAAGAAAGAACTTGACGTCTCTGAGGAACTGAAAGGAGGAGCACAGTGAGAAAAGGAAACATCTCACTAGAATCCAATTATGCAGGGCCTCAAAGGCTTACGAATTTTGTTCTTTATCCTAAGATCAAAGGAAACTGTGGGGAGAGGGACTGACTCTAGCCAGTCCACATTTTAGAAAGAACATGCTGGCTGCTATGTGGCGCAGGGTCATGCGAAGTGGCAGACCTGTCAGGCAGCTACAACTATTGTCCAGAAGAAATGATAGTTAGATGAGGGTGGTGGCATCAGAGAAGGAAAAAGGACATATATTCCAGATATATTTTGGAGGTGGATTCAAAAGGGCTTGGGTTCTCAGTGAAGGATGAAGTATATCATTCACTGAGGCTGGGAAAAGGGGGAGATGGTAGGTGCGAGGTGTGGAGAAGGTATGAAACAGTGGTGCATGAAGAGAATGAGTTCACCAGAAAAAAGGGTCATGTTGCCCATTTGAGGCTAGTGAGTTTATAATGACACCACCATGGGTGCAGGCCCAAAGAACGCAGAGAGCTTCAGTTTTATAGGGAAGTAAGATAGGAGAAAAGGGCAAGAGATCTGAGGATATTTGCAAAAGAATGGCTATAGTGGCAGAGCATGGAATTTCAGATGGACAAGGAGGAAAGTAAAGATAGGAAGGGCTGAACAGATAGAAAAGGTGTGACTAATAAATTAGAAGCTCAATAAGATTGAAAAATTGTTAGTGTGGGGGTGCCATAAGAGGTCATGATCAGAGTAGGACACTTCAGTTTGTGATTTCAGAGCTGGTAGATACAATTTCTGAATTTGACAAAATCTAAGATGTGACAATGGGAGTAGATGGTTGAGGTGGAATGGAGAAAATCCATCATAGAGAGGCCAGGTATTAGAAAGGAAGATGAAGAATTTAAAAATAATTTCCCATGGATGTGTCCGATTGGGCAAAGGGTTTCTAAGGAGTCAAACTCACCCCAATATCATTTGTTAAGTACCACTTAATTGCCTCTAAAGTCCCTCCTTACATTCCCAATTTTTGTTTCCATCTATGATGACACCTTGGTCTCAGGTCCTTGATTTGGTGACATGGATCCAGGTCCCTCTTAGGTCGGGTTCAGCTCTGTGCCAGCAATGCAGCCAAAGGCTACTTTGGATAACACTTCTCTCAGCTGACCCAATCACCCACCAGTGGACAGGACCCCGGGCAGAGGTATTTACGCGTCTCACCTTCCTAGCCTTCCCTACCTTTTTCTCTAACTCTCGGAGTTGGGCCAGAATTCTTTCCTTCTCTTCATCAGCTTCCTGAAGTTGGAGATCTGTAAGGCCTTGGATTTCCTCCATACTTTTTAGATTTTCTTGCAAATAATGAATTTCATTCTCCAACTGCTGGATTCTTGCTTCATGTTGCCTCTTATCAGAATTAATCTGTGAGGAAATCAAGTTTCAAGAATGATTTTTAGGCAATATATGCTTTAAACAAAATAAACACTTTTTATAGAATTATCTTTCATTTTAATGCAGGCTGTTAATGAAATTTTGTACTAATTGAGTTACCAGTGATGGTTTTATCTAGGATACTCTCCAGGTTCCATTTGAATGTTTCCTTCTTCATTAAAATCATTACATAAAAAAAAATCTGATTCTGGCACCACACTACACACTATACTCTAGCAATGTAGTATTATTTACCCACCTGTTAGAAAACATCTCTTACTTGCTTCCAAAACAAGGAAAGAATAATGTCACAAAACAAGCCTGACTTTGACATCATAACCATATTCAGGGTTGAATTTTAGTCATGCTAAAATTGACTTGTTGTGAGTCAAAATAACAACAATAATGTTATATTTACACGAGAAAGGAAGCATTGTAATTTGCTGAAAAACATTAATATTTGCCAAACACTTCCCTCCAGCTGCCTCTTGCCCTTTTCTTACTCTTGCTTCAAGGGCTCTTTCAAACGCCTGTCTGAACTTTTCTTGTCCATTTGCCAGTTTTTCTTGCTGCAGAGCCATTTCTTCTTGCAGTTTCCTCTCTCTTACTTGTGCTTCCTCTCTTTCCCACTGGGAGTGTGCAAGAATTTCACTGAATTGTTTCTGTAAATCAGCAAGACTTTTCCCTAAGATGTCTGAAGGACTATGGATTCTGGTAAAGAAGGAAAAAAAGATGGTATAAATGTGACATTTTATTCTTGATGTTGGATGCAAACATGCTGTTAATAGTAGTGCAAGAGTATAAATAGCTTTATGGAAGGACCGGTCAATCCTTAGCAATTTACTTAGAACATCTCCTAAGGGCAAATCACTGTTTTATCAAATCAAATGACTGTTGCTACTCCAAAAACAAAGGCTTATGTCAGGTTAACAATAGGTCATGGAAACACCACAAGGAGAACCCTACAAAAGAAATCAGCCATTAACAGAACTTAGAAGGTTGAGTTCAGCGCAGAACTGCACATTCACAACTCTGAGGTTGTGTGGCCCACTCCATACTTGGAGGTCTTGATTTTCCCTTACCTCATATCCCCAGTTCCTAATTTCAGTTTTGTCCTTAGCTCATCCACACGAGCTGCCACTTCTTCTGGACGAATCAAACCATCAACCACATGGTTAAGGTGATTCTGGAAATCTTTAAGTTGCTGTTTTAACAGGTTATTGTCATCCTATGAAGGGGGTGAAATGGGGAGTGTATGTGTTATATGCCAGTATAGTTTCACTACTAACAAATTAGCAAACCTATCTAGACCACAGAACTAAATTCAGACAATTCCTCTGTTAAGTAAAAAGAAACTGCTAAAATTTCCCTAAATTATAGAGAAAAATAATTTTATATCCTAAGCTACTGATTGTATTCCCCTGAATATCTACATTCTATCTGAGTGATTAATCTATTTCAAACTCGGTCTAACACTCTTAAACTAAAATGGAGAATTTAGAATTGCCATTAACATGTTTTTAAGTTCCTGTCCCATCTGGGGTCCTCTTTATCTGTAAACTGTCCCTGCCCATTGCCCTGAGGCAGCTGTTTCTGTACTATTACCTAATCCTGGCCACAGATGATCTCACTCAAGGCCAATAAATGCACTGACTAGCCAGAAAAACAGGTTCTCACTCTCTCCGCAACTTGAACCAAGATCCAGTACAGCAAGTCTATATAATATGTGCTGGACCTGGAGAGATATGTCAGCTCAGGGCTGAGGTCCATAGTGAGCCAAATAAATGCTCAAAGAGATAGAGAAGGAGAAATGAGAGACCCAAGTATCCCCTGAGAGACTGATACAGCAGCTCTGATTCTTACCAAACTATCTCCTTTCTCAAGTTAGCATGAATAGGTTAAAGTTCATTGCAACTAAATGATTTCTGACAAAGACAAATGTAGACTGGGGTGGTTTAACTTGTGTTCTATATCAAGAGGATAGTTGGCCAAGTAACCAAAGGACCTAGTTCTAACTAAGGTAGTCCTATAATATGGGCCAGCATTCTGGAAAGCTGACTTCAGTTTCTACCTTGGAGGAGATGGCCCCTGAAGAATACATTTTAGTCATTTTCTATAAGAGACGTACACTGAAGTATTTACGGGTAAAACAAACATGTATGAGATTTTTCTTTAAAATATTCTAACAAAAAAGGTGGACAAAATGAAACAATGAAAGTTGATAACTGTTTATATTGGGTGATGAGCAAATAAAGGGTCCTAAAATTATTTTCTTATTGTCATTATTTGAAAATTTCCATAGTAAAAATAAAAAATGATAACCCAGTGAAGACCCAATACACGAGAATGGAAGAATAGAAAACATGACCGGGTGCGGTGGCTCATGCCTGTAATCCTAGCACTCTGGAAGGCTGAGGCGGGCAGATCGCTCAAGGTCAGGAGTTCAAAACCAGCCTGAGAAAGAGCAAGACCCCGTCTCTACTAAAAATAGAAAGAAATTAATTGGCCAACTAAAAATATATAGAAAACAGCCAGGCATGGTGGTGTATGCCTGTAGTCCCAGCTACTTGGGAGGCTGAGGCAGGAGGATTGCTTGAGCCCAAGGAATTTGAGGTTGCTGTGAGCTAGGCTGACACCACCGCACCTAAGCCCGGACAACAAAGTGAGACTCTGTCTCAAAAAAAAAAAAGAAAAAGAAAAATAGAATAGAAAACATGTACTGTACATCTTTTATAATATTTGCTTCTGAAGTTGAACTGACAGCAGTAAATAATCTACATTATTAGATTTCCTTAAAATTTTGGAAAAAATATTTGCAGTGTTGGAAGAAGAGAAAATTTGAGTGAGCTTAGTCTTATCTGTCACAAATCCCCCTCCATGTTTTTTTTGGAAGCCTTCCTCCAAACCACATAAACTTTGCCCCTTTATTTCTGGTGACAACAGGTGCTACTTCAGGCAGCCAAGTGGGCCCCTGACCTCACAGCTTTAGAGATCTGAGTGTTGATTCAGGTACTTGTTTGTTCAGACATCTGTCCTGTTTGAGAGTTTAATTGCCTGAAAAATTCTATTCACCTGTTTCTGCAGTTTATTGGGCACATTATTGTGAGATCAGCCATAACAATATTCTGCCATACATTCGCATAAATATACAATGGTTGCATTTTTAATAGCATATTTACTGAGAAAGGAATTGTGAAAACTGTTTACTGTAATCCACTCTAGTTAAATTTCTGGATAATTACAAAGATATTTCAGTGGGAGAAGAATGCACAAATCTGATAATTTTAGCTCAGTCTTGGGAAAAATCTGCTTCTAGAAGGAATGCAAGGTATTGCTTTTGCCCATGGATTTACACACTATACTGTTTACTACTAACACTGCCTCCATCTCTCTGCATCACCATAATACAAGTATACTCTTATTAATAATCTTAAAACCACAATCACAAGAGAACAGAGGCAATAATATTGCCCCACCCAGAATTCCTCTTTTTCTAATAATTCAAGTTGCTTACTACATGTTAGAGCAGGTTGTTAAGTGCCTGACTAAAGACATCATCATCTTTGGGTGTCCTGTGTCAGAATAAATTCTAGAACAACAGATTTCTACCTGTAGCTGTTTAAGTTTTGTGTGGAGCTGAGTATTCTCTTGTTCCTTTTCTTCTGAGAATTGGGCTTTTCCAAGGGCATTTTTGAGGGCTTGTCTTTCCTTCTCAAGTTCTGCTTGAAGAGTTGATTGTTCTAACTGTTGCCACAGGAAGCAATGACATGAAAGTGTAAAACAGTAATAAATTTATGATCTGAAAAGCCTAAATAAATTTACATATATCCATAATCCCTTGCTAGTACGGTTTTACAACTCAGTTTTTATTTTATACTCTCTAATTGAAAAATCGAAGTTTTTTTTTCACATGTCCCTTAAACTATTAATACTTAAGGAGAAATATGCATCAGAATCAGCTCAGCCCAAATACTAAATCAGAATCTTCAAGGGTGGGCCCAAGCACCTACTTTTAAAAGTTCTATGAGTAATCTAACAATTATTGCTCTTTTTTCCCCTTAGACCAGTATTTCTCAAACTGTGGTCCTCAAGTATATGTATGAACACATGGTGTACCTAGTAAAAATGCAGATGCCCAGATTCTATCTCAAATTTGATGGATCAGAATCTCTATGGCAGGGCCTGAGAATCTGCATTTAACAAGCTTCACAAGTGACTTCATATAACTAAATTTTACCAATCAGAGATCTGTAGAGTTGTAGATCAGAGAGAAGGTATGTTATGTTCCATACTCTCAATGTGTGGTTTGAAAACCAATCCTGGCAGTCCTGGTGATAAGGAAGGGTGGGGAGTGTCCCTTTCAATACCAAGTGAGTCAGTGAAAAAGCCAGGCTTTTATAATATTTCTGTCAAGAATTATGAGGACAAGTGTGGTGGCTCATGCCTGTAATCCTAGCACTTTGAGAGGCCAAGGCAGGAGAATTACTTGAGGCCAGGAGTTTGGGACCAGTCTGAGCAACATAGTGAGACCTTATGTCTACAAAAAATAGAAAAATTAGCTGGGCATGGTGGCATGTGCCTGTAGTCCCAGCTATTCAGGAAGCTGAGGTAGGAAGATCACTTGAGCCCAGGAGTCTGAAGTTGCAGTGAGCTATGATGATGCCATTGCACTCTAGTCCAGGCAACAAAATGAAATCCTGTCTCAAAAAAAAAAAAAAAAAAAAAATAACAACAAACCACAAAAAAACTTCTGGGAAAAAAATAAAGGACAATAGAAGTTCAAAGGACAGGTGTTTCAAGCTAGTTCAAGCTAGTAATGGCTGGCTTGAAAAGAAGAGAATTTATTTAAAAGGAAATATCACCTAAAAATTTTATTTACTATTATTAAAAAATATTTACTGTTATTTTAATTGTTTCCCCCAACTCTCTTTTCTGAGACTCTGATCTTGTCAACTGTAGCTGTACAAAACCTGGTACTCTTGAGAAATATAATATAATCCTGATAACTGATCATTTGATATCTTATAAAGAATACAATAACATAATTACTACAATAAACCAGACCTATTTTCAGTTCCTTTTATAATCATATGAATTCTCCTTTACATGTATTCTTGAGATTCAAAATATCTTATTTTATTTCATTTTTATCCATTAAGCACATATTGATGCTTCTCATGTGTCAGGCACTAAGAAAACAGAAACAAGTAGATACGACTGTAGCTGGAGGCATACTTTCAGCACTTCAAATGCACTGTGCTCTCTCTCCTTGGCTCTCTGCCTAGAACACATCCCTTACCTCTAACCCTTTTTCACCATGCCTCTTCTGCATGGCCAAATCCTACTCATCCTTCAAGCCTTGGTTGAAACATTTCTGTGGAGTGGTCTTCCCTGACTACCCCCTCCTCTGCAACAGAACCCTGTCCCTTTCTTTCTCCCACACCTGTTTCACCTGCTGGACTGTCAGCAGGTGCTTTCCCTAGAGCATCCATAGCACTTGGCCCTCAATGGTCAATCAATAAGTATTTATTGGATGAATGATACTTTCTCTAATTTGCAAATACATTTGAATACAGGTCCTTCAATCAAGCATAATAGGAAACAGCAAACTAAAATTTAACATCAACTTAAAAGAGGTCTTTTAAAGCTGTTCTATGAAAGAAAAGCCAGAATTTATTGAGTATCAACTTCTAAGTGCTGTCACATCCATTATCTCATTTGTCTTCACCACGAGCATTTCACAGAGCATGAGTAGGCTGGGAGGCTCAGAGCCATGAAGTGATGTGCCCATGTTCACACAGGGCTAGTATCTGAACTCAGAATGTCAACTCCAAAAATCTGCCCTTTCTATCACTCCATACATACTATATTAAAAGGTGCTTGATCTTAAATTAAGATACAAGTAAAGGAAAGACGATATCTTAAAGTACAGGCTACTTAGTTTCTAGCTGGCTTTATGCTCCTACTTACCTGGGTAAGCCTTGTGAGTTTTTCCAACTCTTCCTTGAGCTGGCTGGCTTCAGCATCCTTTAGTTTCAACTGAGCCTCTAGCTCAGCCTCATAGGCACTGAGATCTCCCTGGGTCTGCTGCAAGGATGCATTCACCTCATGCTGCTCCTGGAGGGCGCTTTCTAGCTCTGCAAGCTCCTGGAAAAATTCAGTGTGTTTAACTATGGAACCCTCACTATGCTGCTTAAGCATCTGCAAATCATTATAAGTAATTTGAGCACTGTAAACTAACTGCTGCCTGTCACAGAAAGTTTTCATTAGCTGTGCACATCCTGGTTAGAAAACAGAACTCTGGCTAAATGTAAGGGAAAGTCCAGTAAGTTACAAACATGCTGTTTCCCAAAGCCACCATCTGTGTGATACTTTAAATGAGTCTGAAGACATAAGAAGGAAGAAAGGAAAAAAATCTTCTACTTTCGGAGAATAAGATTTAAGGCCTATTTTTCATCAGACATAGGACTAAATGTTTTCACATTCATTATTTCATTGTATCTTCATAATAACAAGTTGTATAAGGCAACTTGTACAGTTTTATAATTTTTGCCATAAGGCCACTAATTCTTTTTGCCATTTATAATTGACCTGTTAACTTCTTCAACTAACTTAATTTGGACATTATCACGTTTCAAGCTAGGGTAAATAGGCAGGAAGAAACAAGTCATACCTTCTTCATATTTTCTGCATCCATGGCAACTATTTCCAGCTGGTCCCTTTCCTGCTCGACTTCAGTCAATTTCTGCAGCAATGTCTCTTTCTCACCTTGTAGCTTCCTACACTCATTCTGGGCCTGAGTTGCCTGGCCTTTGATGGTCCCCAGGTATTCCTGTAACCCACTAATGACACCTTCCAAATCCTTCTTCAGGGCTTCATTTGCTGCTATTTGGCCTAAGCAAGATGCAAAAATGGTAATAATGTATATTTTAATAGTACTGCATTCTCTTTAGCTATTTGTTATTAGCCAAGAGTGAAATTCTATGCTTTCAATGATTTTCTATTATTCATAGTATGGGAGTATTAAGCATGTATACAATAAAAATACTATATTTCATGAACAATGCTTATAAAATGCCTGATTCATGCTGTAAAAAGTTTAAATAACTTCCAAATAAAATAATGAAAAATGTGCAGCAAAACCATGAGTACTTGCTATTAGATACACAAAACAAAACCACCCTGTATACAAAACTCACCCAAGACTGGCAGCATAAGCATATAACCTGATGACTTAAAAAAGAACCACACACATACACAACCATATATAATACTAGATACCTTCTATGTGCCAGGAACTTAATGAACACTATGTCAATTAATCCTCCCAACAACTAATGATTGAGATAGAAATAACTTGTCCAAGGTGACATAGCTGATAATGGCAAAACAGGAACTGGGACCTTTTTACACTGAGCCCAGGGTCTTACCCCAACAGCCTATTGACTTTCCTCTTCCATTATTATAAGAATGTCACAATTTAAATTTGCATTGCAAAAGTAGATCCCAAAGCTCTTTCTATACTCTTCTTATAACTAGACACTGAATTCCTTGATGCCAACAACCATTTCACTCCTAAAAGGATCTTATACCATAGACAAAGACAACCATATGCCAAAGGTTATCATGATGATGTATTTACTTCTCACCTACTGAATGGAATGACCTGAACTCACAAGGCATCAATGCAACAAAATAAAACTAAAATAAAATTTTTAAATTTTATTAAACACAGTTGGGTACTTACCCTGTAAATATTTCCCTATCAAATACTGGTACTAACAGCTGAACTATATTTGGCTAACATTTGGATTAATACCTATCTTTATAATCTTTCTTTTATTAATAATGAAACTGATTTACCTTAAATCAAACTTAAATTCTCACCTTCAGTAAGTTGTTGCTCAAGGTCCTTAATCTCTTCAGTCTCCTTAGCAATTCTAGAAAGGATTGCATCTAAACGGCTTTCAAGTTGTTTGTACCGCTTGTTCATAATGTCAAGCTGTTGTTCTTTACCCCTTTTCTGAGCCTTCATATGGGACTGAATTAAAAAAAAAATCAAAAAAACTCCAAGTTCTTTAAACTCTTTTAAAAAGTAATAATCCTTAACATTTTAAAAGGAAGAATAGAAAATAAAATGTAACAATTATCATCTATTTTGTGTCAGGCTCTCTATTTTTCCATGTGAATAGTTTCATTTAAACCTCAGGCCAACTTGATATGGGGAATCACTTCTATTTTACAGATGAGAAAACTGAGGATCAGAGAAGGTGAGTGATTTTTCCAAGGGCACAGCTGACAATGTAGCCAAGTTCAGTGTTATTTGCACTGTATTAAAATGTGATTTTTAGGGGGGCGGGTATATACATAGATAATGAGTGAGATGTGCACCATCTGGGGGATGGTCATGCTGGAAACTCAAGACTTGTGGGGAGAGTGGGGGAAAGGGCATTTATTGAAACCTTAAAATTTGCACCCCCATAATATGCCGAAATTAAAAAAAAATGCGTGTTTTAAAAAGGGTTTCCAGAAGTTAATTGATTATATTGACATATATCTATAGAAAAAGACTTAAAAGGTATATTCAAAAAATGTTAACAAGGATTATATAACTACATTTGATTTCAACCAAAAGACTGAGAAAGGATGACAAGGATTATATCTGAGTGGTGAGTGGATGACAGGAGATATTTTTCCTTTTTTAAAGAGTTTTTTTATATTTAAAACTTTTATAATATATAAATAAGTAATGCCTTTTTAATCTGAAAAAGCATATTAAATGTACCTTTTTAAAAAAAGAGATTTCTTAGAGGAAAATAGAGACATGAAATACTTGGAATTCAAATTTATTTGCAAACATTTTGCTTTTAGATGCAACAAACTGAAAACCGAGAGGGACCTCAGAGACCACCTCGCCCTGAGAGTCTCAAGATGATGGCCCTAGGGAGGCACACCCCTCTGCCACCACACTTGCCTCTGGGTGGAACACACCCACACACCCTGACAGGCCTTGCTACTGACTGAAAGAAGTGGATTGCACCTCTCAGGTGTGCTGGAGAAAACAAATCGAGAACCAAAGATCTAGCCTAACCTTTATTTGTACACATGAGAAAACTAAATCTCAGATCCATCAAATGACTTGCCCAGGTTTCCTTAGGCAATTGTTCATATGGAGACAATATAAATCCCCAGAGAACCTTTGCCCTCCCACTCACACCCTCATGATCCCAAATTTGCCCCCAAAGGATCAGAGGAATAGAACAATAAACAGAGAGAGAGAAATAGAAACTGTATAAGAGTTCGAACTAAGAACACCATGGTTCTCAAGTCTAAGACCCATTCGATTGTAAAAGAATATTTTTCGATTTTAGGTGTCTGCCTCCCCGAAATACAAGAAAGAAAAGTCTTTTCATTTTTGATGAACAAATGAGTGGTAGCTTAATTGGAAGGTTTTAATTTTACTACTGGTAAAACTTCAAGGGATTTTCAAAACTCTTCTCCCTGCACTTCCAAAATACACATTTGAAATCTTTCTGAAAAGGTTAACTGCAGATAACAGCTTATATTCTAAGTAAATTTAGGATTTTTATGGCCCAAGAAAGAATAAAAACAAAACTACTGCATTCATATCTATCAATCTTTAATATTCACCATTAAAAATTCCACTGAAACCTCTATATGCAGGACAAACATTTGGTTCCATATGCCAATGGTGTGCATTAAACACATGGGAGCAAAAGTAGATTCTGCAATTTTCATTACTGTGGAGCTCACAAAAGAGTTACTATAAAAACAGGAACTTACATCTGACTCCTCCTCCTTTTAAGTCCTTTGTTCAGAGAGAGAGAAAAAATGATCATACCTTAAGTTAGAATTTGTCCTGTTAAAACTGAGTCGTTGAGAACAGAGAAATTGTGGGCGGAACGCTTTCTAATGCTGTCTTCAAATTCATGTGCACTTCCCTCTCTGACAGCCACATTTTTGCAAGCGCTTTGGAGCCTCAGTAATTTCGCGGAGCCTCAAACCACATTCCTGGCCAAGAGTGAGTGGCGGCCCAGCCCGCCCAATCACCAGCAACCTCTGTGGGCAGGGCCCACCCTCCGAGCTTTAAATCAAAACACAGGAAGCTCCCCTGGGCCAATCACACCCAAACTTTGCAACAGATCACTACAGACTAATTCCTTCTAACGAACAGTTACCTTTTGCTTCCATAGGGCATTTCCCGATAGGGTAGAGCAAAACAAATCTTCTTTACTATGTTTGCTCTACTTATATTTGTGCTTCTAGCTATGAACAATAATATTGTAACTAAAATGGGATTTCATTTTTAAATGGTAACTTTTCCTTTTGAAACCTAGTTAAAAATACTTTTATTTGTTGAAAACCTGACTAGGCTTGGTTCTGAGCTCACAACCATTTTAAATTTCAAAAAATTTTATAATAATTAATCTCTTTGGACCTTTAATACGTTTGTGAGGAAAGGGCCTCACTGTAGCAGCATAAACGAGGGCTCCACCTCTTCCTAAAAGGGTGATTTGGAGCAAATCACTTAATCTTTCAAAAATATGCCACTAACCTCACATGGATGCCATGATAAAAATAATGTCTCACCAGCATATGCAAGATACTCAGCATAAGGCAAGGTACATCATAGGCACTAAATATGTTTGTTTTCTATGATATCTCAAAGCCTTTACTTTTAAGTTCTATTGGCTATTCAGAAAGATACCTCATCTGATTAAATAATAAACCTTTTAAATTAAATAAGTCTATCTACATCTATAGAAAAATACACCAGGATCCCACCCTGATTCTTTCTCCTTTGCTAAAAGATTCTCATTTTGTAGCCTAAAATGGAGTGCCTAACACTAGCTAATATGCAACTTTGCAAATCAGAAAAAAATGCTCCCTACAGGTGATGCTCCCTACATGTAAACAAATTAAAAAGAGATGTCTTTTTGTACTGGCACTAAGGCTGCAACCTTAAGAACTTTTAGTAGTTTTAACAAAAGCAAAAAGGAAACTTAAATCCAGTTTGTATATTTCATTCCCACTAGCACAGCTTGATTTTGGCTCCCTTCAAAACTTGTACAACATTCTTATGTTTCATTTAGCTCTTTTCTATATGTAATTCTTTTTTTTTTTGAGACAGAGTGTCACTCTGTTGCCTGGGCTAGAGTGCCCTGGGGTCGGCCTAGCTCACAGCAATCAAACTCCTAGGCTCAAGCGATCCTCCTGCCTCAGCCTACTTAGTAGCTGGGACTACAGGAACGCCACCTCGCCTGGCTAATTTTTTCTGTTTTTAGTTTGGCTAATTTCTTTCTATTTTTAGTTAGAGATGGGGTCTCCCTCTTGCTCAGGCTGGTCTCTCGAACTCCTGAGCTCAAGCAATCCTCCCTCCTTGGCCTCCGGAAGTGCTAGGATTACAGGCATGAGCCACTACACCCGGCCTATATGTAATTCTTTACAGAAATCTAGTGAAAATTAAACTCCTTGTCCACTAAGAATATCATAGTCATTTGTTGAAACAAAACACACAATCTAGGTATTAATTAGACTCATTGATCACATTTTTAATCAATTTTTAATTGGTTTCAATTTCTAGGCTTTTGTTAGAAAGGCTTTATTAAAAAGATTTGTTCTATAAGATTTGGATTCAGTCAAAAGGCCACACTCAAGGATCCAGAAGGCCACATGTGGCCCCAAGGCCACAGGTTAACCACCCCTACCAGAGAAATGTTTCATTTTTAGGGACAAAACAATATGAAATACCAAACAGCTTTAGTGCAATATTTGCAAAAAGGAATAAAGTATAAAAGGGAGTTTGAACACCTTTCAGCTCTTTCTGCTCTTAAAAAAAGAAGAAAAGAAGGTGATGAGGGAGAAAGGTTAAGAGGTTTGGACTGCATCTTAGAGCAGGTTTCTCTTGCTCTGAAATACAATGAAACTGAACCATTTAAAAAAATTAGTGTACCATGCAGCTATCATTTACTGAAAGCTACCTCCTTCAAGCCCTAGGTTGTTTTGTTTTAGACATACACACACATTTCATACGTGTGTATATATGTATATATGCATATATTTACATATAATACATACACATACACATATATTTATACATACACCTGTTATACACACACACACACACACACACACACACACACACACACACACACACACACACACATATATACAGTATTCCATAAGAGATTGGTTCCAGGACTCCCAACGGATACCAATATCCAATGATGCTCAAGTCCCTTATATAAAATAGTATAATATTTGCATTTAACCTACGTATATCCTCTCATATACTTTAAATCATCTCCAGATTACTTTTAATACCTAATACAATATAAATGCTATGTAAATAGTTGTTACACTGTATTGTTTAGGGAATATTGACAAAAAATGTCTATACATGTTCAGTACAGATGCAACCATCTTTTTTTTTTAATATTTTCAGTCTGAGGTTGGTTGATTCATAGATGCAGAACCTACAGACACAGAGGCCTGACTATACATATACATCACTTATATTTGTGCATCAAACTAAAAGAGACTTTCAGAAAGGATGCTGTCACTAACAATGATGAGACATGTACTGTCTAGACAGAACAATATTCTAGTTTCCACAGAACAAGCCAAAATTTCTCAATTTACTCACATGTTTTGGGTCTTTGGAATCCATGCTATCTATGGCTATTTGCAGGTCCTTGATCTCCTTCTCCTTTTCAGCAATTTCTTGTCTTTGCTTTTCCATCTGTAGTTCTAGATCCAGAGCTTCCTGGCGTAATTTATTTACAAGCTGTATCCTACCACTCAATTGCTTGAAAAGAAGGTCTTTCTCTGCTTCTGAAATCTAATTCCCCGAAACCCAGATACATAGTTAACAGAGGATAGCAACACTGATTTATAAAGACAACAGTGTCCACAATTTAAAAAGATATTCTATGTTCTATCAGATTTTTTTTTTTTTTGAGACAGAGTCTCGCTTTCTTGCCTAGGCTAGAGTGAGTGCCGTGGCGTCAGCCTAGCTCACAGCAACCTCAAACTCCTGGGCTCAAGCGATCCTCCTGCCTCAGCCTCCCGAGTAGCTGGGACTACAGGCACAAGCCACCATGCCCGGCTGAGATATATATATATATATATATATATATATATATATATATATATATATATATTAGTTGGCCAATTAATTTCTTTCTATTTTTATGGTAGAGACGGGGTCTCGCTCAGGCTGGTTTTGAACTCCTGACCTTGAGCAATCCGCCCGACTCAGCCTCCCAGAGTGCTAGGATTATAGGCGTGAGCAACCGCGCCTGGCCTAGCTTTTTTTTAATATAAGTAAAATGTGGGAGTTATCTAGGCACTCCATGTGTATCTTATATGTTAAAAATCTTATTTTATAAAAGTTTATGAAAATAATTTAATAGCAGGTACAAATGAAGTTACTCTAGTAGAATCAACTTGCAAATTAATTAATAATTACCATAGTATTACTGATAGCTGACTTTATCTAGCACTTACTATGTGCCAGGCACTGTTCTAAACTCTATATCTTCTAACTTACTTAATCTTCAAGATAGAAAGCATATTTATTCCAATTTTACAGATAAGGAAACTGAACCATAGAAAATTTAAATATCTTGCCCAAGGTCATACTAGGAAGTTGTGAAACTAAGACTTTGTATGACTCTAGACAATTTTACTAGCTCTATACTACAGTTTCCTAATTAGTTTAAATATGAAGATAGTTGACCAATAAATATGACTAGTAATATAGAAGCAATAACTTAATATTCTATCTCCTACTTCTAACTGCTTTTAGCATGGAGATTGAAACAAATATAGAAATGTTTCTCAAAAGTCCATATAGAAGTATAAAAGAGATGCAGACAAAAAATTGGAAGGACATAAAATAAAATACTGATGATGATTATGTAATTCCCCATAATTGTAATACCTTTATAATCAGGAAGAAAATTTAAAATGCCATGTTCACCAGTAAAGCCATCTCACACTACAGAATTGTAAAATATAGCAAATTCTCCTTAAATTGAGATTTTTATTTCACTGAATAAGAACCAGGCTGAAGCTTACCTTTGTTAGCATGCCAAGCAAATGAACAGCATAAAGAAAAATTCACACTTATATTTACTCATTTCAAATAACTATTTTTCCAAGTATATTTTAGAAGCATCCATCTATTTAAAAATTATGAATATTATTTACATTTATCAATCTATGTAAAGCTTTGGCCAGTGCTATGGCCAAAGAATGTTAAAAAAACATTCTTATTGAATTATCAAACCATCTTGATAGCTCCTTTCTGGTTTTTTTTTTTTTTTTTTGAGATGAGGGTCTCACTATGTGCCCAGGCTGGTCTGAAACTCCTGGCCTCAAGCGATCCTCCCACCTCAGCCTCCTGAGTAGCTGGGAATACAGGCATAAGCCACTGCACCTGGCTTAAGTCCTATCCATTTTACTGCCTAATTTTCTCTAGAATCAGTTGGCTTTCTCTCCACGTCTAGCAGCACCTTCCTGGTTGGTGTGAGCCATTATCATCTCTTGCCTGCACTGAACAATAGCATTCTGACAGTGTACACATCTCCATTCTTTCCATCTCCTTCACCCCATTTCACTCTCACACAGTAACTAACATGACAAGATCAGCCATTCAACTACCTAAAGCCCTTCAAAGGTTTCTCATTATATGCAAAAATAAAATTCAAACTCTTAAAAATGGCCTTCATGCCTCATGAAGTCTGGCATGATCTTTAATTTCATGCCTCTTTAACTTCATCTTCCACTCTGCAGAGAAATCTTTAGTCTGAAGGCCTTTGCACACCTGTTACCTCTGCCTGTAATACTCTTTCCCCCAACTCTGCCTCATTGGCTCCTCATCCTTTGCGTCTCAGCCTAAACGTCACCTTCTCAGAGAAGCCTTGGTGGATCTCCACAGACTAAATTATATCTTTTATTATCACTCCTAATTTTGCTTTTTCTATGACACTGATGTTATTTAACTATATCTTCCTTTTTTACTTTTTTGTTTGTTTATTATGTATTTCCCCTACAAGTCTATCCATAAAAGAAGGACACAAGTCTCTTTTGTTCATTATTCATTAGTCAGTGACAGGCATATAGTAAAAACTTCTAATATACTTGAATCAATTGTTGTTATTATATAATTTGAAAGTAACAATACAGTGTGTCTTTTAAAAGAATCTATAATTTGGACTTCACATTCTTGTTCTACCTTAACATGGTATGAATGCAGTTACCACTATAATTTTGAAATACTCATTTTAAAAGTTGTAAATAACTAAAACTGTTTACAAACTTTAAAATGTCAAAATAAATGATCAAATTAAAAAGCTTCTGTACAGCCAAAGAAACTGTCAAGAGAGCAAACAGACAACCCACAGAATGAGAGAAAATTTTTGCAAGCTATATATCGGATAAAGGGCTGATAACTAGAATTTATATAGAACTCAGGAAAATCAGCAAGGAAAAATCAAACAACCCTATCAAAAAGTGGGCAAAGGACATGAACAGAAATTTTTCAAAAGAAGACAGAATAATGGCCAACAAACATATGAAAAAATGTTCAACATCTCTAATCATCAGGGAAATGCAAATCAAAACTGCAATGAGGTATCACTTATCTCCAGTAAGAATGGCCTTTATCAAAAAGTCACCACTTCCCACCCTTGATGTGCAGTAAAAAGAATTAAAAAAAAAAAAAAAGTCACCACATGATAAATGTTGGCATAGATGCGGAGAGATAGGAACACTCCTACACTGCTGGTGGGACTGCAAACTAGTTCAACCTCTGTGGAAAGCAATATGGAGCTACCTTAAAGTAGATCTACCATTTGATCCAGCAGTTCCACTACCGGGCATCTACCCAAAAGATCCAATGACACTCTACAAAAAAGTCCCCTGCACTCGAATGTTTATAGCAGCACAATTCACAATTGCAAAGGTGTGGAAACAACCCAAGTGCCCATCAATACATGAGTGGATTAATAAAATGTGGTATATTTATACCATGGAGTACTATTCAGCTTTAAGAAACAATGGTGATATAGCACCTCTTGTATTTTCCTGGATAGAGCTGGAACCCGTTCTACTAAGTGAAGTATCTCAAGAATGGAAAAACAAGCACCACATGTACTCACCAGCAAATTGGTATTAATGGATCAATACCTAAGTGGACATATAGGAATAACATTTATTGGGTGTCGGGCAGGTGGGAGGGGGAAGGAGGTATATACAAACATAATGAGTGAGATGTGCAACATTTGCGGGATGGTCATGCTTGAAGCTCTGACTTGAGGGGGGAGGGGGGCATGGACAATATATGTAACCTTAACATTTGTACCCCCACAATATGCTGGGATTAAAAAAAACACTTTTTAAAAAATTTTCTCCTTATGCAATCACAACCATGGGTTTGAGGTGCTTACTTCATGACACACTGATAATTTCTGAGAGTATGTTACTTCAATCTTTTTGTATACCATATTTTATGTCTTGTTTGTTTTTGCTTCTTGTGTTTGATAATGTTCATGCTGTAGCAGAGATGTCTTCTGGTTCTTAATCTAGGTCCCAGGATGTTAAAGGTGGAGGGTGCTTAATTAAATTAGAAGAGATATATCAGGAGCAATTTCCCTGGGTAAAGTAGCCACTTTCATAATATAGCAGATTAAATATACCTTTTTATATATATTTGAAGTAATTTATATAGTTTATGAAATTCTAATTGGATATCAACATGAATGGAAGGAAAATGTAACTGGGAAAAGTAGAACCATATTTGACTCTGAAATTTATTATTTCATAATTAGGCAGCACTGATTTTAAAACTTTTATATTGTTATAAAGCAAAAACATACTCATTTTTCATTTCCTCTTAGCATTGCTGTTTTGCTTTTACATACTTTTTTTAGTTGTATAGCTTCTTCCAGTTGTTTAAATTCTTCTGTAGCTCTTAAAATTTGTTGTTCTGCCTTTTCTATTTCATCATGTAGTTCTGATAGTCGAGTTTGTGCTGAAAATTTAAAAACCATGCTCACATATACATACACAAGTAAAACCTAGAATTCTGAAATTACTACATTTTCTTTCTTTGCAATAACCTCTTCTCCCTCAATTAATTTGTCATTATAGATCAAAAGAAATTTTTAAATAATCTCTATTAATCTCTAGAATAAGTTGTTTTGTGATATGCTATAGAACTATATTGATCCTTTTATCTGTAAAATTCTTAACATAAAGGGAGCTTTATTTGATATTCCCAACACTAGTGAACCCTTTTGAGAAAATAAGGATTTTACTGAGAAATATGCATTTTATATGTACCTAAGTTATAATTAGGTTCAGAGTATTAAAAAAAAACCCTTGTGTTAGAGGCAAATGTTTTATGATAGGACTTTCTATCAAGAAATTCACTAGTGAGCTGTCTCTCCCAGATGGAGGTGATCTCAAATCAATTATTTTCTAGCTCAAATTTCAGATTTGTCTCACGGCCAACCCTCCTACAAAACTATTAGCCGGTCCCTTGAAGTTATTCGGCACATATATCTGATTTATTTTTGCTTTCCCGCTCCAGAGCCTTGCATATAATATATGTAGACATGGAGAACTCAGTCTCTTCTCTCCCCTCACCAAGTCAACCTCTACTGGCCTTCCATGTCTTCCATTTAGCTACTAAACAAGGGAAGATAAGCTGCTAATCTGATTGGTTAGAGCCCCATAGGGCCATGATTACTAGTGGGATGCATGAACTCAGGTCAGCCTTCTCTTTCTTCCCTATCCACACAGCCGAGTAAGTGGATTCAAAGTTTGTCATTGGCAGAGACTCTAAAGTGACTTCTTGGCTTGACTTGTTCCTCTACGTGGCTTGCCAGAAAGTAGTAAGATCCTTTGAATTAAACTGTGGGGTTAGGAGGAAGGTTGGAGAGGTGGAGTGTAGGGTATCAGAAAGAGTCAGAGATTAGCCTTAAGAGTCAGAGGTTAGCCTAAGGAGAGTGCTCCATTCCAACTTATACAAAGCACTGCTTTAGGTTTTGGCTACACGTACAGCAATCAATAAAATGGTTCTTTACTTGCTTAAATTATTACCAATTATGGCTTTGAGTGTATAGTTCCAATGCCTGTTGGCAGGAGGAGATTTATGCATTCTTGGATTCCCTGGACATGCTGCTATCAAATTACTGTCAAAAGACCCATTCTCAACCATAACAGGAATCATTAAAAAATAGTCTGCTCAATGAATCAATACTTCTGTTTTAGACTTTTTATGTAAACAATATAATAAATACCATCAGCATATTTAATTAAAAGTTATAAAAAAACTGGCCTACATATTCAATCTTTTTATGTTTTTAAAGAATTTAAAATAACTTTTAAAAACCTGCACTTATTTTTTTTTCTTTGTCTTCCAGTTGTATATCCAGTGGTGCAGGGGCTTTCAAGTTCACATGTTCCTTTCTAAGTTGTTCCACTTCATCTGGCTGCATCTTCTTGATCTGCACTGCCTGGGAATTATCAATAATGTAACTCTCTGTAGCGAACATATTTCTCTTGTATCTTGATTTGCCAATGTAAGGGCTTTCATCTGGGGTGTTATCAACTTCAGCATACTAAAAGCAAAATACATTAATAGATTTATGATTTAATAAGTAACTTCCAAATAGTCAAATGATATTATTCATTTTATTAGTAATAAACATATCACAGAATTGCCCGTTTATATTAATACTATATGCCTAGAAGTTTAAAAAAATATATATTTTTTGTCTTATTCTTAATATATCCAAAAAAATTAGAACTAAAAATGGTCTCAAAAGGACTTTTCTTCTTACTACTGAAGAGTGAAAGTTTGGATTGACTGATTAAAGAACTGCCTACAGTTATGTGATTTTTAGTTCCACTTAATCTTTCAAATTAGAAATCTGGATGTTTTATTTTGGTTTCTTGGCTGATATAAGTAAAATCTCAGTCTGATAAATTTTAACAATTAAATTTTTAAAAATTAAATAATATATGATATTGGTTGGAGTCATTGGGTCTTAGAATTTAGGCAGTCCCCCTGTTGTACTGGTATTTATAGCATTTGTATCAATAATGGTTGCCTAATACTGAACCCAGTGATTACTGAACAGACCATGTAGGGAGATGACTATTCCATGGTACTACAGCACTTTCTCTGGAAGTTTGGATTTAAGGGACCTGATTAACCCATACTCTCAAGCAAGGTAACTGCTGCTTTTGGTTATAGATATGGCTGTAGGCAAAATTCTCTTGGGGGTTTTTACCTCTTTAAGATATTTTTCTAACTCCCTGAGCCAAATATTTCACAGATTCAATCAAAATGCAGTTTACTTCCTTCAAACAAGAAAGTGGAGTAGTTATTGATAAAATCCTTTATATGTCTCCACCTCCTGCCCTTCCCCAGCCCAACCCCATCTGGCTTTAATTTTGGATTACTAAAATATTAAAATAACTTACCTCTGATGGATAATAATTTAGTGGTTCAAATTTAGCATCAATTTTATGAAAGGCCAATTCCTGTTCCAGCTCATACTGCTTCTGACATGCTCGTGTTAGTTCCATGGTCTTCTGTTTTAGCTATTAGCCCAATATATATGAGACAATGTATCAGTAAGTTAATATAAAGGTATAATGATATGGCAAGTTCTCATCATAACTAAAAATTATATTTTGAAAACTCCACAGCAAATCACACAACATTTAGAACACTTTATCTTAATTCTAAAGTACTATAAAAAATGAAATACAAAATTATCATATGAGATCACATAAAAGACCTTTGAAGTTTATATGCTATTAAATAAAGACTTTAAAGGTCATTTAAATTTGTTTTATCTAAACATGAAAATAACTCTGTATCAATTATTTTTCTGTAACTAGCTACTAAGTACCTGCTTCCTGATTTCTCAATAATTAACACTAATTTATTGGACTGTTTATTCTATTTTAAAGATAGCTTCAAATCATGGGGGGAAATGATAATTGACATTAACTACAGAGGAATGAGGAAGAATGAGAAGGAGGAAAATAAGAGGTTGGTTTTAATGTTGTACTGTTGTTGCTGTGGTATTTGTGGCTAATGGCATCTCAGTTTTAAGTGTTCAGAACATTATTCTTTGTAATAGAGGGAAAGGAATGTGAATAAGGTCAATCAGATCCAAATATGTAATATTAAATTTTTAATAAAGTAATTCTATTACAATTATAACTTTTTAGTTATCCTTAGAAATTTTTGGAGCTAGGAGAAGACAAAAAATTATCCAGTCTGAGTCTATGAATTTATAAATAAAGAAATTAATTCTGAGATTGGTAAACTAACTTTTCAAAAGATATATATTAGATTAGTGGCAGAGGCTAAATATTTTATTAACTAACTAACAATACTGGTCCCCTTTCTACTAAACCAGTCCTTTGAGTTCATTTCAAAGGTCCACTAAGTGATATTTTTATCTTTTTTTTTTTTTGCCACTGTCTGATAGTAGAGATCAGATAACAAACATGCAGAAAATTTTCATTAATATAAAAATGCAAGCTAAAGAGAATAATACATAAACAAACACGAACATTTTACAAGGCCCAGGAAATCAAAGTCGTGCATGATTTACTTTACAGTCATCTCCTGATTATCCATCAAAATGGAAATAATGCTAGCCTGGATAATAGGTAACATTGAGTCGAGTACTCACTGTGTGCTAGACACTGTGCTAAGCATTTTACATATGTTATTTCACTGAATCTTCACAACCACCCTATGAGATGATAAAAGCTGCACAGAGAAGTTAAATAACTTGCCCAACTGCATAGCTGGTAGTAGAAGACACAGAGTTCAATTCCAAGACTTCTGATTTCAGATATAACACTCTTCTTATTGTGCCATGCCGCCTCCCATGTCCTAATGCAGGGTGTCCAGCACATTTCCCACACTGATATTTTTCATTGAATGCTCATAAGTCCCTGAGTCTCAAAGAAGCAACTTACAACCAACAGTGTCAATTAATCTTAGGCTTCTCTCCTCAAAGCTCATTGTAATAGGGGAAAACAAAAGGCAAATGTAACTGGTATCATGGAGAATGCATGGACTGGTCCTCTGTAGGCAAATAATAATAAATAATCTGTGCATTCCAAAGTACTATTGTGTCTTTTATTGCCCTAAGCTTACATATAGTAAGCACTCAATAACTGTCTATTGAAAAAACTCTTGAGAGCAAAATAGGAGTCAAATGAACTGGAAAGTAGGCTAGTTGCAGTATTAGCTGTGGATAATCAAGAGTTGACTGCATGTAACATATTCACCAATCATAAAAATAATATAAATTCTTTCCTCCATATTCAAATTTGCTTTTGTATGTACACATCTATTAAGGAAATAATACACACATACACACAAGCAATTTCTCAAGGATGCAAGCCAGTTTCACAACTTAAAATATAAGCAAGCATATTAATACAAGTTATCATGCAAACCACGAAAAGCATAGTGTACTGTTCAGCCCTGAAAGAACTACCTTTAAGGAAGAATAAAGAATCAGCCAGAAAAGGGCCTGCAAGAAACCAAGAGAAGGGCTAAAAGGAGAAAGAAGCAAACAGATATTGTCACCTGGAGAATTCTAGAAAGTTAAGTTGTAATAATATAAGTTGCTCTTTATTGACAACTTACTGTAGGAAGATATGATGTTAATAATCAGATGATTATTAGTGGTTTTTGATTATATATACTTCTATTGCTGTCCATTCCATAATAAAGTAGAATAAATTGCCAGGTGTGGTAGCATGGAATACCAAAAGGATATATACTAACATCTGGGGAATGGGGTGGACTTTCATTTCTACTGTAAATATTTGTATTATCTAAATTTGTTATAATAAACATACACAAATTTTGTATATAAACATGTTTTTAAGCGGTTAATGATAAAAATAACATAATGACACAGAAGAGTACAATCTGACTTCTAACAAAAATAGTTACAGAAAAAAGTAAAAACTGCTGACAATTTACAAAACATTTATTCACAGAAGAAACATATCAACATTAAACATAAGCAATAGAGAAAACTACACAATCATAACAATTCATAATTTTGTGATAGTACAAAGTCTTAAGACACAACATTTTGCCAAAGTTTTCAATGGATTGATTAACATGCACCAGGGAGTCAGCATATAGAAATTATAAAGTTCTTTTATTTGAGTAATAAAAGATGGATTTTATGTTCCAAAAAAGAACCATAACTCAGGAAAATTTATTAAATGTCTACAAATGTCACATGATACCACATTAAGTACTGTTTTTTATTTTTGTATTTTAAACACAAAAGTTATGTGATGGCATACCAAGTTCACTGTTTAAATAAAATTGATTGCCATGTAATTTTTCGCTGGTTTCATTACTCATCTATCCATTCTACTTTATTTATTTATTTTTTTTATTTCTTTTTTAGAGATGGTACCTCACTATATTGTCAAGGCCGGTCTCCAAGCTCAAGCAGTCCTCGTGCCTCACTCCCAAGTAACTGAGGCTATAGTACATGCTACCACACCTGGCAATCTATTCTATATTATTATGGAATGGACAGTAATAGAAGTATGTATAATCAAAAACCACTAATAATAATCTGATTATTAACATCATCAATATATGCCTTTAGAATGCAGCTGAGATATTTGAAAACTATCTTCAAATAAAAGGCACATGAAAAAACTCACAAATACTCTGAATATTTGAATAATATTGCTGGGGAAGCTGGTCTTTCCATCATGTCCCCTTGGTATAAATACCTTTTTTCTCAAAGAGACGTTCAAAAAGGAGGTAGTTAAGAATTATATTTCAAGTAACAATTTTCTTCCCCACACAAGGAAGGGAACATTGTTTTCTCCTTGTTAAAAAAAAGTAACTGATCAGGCAGAATTGTTCTTGTTAACAAAACCAATAATTAAGCCAGAATGCCAGTCTTGAAAGGGAGATGCAAAAAAGGATAGATGTATCTACTATTCTATTAGTTATACGATAATTCCCTAAATTATAAATAGATCAGAATAAGGAATTGTTGGAAGAAAATAAAAGAGGATATCAATGGTTTTTTTTTTTCCTTCAGGGAAAATAGCCTAAGTTTCAGAATCAGATTCTCTGGCTGAAAAAATCTTTTAAGGTCATTTAGTCCATTTCTCTGTCTAATATTCTTGATCATTCCCCAAAACTCTGAGCATATGGTCATTCAGCCTCTGCCTGTTTTAGTGACAGCAAACACAATCCAGAGTTACCACATTTTATCTCAGGACAGCTATTAGAAATTTCTATTGTATTACTAAATGAAAATGTGTTTTACCATAATTCCATTTACCAGGCCTTATTTTTATCTCATGGGAACTTAGTATATAACTCTTGTCCTTCTTCCATAAAACACTCCTTAGAATTTCTGAGAGTAATTCTCATAGCTCACTGAGTCTCCTCTTTTCCCCTGTTCTTTTGTCCATTCCTCATATAACATAGTCTTAAGAGGTCTGAAGCCTCTGGGACAGTCACCTTCCAGATAAACATACAGATAAACATACGCTATCTAGTTTGTCTAAATCTTTCTGTTTGAATATATTTTTTCCTACTTCAACCATAAAGCCAAATTATACAAAATTTAAATATTATAGAAATGCACATAGGGCAATTTGAAAGTATTCTATAGTTTTACTCCTCAGAAACAAGAGATTGGTATATATTCTGCCATTTTTCCCTAAAATACTACTAAGTATTTTTAGATATAGTATCATACTTAATATACTGTTTGGCAACTTGCTTTTTTTTACATAGTAAAATGTGTTAGACAAACTTCCATGTCATGATACACAGCTCTACCTCATTTTATTAACAGTAACACTGTATTCTACCACATGAGAGTCTGCTGAGGAACATTTTAGTTATTTGCAATTTTTGCTACTATGAATAATGTTGTAGTGAATATCCTTATATATGTGTGTGTATACCTATACATATATATACATATGCATATATATGCAAAATCTTTATACATTCTTGCTACCATTTCTGTAGAATATATTATTAAAAATGGAATCTCTGAGATATCAAGTATATCCATTTAAAATTTGGATGATTTCACCAAATTGCCTTCTAAAAGTTTTGCCAATGTACAATCTCATCTACAATGTTGTTGTTTTAAAAAATACAAACATCTAGGGGCAGTCTCATCAAATCCTCATAGTGGGGAGTGTTACCTTCCCCTTTTGTTCTGGATACCACAATTCACATAACACAGCCCAAAACAGCATTATTCTTCCAGGAAGCCTTATCACAGAGTGCACAGTTAACTACAATTCATAAAGATGTTAAACCACATCTTCCCCATTCTATGGTCAGGAAGTTGTATTTTTAGGGCAAAGCATTCATGTCTTAAGAGAACAGCCAAAAACAATAGCAAATATGAACTTACCAATTCATTTTTTGTGTTTAGGTCACTTTGTAGCTCCTTACAGCTCTGTTTCTGTAACATGGCCTCCTCTTTTAATGATTTGTTCAGTTTACCTTGATGTTGAATTTCCTCAAGGAACCTTGTTTGCTTGCTTTTAAGCTCTTCAGTTTCTATTGTCTTTTTTTCCAAGTCTCTTTCCAGTCTTTCTACTTCTTCTGAAAATAAAAATTTAATAGTTTATCATTATATTTCCTACTTGAAAAAAAGTAAGAATATTTCTTAAAACAATAGCAAAAAAGTCTAAGAATAATGTTAATACAGTTCTAATCTTAAAACTATCCATCATGGTTTTGGGAAAAAAGACTATTTTGAACTTGAAATTGATTTATATTAAAAGGCAAGAAGGCATTATTATTATTTGGATTACATTTTTAAAAGATAATACTTTACTCTCAAGTATTTAATCCAATTAGTGTGTTGATAAATGAAGTTTCTTCCCCAAGTCCCCTTTAAAAAACATGCACTATTTTATTTGATATTAGTAATTGCATTTAAAGGATACTGCAAACATGTTTGTAAAACACTACATTCTCTTAAAATCCTTCAAAAGCTTCTTCTTAGGATAAGATCCGGAAAGCTTACATGAAGGCCCCCCTCTTCAGCCTCATCTTCAAGCATACTCAACTACAGCTTTGCTAAAATGATTCCAGTTCTTCAGATTTGTAAATGCCTCTTTTCACCTCCAGGCTTTTATTCACACCTTTTACCTGGAACTGTCTTCCTCTATCTCCTACTGTGCTATTTTATTTTATATCCTCCAGATCTTAAGTTTTTTTTTTTTTTTTTGAGACAGAGTCTCGCTTTGTTGCCCAGGCTAGAGTGAGTGCCATGGCGTCCTAGCTCACAGCAACCTCAAACTCCTGGGCTCGAGTGATCCTTCTGCCTCAGCCTCCCGGGTAGCTGGGACTACAGGCATGCGCCACCATGCCCGGCTAATTTTATATATATATATCAGTTGGCCAATTAATTTCTTTTTATTTATAGTAGAGACGGGGTCTCGCTCTTGCTCAGGCTGGTTTTGAACTCCTGACCTTGAGCAATCCGCCCGCCTCGGCCTCCCAAGAGCTAGGATTACAGGCGTGAGCCACAGCGCCCGGCCAAGATCTTAAGTTTTAAATAACATTTTGAGAAGCCTGCCCTGACCCCGAGGTTAAATGCTTCTTAGGGATGCTCCCCTGTCACCCTGAACTTCTGCTATAGCCCCTGTCACACTGGGAGTTATAAAATATGATCAAATAGCTTGGCTCTCTGCCTTCCCCACTAAAGCTTCACAAAAGCAGAAACTGCATCTATCTGCATCACCACAGGATCCTAACATTAAAGACTTCTAATTAATATTTTAAGTCATGAATGAACCATAAGTAGTTTAAGCATTCCCCTAAAAGTATATTTATATGGTGACTTTCCTTTGCATTATTTATATTTTTAATGATTCCAAAACATAAACTTCAGAATAACAAATGCTGAGTTAGGGGGAATTCCAAACTATTAGAAATTTGCCGTGTTTCTCAAGTATTGGATCAAACCAAGTGAAATTGCCATTTTTTTAGGTCAAAACAGACTAACATCAGTTTCAAATGGCTGAACTTACAGGCTCATTTCCCAATACTCTAAAACGGCTATTTCATACCTTTCTCTTTCTCCTCAAACCTCCCATACATCTTTTCTATTTTTTCTCTCAGCTGATGACCTCACATTTCATTGAGAAAATGACCCCATCAGTGGGAACTCCCTTCTTTTCCACCACCAAAACAGCAACTACCCACATGTGCACATATCTTCTCTCCTTTCTGATGGAGAAAGTGTCCCTCCTACCAAGGGACTATTTTTCCTCCTTTTCTCTAATCTTGTTCTCTTGTCTCCTCAAGGACCAAAAGAATTGAGCCATGAATTCTTTCTCCCTTCTGATCTTGAACATTATTGTTTCTTTGATTATTGGCTCTGAGATTTACTGCATTCATTGTTTCTGCCCATTTCCTGGTCTAGAAGCTATTGGTGAATTTTTAATTTTTTTAACTTTTAGACTTTTATAAAAAACTCATTTATTAAGTACTAGGGAAGAGAAATGGTGGGAAGAAATTTCTTATCTTCAGGCAAATGTCCCCCTCTCATTTACTCTTCAACTCATTATAATCTAACCTTTGTCTCTACCACTCCTTAACTGCTCCTGTCAAGATCATCATCACATGTTGCCAACCTAAAGCACTTCTCTGATCATTTCACTTCATGTCTCAGCAACATTCAACATGGTTGACCACTTCCTCTCGTGAAACCTTCTTCTCTGGGCTTTTGTAACCCACTATTTCCTGATTTTCTCTTACTTTGCTGGCCTCTCATTCTCAGTTTCCTTAACTGGCTGCTCTTCTTTCTCATCCCAACGCCTGCCTGAATGAGCTGGTTTCCATAGAAATAAATATCACTTTTATGCTGATGACTCCCAAATTTATATTTCTAGTCCAGATTTCTTTAAACTCCAGATTCACATTTCTGACTCCTTACTTGACACCTACTTGGTTGCCTTACAGACATTTCAAACTCAACATGTCCTAAACAAAACTCTGAATGCACCCATTTTTATAAACGATATATCATCATTTAGCCACTTACTCAAACCAGAAGGCTGAGAATGAGCCAATTCATTAGAAAGTGCTGCTGATTCTACCTTCCAAGTTGATCCATCTATTTTTCATATTCACATCCATCACTTAAATACAGACCATCCACATTTCTAGCCTGGATTACACCCATCTAAGTACTAACCAGACCCAACCCTGCTTAGTTTCCAAAATCATAAGAAACTGGGGATGTTCAGGGTGGTATGGCATAGACTTTAGCCCAGATTACTACACTAGCCTCCTAACAGGTCTCTTCCTCTCCATTTTGTCCTGTTCCAAATCATTCTCCACCATGCATGAAAAACTTCATATATACCTGGATCCCATGTCCCATATCTGCTTAAAAATTGTCAGTGGTTTTCCATTGCACATGGAATAAAATCCAAACCCCAAGATCCTGTGCCATTTCATTCCTCCCTATCTCTCCGAACTTTTTCTTGAACTATCCACCAATCCTTCTGATCTTCTTTCAGTTCCTTGAACTCAGCAGGGTCTTTCTAACCTCAAAGAACAAGCTGCTCTTCCTGAATGCCATTCTTCACACGGCTAACCGTTTTTTCCCTTTGCCTTCAGTTTACATGTCTTTTCCTCAGAGAGTCATTCTTTTATATCACAAAGAGGGTTCCCCTCAGTTACTTTATCTGGGTTCATTTGCTTTTTGTCTGTCTTCTCTACTAAAACGTAAGTTACATGAAGGCCAGCACCATCTATCTGTGCTGCTCATTAGTGTATCCATAGTACCATGTCCAGTGCCTGGTGCCCAGTACATGCTCAATAAATATTTGTTGAATGAATTGACTTAAGGTGCCATTTTCCAATACATTTTAATGGCATTATAAAGTTCATAATACATTTTTCTAGATAACTCCTGAAAACAAATTCTTCCCTTATCCAAATTTAGTTTAAATGTTATCTTACCTAAACTGAATCTCTCAAAAGCCTCCCGTCTATCTTGAGTGGTTACTGGCTGACCTTCCAAACTTTCCAGTGAACGGAGGTGGAAAATGGTAAACTGGAGATAATGAGGAAGGGTCACAATTGGATTTTCAATTAGAATCAAAGAAGTCAAATCTTGAAGTGATTTCAACTTGCTTACATCTTGTAGCTGAAATGATAAAATATTAGTATTAGGATAGTTTAATTTAAAAATCATAAACATGTTTAAAGGAAGTAATAAGTTAAGGAAATTTTTCTTAATATGGCAAGGAATTTATTCATGAAACCAATTATCCAAAAGTAGTGGTGTGAGGGCGGGACAGAAAGGGAATATATGAGTATTTATAGTGTACCAGGGTAATATTATACACTTTCCATTTACCATTTCCTGTGTGACATCTCACAACAACCTAGGATAAAGAAACTGAAGATCAAAAGAGTTAGGTGTGACCTAACAGGTGGCTCACGCCTGTAATCCTAGCACTCTGGGAGGCCGAAGTGGGCAGATCGCTCAAGGTCAGGAGTTTGAAACCAGCCTGAGCAAGAGTGAGACCCCATCTCTACTAAAAATAGAAAGAAATTAATTGGCAAACTAATATATAGAAAAAATTAGCCAGCCATGGTAGCGAATGCCTGTAGTCCCAGCTATTCAGAAGGCCTAGGCAGGAGGACTGCTCAAGCCCAGGAGTTTGAGGTTGCTTTGAGGTTTGAGCCCAGGAGTTTGAGGTTGCTAGGCTGACGCCATGGCACTCTAGCCCAGGCAACAAAGTGAGACTGTGTCTCAAAAAAAAAAAAAAAAAGTTAGGTGACTTTCCCAAAGCTAAGAGCCTGGAAGTAAATAAAACAGGACTTGAATTCAAGTTTGTGTAACTCTAGACCTGTTGTCTTTTCATTATACTAAATTAAAAAATGAATAGCTATAAAAAAGATTTTGATAAATCTTCAGATAACTGAGTTATAATTGATAGTTAAAAGGCATAAGGGTATGTAGAGATACATTTTTAAAGTAATATTCTTATGTTATTCAAAGAGGGACTTTAAAAGGTTTAGAAACAGAATTCCAAATAACTTGTACAAATAAAACTTCTCTCCTAAGTGAATATGTATCACTCTTAATTATGCCAACATCAAATATAGACTAGGTTGAGAACATCATACAAAATTAGAAATGAATATTTATTTATTGAATGATTTTCCTATTACTCAGCTGACACTGAGTACTACCTAAAGATCAAGTACTTTGAGAAATATTTGTAGCAAATTTTAGATTCTCTTCCCATTATCCCATAAGCTTCAAGAGCTCCAAGGTGATACTGCACAATATGGTATGAGGCTTGGGCTCTGAGGCTCTTGGGCTGTCACAGTAGAGTCACTTTACCAGATCTTTATGAAGATGAAATAAAACAGCATATATACTGTTAATAATATAGTGTTAAATAAATGTTACTTATTATTGGCCTCCACTGGTGAAGATTTAAGGAATACAGCCTTAGAGTTATTTGGTGTTTTAAAGTTTTTAAAGCATTTTTACATCTATCACTTCATCTGAGCCACATAATAGCCCTGTAAAGGAGGCAGTATAGGAATTAACTTTCTCCAATTTGAATAGTGTGTTTTAGAGGGATTATGGAATTCTCCAAGGACATGGAAGGCAAGTCTAGGCCCATACTTGAAATCACATCTTTCATTTTCTATTCTATAACTGATGTTCTATAAATTATAGCATGATTTTTCCCATTTTAATACAAATTTAAATTAAAGTTTACTAAGAAAATGCTTATTGAACACCTAATTATAAATAAATAACATCAGATCATAAATTATATTCCAGAGAAAAATATATATCAATATCCAATTATGTGAACTGTGATAATGAAGTTGTTCTACTATAAAAAGCTAGTGATCGGCATCCTATAACATCTAATATCATAATCACGATTAATTGATAAATCTGAAAACTTTACTACAAGGTAATATTCTCACTTCTTTTTTTTTTCAAGACAGAGTCTCACTTTGTTGCCTGGGCTAGAGTGCCATGGCATCAGCCTAGTTCACAGCAATCTCAAACTCCTGGGCTAAAGCAATCCTTCTGCCTCAGCCTCCTGAGTAGCTGGGACTATAGGCATTCGCCACCATGCCTGGCTAATTTTTTCTATATATTTTTAGTTTGCCAATTAATTTCTTTCTATTTTTAGTAGAGATGGGGTCTCGCTCTTGCTCAGGCTGGTTTCAAACTCCTGACCTTGAGCGATCCTCCTGCCTTGGCCTCCCAGAGTGCTAGGATTACAGGCGTGAGCCACCGAGCCTGGCCCCATATAAAGTAATATTGTTAGAAAAAAAAGAACTTGGTTCTCTAGGCATTCAGTGATCTAGATCCTGGGTACAAGCTATGACTTTAGATAAGGGACTTAACCTCTCCGAAACTTTACTTGTAAAATGGAATAAGATGATACTAACTCATAGTATAAAAGTAATCCCTGTACTACCTCTTTAACAAGAATGTTATAAGGCTCAAATGAAATGGTAAATATAAAAATGCTAAGAGATCAGTTCTTAGTTACTGTGGAACCCGTGCAAAATGAGGACTGCCTATATATTTAATTATTCTAGAGAATCCTGAATTAATATCTGAATTTGTTATTTGGTCAAAGGACCAAGACATGATAAAAGAAGAAGTGCCATTTTTACAAAACTTAGATTTTGTTTTTCTTTTCTTTTTTTTTTTTTTTTTGAGACAGAGTCTCGCTTTGTTGTCCAGGCTAGAGTGAGTGCCGTGGCATCAGCCTAGCTCACAGCAACCTCAAACTCCTGGGCTCGAGCGATCCTTCTGCCTCAGCCTCCCGAGTAGCTGGGACTACAGGCATGAGCCACCATGCCCGGCTAATTTTTTATATATATATATCAGTTGGCCAATTAATTTCTTTCTATTTATAGTAGAGACGGGGTCTTGCTCTTGCTCAGGCTGGTTTTGAACTCCTGACCTTGAGCAATCCGCCCGCCTCGGCCTCCCAAGAGCTAGGATTACAGGCGTGAGCCACTGCGCCCGGCCAGATTTTGTTTTTCAACACACCCAAAACTATGAAAAACTTCTTGCTATGCTGAGTAACTTACCGATGATATCTTGTTGCCTTTCAGATTGAGGACCCGCAAAGATTTTAACTTCTTCCCTAACCATACTGGAATATGCTCGATTTCATTTCCTGCAAGGTTTAGCTTTTGCAGATTACACAAATTTTCTATGCCTTCAATTTTGCTGAAAACCAAAAAATAAAATAAAAATTAGTCAGTACAATGATAGATTCCCTCCATTGTGTTTTTAGAATAAACAGCTTTGGTTCTATGTGAAATTCTTTACATAATTGTAATTTATCAACTTTTTTTTTTAATGAGAACAAAGAGAAGTAGCTAAAATCAAATTTACCAGAATAGCTAAACTGTCAACCCTACATTATTGTGCCCAGGAATTCTACCCATCTTACTGTCAGATTCAAGACTGATAACACAGAAGAGTGTGTCCATGGCAATCTCACTAACTACTGTGGAGAGTACTAGAAGGTACCCAAGAGAAGATGTCCTTAATTATTCTCTGAAGTCATTACAAAAAAAATTAGCTATGCCAGCAGGATAGGAGAGGCCCTAGAAAAATACTGTGTTTATGAATATAAGTATTTTAATCAGAATATTTAAATTAATAAAATATCACCCATATTGATGACTTTTGATTGATAAAATTTTTCCCAAATTACTTCCAATTTAATTCCGTGGTCAATTTTCTATACTGTGCAAATACTTCTAAGCTTCTCTCTATACTGGGCAAATATTTCTATGCTTCTCTATTTTCATTTTTATTTTGCTGAAATTATTTTCATTAGGATTAATTCTTTTTTATACAAATTTTATATTAAGAGTTTGATTCATTAATCAGTTTTTTTCCATTTCATTTTTGTCTTATTAGAACTTCTCTTCCTGTTAGTTATTTTGTTTTATTTTCTTGGCCATCATATTCATCAAGGGGGAAAACATGCAGATATTAAGATTTTCAAGATTTAATTCTTGCATTATTTTGCCTATATCAACTTTTCTATATGCAATTTTAGTCACTATCAATTTTATTATGTTTATTTCTCACAATAATATTTATTAGGAACTGGAAACAAGATTGGGGGTATAATTCTTATAGCAATGAGCAAAGAACATCAGGATAAAGACACAGGATCAAAATGAGTTAAAATATCTTTGGAATCAAAATGGCACGTTCTGCTTCATGTCAACAATCTTTATGTAATAAGGCAATGAATCATAGATAATATCTGGGGAAACTTCCTGTTAAAAATAAAATTAAGGCCGGGCGCGGTGGCTCACGCCTGTAATCCTAGCACTTTGGGAGGCCGAGGCGGGCGGATGGCTCAAGGTCAGGAGTTCGAAACCAGCCTGAGCGAGACCCCGTCTCTACCAAAAAATAGAAAGAAATTAATTGACCAACTAAAAATATATATACAAAAAATTAGCCGGGCATGGTGGCGCATGCCTGTAGTCCCAGCTACTCGGGAGGCTGAGGCAGTAGGATCGCTGAGCCCAGGAGATTGAGGTTGCTGTGAGCCAGGCTGACGCCACGGCACTCACTCTAGCCTGGGCAACAAAGTGAGACTCTGTCTCAAAAAAAAAAAAAATAAAATTAAGATAAAATTTGGTGCTCAATGTGTCGCCTTCTTTGATAATGCTAGATAAGATACTATTCTGTACTTTAGTAACACCAAAACATAAAGACAGTTACATATGTGAAGGGCTAGATTATCAATGAATAAAGATCAAAATACCTGCTGTTTCAAAGGATTCTTTTAGTAATGTGAGTAGCATTCATCTACCTCTCTAGAAAAGAAGACCCTGCGATGCCACATAAAGAAGTATTTACTCACCTGATTTTGTTATATGATAAATTGAGTTCACGTAATTTTAACAGTTTGTCCATCTTCTCAATCTTCCCTATTAGATTATAGCTGAGATTTAGTACTTCAAGTTTAATACATTTTTCCAAATTCTCGATGTACTAATTGGAAACAAATGAATAAATACTTTACACAACAGATGCCTTAACATAAAGCACAATATTTAAGTACATGCATCAAGGGCTGTTTTAATCAGTCATCAGAAAATAATAAACCTTACTGCTTACTGGAAAACCCCATGGTGCAGCTCTTCTTGACCAGGAATAGCAACTCTCTTTAAGCCACCAAACTCTCCTTGCCCCCCAGTGGATGACAACACTTCTTACATACTAAGACAATCAAGACTATCCAACAAGAATTCCCCCACTATCTTTCCCTTTGCCTCAACTTTTCCATGACTCCCCCTCCTCCTCTTTTCCTTTCTTCCAAGAGATAATGCTACAGTTTTAATGTCCTCTCCAAAACTCATGTTGAAATTTAATTGCCACTGTAACAGTGTTTTTTTGTTTTTTAACTAATCCCACTACAGATTATATAACAGTGTTTAAGAGGTTTTTAAAGAGGTACTTATGCCATCAGAGCCTAATAGCTGTCATGGGAGTTCAGCCCCCTTTTTCTCTCTGTCCCACGTGTGCTTGTGATGCTTTCTATCATGTTATGACACAGAAAGTAGGCCCTCACCAGATGCAGCCCCGTGATCCTGGACTTCCCAGCTTCCAGAACTATGAGCCAAAGAAATCTTTTCTGTAGAAATCACCCAGTCTGTGATATTCTGTTATAGCAGCAAAAACACTAGGCTAAGAGAGCTTTCTTTTTCTTTTTAAGTTAAATAAGGTATGTATGCTCTTGCATAATCTCATTGACTTCCTCCCCAACATCTTGCATATTCAATCTCTTCCTCCTGCATCTTCCCCTCAGCTGTTTTTTTCTTCTCTCTCTCTCTCTCTCTCTCTCTTTCTCAATCTCTCTCTCTCTCTCTCTCTCTGGTTTAAAGAACAGGAATAGATTTTCTCACAGTTCTGATAGTTTGAAGTCTAAGAACAAGATGTTGGCAGGTTTGGTTTTTTCTCTCAAGTTTAAAAGCAGTCATTTTCCAACAAGTATTCATTATGCACTTATTACATACAAGGTATGGCACCAGGCAATGAACTAGACAATTTGGGGATATTATGGTGAACTAAAAAATTTCTCCTTGTTGCATAGACTTTACATTTAATATGCTCAAATTTCTTCCATATAAAACAAATCACCTTGCACTGAACTTGTTTTCCTTTCAGGCCATCATCTTATCTCCCTTATTTGCCAACAATGGTCTAAAAAGAGTTGTCTTCATTTCCTTGTTCTACCTTCCATTCACTCCTATTCTACAGGCTGAGCATCACTTATCTGAAATGCTTGGGACCTGAAGCATTTCAAATTTTAGATTTTTTTAGATTTTGGAATACTTGCATTATGCTTACTAGTTGAGCATCCCAAATCCAAATATTGAAAAGCTGAAATGCTCCAATGAGCATTTCCTTTGAGTGTCATGTTGCTGCTCAAAAAGTGTTGAATTTTGGAGCACTTCAGATTTTAGATTTTTGGATAATGAATGCTCAACTTGTATTGGTAAGGCAATATATCTTCTATCACACCAATGTATTCAAATGTTCTCTGCAAGATTACCATTTATCATCTACTCCACAAATATTTATCAAACATGGATTATGAGCCAGGAAATGTTCTAGGTACTGGAAATGAATAGTTAATAAGGAAAGTAAGGTTATTGTTTTCATTCAAGGAGATATTTGCTTGCAAAATAAGCAAATAATATTTTCAGACAGTGAACAGTACTGACAAGAAAATAAATAAAACATTTTGTGACAAAATACAAGGTACCAAAAGGGCAGATTTGCCCATTGTGTTCAGTGCTATAGCACTACTGCCTGGCACATTTTGGGTGACTGAAATAAGTATTTGTTGACTGAAAGAATAAGAGAACATGACTCAGGAGAGGGTAACTAACTGTGATTGGGTGGTGAGAGAAGGCCTCACAAAGGAAGTATACTGAGTTGACACCTTACTAACAAGAAGCCAGCTTGAACATCTTGGGGCAGAAAATACCAGACTGACAGAAAAAAATCAGAGGCGCTAAAAGAATGAACTTGGTGGGTTCAAAAAACAGAAGGAAAGATTCTTTAACTGCCAAATCCAAATGACTTCTAAGTTTCCTTTTTATTTGATTATTCTGTGGCATTTTATATCATCCTTTGGCTTCCATTTATCATACTTTTGGATCTTCTCCTGTCCCAATAGCTCCCTCAGCCTTTTTCACTGAGCTGGCCTGTCCCATGCACTCTCTCTGACTCTCCTTCACTATTTCTCCTCTTAAATCTAGGCATTCTTCACACTATGCCCTAAATTCCCAGAGATCAGAGATATTTACCTCTCTATCTACCCCCACAGTTTAACCTAACATAAATATAATAACCACACAGTAACTATTTACTAATTTGATATTTCATGTTTGAAACTTTTAAACTCCAGCATGTTTCCTTTTTCATTACAGAAGACCTGAATATATTCTAGCAAAAATTTCAAACAAAACATAAAAAGCTCTCTTCATCAAGTCCCCATACTCACCCTACCCCACCCAAATCTCATTGTTCAAAGGTAACCATTGTTAAGAGGCTGGTATATATACATACAGAACCTTCTATTCATTTATGTCCATATATACACATATAGAAAAACAGAATATTTAAAAATAATTTGAGAGTATACTAAATAAAATGTTTCAGAATTTGTTTTTTTCACTGAATATACTATAGATATTTTCCCACATTAACACAGAGTTTTAACTCATTTTTTAAAAATAACTTCATAGTATTTCATGGTACCATAATTTATTTATCCAATTCCCTATTGATAAACTTCAATTATTTCTAATTTTTCTATTTAAATAATGCTTAATAAATATTACTCTATTGACATTTTTGTATACATTTGCAAATAATAACAGTAGAATAGACACCACGAGTAGAACTGCTAGGTCAGTCAATATAAACTCAATTGCTGAATCAAAGAATAAACACATTTGAAATTTTGATAAATACTACCAAATCATCTTAAAATGCTATACCAATTTATATGTCCACTAAAAACATATGAGAATGTCCATTTCCCACATCTTTTTGAATACTGAAATAATCTTCTCTAGTCTTGTCCTTTAGATACAATAGATGGAAAATGGTATCAAACTATTGTTTTGTGAACTAAAAATAAAGTCCAAAGCTCTCTGCTTACTGAATGGACCCCTCTTGGCCAAGAGAACCCCAGAAACATCTTAAAACTGAGTTCCCAGCCATGACAGGATGGGAGAGAGAAAGCACTATTGCATGCACATGTTTTCCCTTCATAAATATTCATGACTCTTTCTATAATTTGTTGAATATGTATATTTGATCACCTCACTCAGTATAAAATCCTGTTCCCTTTGTCTCTTCTTTGAAGCACATATGCCTGGCTTCTCTATCTGGGGCTGCTTTCTAACCTGTTGGAATGGCAGCCCCAAAAATTGCTACTCTTTATGAGAAATAAAGCTCTCCTGCTTCCAAAGTATAAACCTCATTAATTTTTTTTTTTTAGTTAACAGTTTTATCTGACATTTCTTTGACATTAGTGAATTGAACACATTTTCATGTTAATATTGGTCATTCAAAGTACTTTTTGAACTTGCCTGTTCATATCCTTTGCACATTTTCCATTGAGTTGTCTTTCTCTCTCTTACTAAATTATAGGAAATCTTTATATTGTGTATATATTGTTACATATGTTGCAAACAATATCTGCAAATTTGTTACTTTTCTTTTAACTTTTTAAAAGATATCTTTCATAAAACACTTGTAAATCTTTATGTAAGCTAAATTTGTCAATATTTTTCTTTGTGGTATTAGGGCTAGGAGGGTCTTTCCCACTCACAGATGTTATATATATTCTCATATATTCTTTTCTAATACTTTTGTAGCATTTTGGGGGGTTGATTTTTTGTTTTGCTTTGTTTTCATTTAGCTCTTTACCCTTTTGGAATTAATCTTTGTGAATAACATGTGGTAGGAATCAAAGTTTTATTTTTTACAATTAAAGAAATTAAGTTGTCTGTTACAATGTGTTCATGTTGTATAGTTTATGAATAAACTAATAAACATTTTAGAGCAGGGATTAGCAAACTTTTTCTGTAAAAGGCCAGATAGTAAATATTTTTGGCTTTGTGGCCATATAGTGTCTGTAGCAACAACTAAGCTCTGCTACTATACCCATAGACAATATGTAAACAAATGAGGGTAGCTGTGTTCCAATACAATTTGTTTCTAAAAATAGGTAGCAGGCCCAATATAGCCTGCAAGCTATAGTTTCCCAATCCTTTCCCTACAGAGAGTCAATAATATATACAATATTGGGCAATAGAAAGCTATAAATTTGGAGATATAAAATTTCTGATTTAGAACTTTCACTGGAAACAAGGAAAGGTCTGCTAAAAATTAGATGACATTAGAATCCTAATCTTTGTGGGGTTTTTTTTTTGCAGTTTTAGAGCACAGAAAAATTAAAAACAATATAACTCAGAAATTGTTGGTAACCTACCCTAAATTTCTTGCCACCATCTTTAGAAAGTGAAAGGTTCAGAGATTTTACCAAAGCCAAATTGTCCTGTTTACTAAGTTTTTTAATGAGGGCTTCTGTAATATATCGAACTCCTGCATGTGAATCAGCTCCTGAAATTATAGAAACAGAGCATTATCAGTAAAGGAAGAAATAAATATCACCAAAAAAAATCATTTTGATGTTATATAACAAAAAAAATTTTTTAAGCCATGCAAATGTAGGGAAAAAAAGCTGCCTATTTCTAATCATGATGTTTTAATAATATGTTACTTTATAGCATTCCATAATAATGATGATGATTATGGTAACAATTACACACTATAAATATCAGCTGTGGGCCAAGTTTTGTGCTAAATGCTTTAAAAATTTTTACTTGCACAATAAACTTTTGAGATAGTAATTATTAATATCCTCATTTATTTAAAAAAATCATTTGTTCAAGATCTTGCAGCTAATATGAGGTGCAATTCCAGGAATTGAACCCAGGCAGATGAATATAAAACTTGCACTTTTAACCATAGGCATCACTGAAGTTTTTAGCAATATTTTCATATTAGTTTTAAAGAATAAACTGGCACTACTTAGCTGTCTTATTTTTTTTTTTTTTTTTGAGACAGAGTCTCGCTTGTTGCCCAGGCTAGAGTGAGTGCCGTGGCGTCAGCCTAGCTCACAGCAACCTCAAACTCCTGGGCTCAAGCAATCCTTCTGCCTCAGCCTCCCGAGTAGCTGGGACTACAGGCATGCGCCACCATGCCCGGCTAATTTTTATATATATATATATTAGTTGGCCAATTAATTTCTTTCTATTTATAGTAGAGACGGGGTCTTGCTCTTGCTCAGGCTGGTTTCGAACTCCTGACCTCGAGCAATCCGCCCGCCTCAGCCTCCCAGAGTGCTAGGATTACAGGTGTGAGCCACCGCGCCCGGCTAGCTGTCTTTTTTTATTCTAAAGTTTAGAAATACTGAAATTCTTCAAAATCCTCTTTTCCTATTTTTTAAAATTTTTTTGTTGCTTTTTTAAATAGAGAGTATCTTAACATATTTTATAGAGATAAAGGAGTAACTTGATGCATAGCCTATCCTGTCCTATGACCTTCCTGGATATTGCTGTCAAAGATTGTTAAAACCATCTGGGCACAGTGGCTCACGCCTATAATCCCAGCGCATTGGGAGGCAGAGGCTGGAGGATCATTTGAGGCCAGGAGTTTGAGACCAGCCTGGGCAAAATAGAGAGATTCCCATCTCTACAAAAAACAAAAAAATTAGCCAGACATGGTGGTGAATGCCTGTATTCCAGCCTGGGCAACACAGCGAGACCTGTCCCTTAAAGAAAAAGATTGTTAAATCTATATTACATTTTATAAAAGTAGCCATAAAAAAGAAAATTGCCTCTTGATTCTTGCTTCATGAGTCAGAAAAAATCCTGGGTCCAGATCCAGGATGTAGGCTAAAGATTCCCTATGATTATTTATTTATTTATTTTTTGCCTCTAAGGTGAGTTCATACAGTTGTGTCCCTATGATTATTTATAACTTAATTTTTTTTTCTTATTTTGAGACAGTCTTACTCTGTTGCTGGGCTAGAGTGCAGTGGCATCATCATAGCTCACTGCAACCTCAAATTCCTATGCTCAAGCCTTCCTCCCACTTTAGCCTCCCAAGTAGCTGGGACTACAGACATGTGCCACCCAGCTAACTATTTTTTAAAGTTTTTGTCTCACTGTTGCCTAGGCTGGTCTCAAATTCCTGGCCTCAAGCAATCCTCCTGCCTAGGCCTCCCAAAGTGCTAGGATTACAGGTGTTAGCCACCATGCCCAGCCCATTATTTATAAGTTAATATTACATTTATTTTTGTTCAAAATAAAATGATTTTTTTCTTCAACTTGGTCTGTTCTAGACTAATATTCTAAAACATTAATCAAATTAGAAATAGCAATGTACTAACTGGTAGCAAAGATATAGTATAAATTCAATGCTTTCAATAATAATTAACAGAAACTGGTAAGATATGCAGGTCAATAGAGTTTGATGACTGTTATTTCATGACTTAGCAAAGGATAACGTACTTTTTTGGGGTTTTTTTGAGACAGAGTCTCACTTTGTTGCCCGGGCTAGAGTGCCATGGCATCAGCCTAGCTCACAGCAATCTCAAACTCCTGAGCTCAAGCAATACTTCTGCCTCAGCCTCCCCAGTGGCTGGGACTACAGGCATGTGCCACCATGCCCGGCTAATTTTTTTAATATATTTTTAGCTGTCCAAGTAATTTCTTTCTATTTTTAGTAGAGATGGGGTCTTGCTCTTGCTCAGGCTGGTCTCGAACTCCTGAGCTCAAATGATCCACCTGCCTCGGCCTCCCAGAGTGCTAGGGATAACGCACTTTGAGAACAGATTTCTAGACTAATAGAATGCTTTTAAGAAAAAAATTAAAACGTTGGTAGAACATATGCATGTCCCATATGTGGAAATCAATCCATTCATACATAAGTAGTTTGCTAATAAGCAGACTGGCATAGCCAAGTGTGGATGACATTTTCATATTGAATTAAGGCACTCCATGGCAAATTTTGGGTATGAGCTTTAAGGCACTCTCCTACCACAGGAAATAAAGCTTCCTCTTTCTGGAAATTCCCCTCTCCAAACCCTTTCAGACATTTTCACTCAGAAGCCTCAGTCCTCCCACTCTCCTTATACAATTTCTGACAATAACAACAACAGATCAAATTAGTACCAGAATAGATATATTTGGGCCAAAAATATAAGCTCAAAATTTTCTATCTCTACTTAAGAGTATGTAGTCAAATTCTTACATTAAAAAAGTGGTACCTTTATGGTCTTGGTAGTCCAAAGGAATATTGTTTTCATCTGTAATCTCAACTTGCTCACACCCCTGTCCTCCGGAATGTAAAGGCATGGTCTCTGATCCAATTAAAGGTGAAAGCGACCTAGATCGCATATTGGAATTAAGAGACAATGGACTAGGAGAGTGAGATGGCACCTTTGCTTTGGAGAATATTTTTTGTTGAGGACCTTTCTTCATTGCAAGAGTAAAGCCAGATGTCCATCAACACCTGTAAGAGTTTTCAGTATATTCAACAGGTTAATTTTTTAAGAGCTATCAAAACTATTAAATTAATTTATTTCTAGAGCTTTCAAAACTACAAAGTTATAAACTCAGAGGCTATAGTTACTAGCTAGAACCCATACTACTCCAAGATAATGGAGCAGACATTATTTCAAACATCACTGATCACTTTGATAGAGGGAAGAGACCTCCAAAAGGTTTAGTGTTGGCACATGCTCTAACCAAAAGTGTTACTTATTATTTCTCTTCTCAGTTTATTGGACCAAACTAGTCACAAGGCCCCTTCCACATACATAAGGGGGTCCAACAATGCAGGAAGCTAGACTATTTGGCAAACAGCAGTATTTAATAATACTGATAAGCACTCTCTCCTTTCTGAAACAATTTTTTCCCTTGGCTCCTGGGACACCACACTCTCCTGGTATCCTCTTGCCTCCCTGGCTACTTCTGGCCTCCTTTGCTGGCTTTTGTTCTTCTATGCAGCCTAATTTAAATGTCAGAGCTCCTCAAAGCTTCCCTCTAGTCTCTTTGTTATCTCATCTTAGACAATCTAATACACAACCATGGCTCCCAATGCTAGGTGTATATTGATATTTATATCTTCAATCCAACCTTTCTCTGAGTTCCAGACTCCTATTCCCAACTGTCTACTTGATATCTCATTGGCATACTAAACTCAGTCCAAATTGAATTTATTATTTATCTCATTCCTCTCCTCTCCTGTTCCTCCCAGTGGTCCCTAACTAGTAAATGATGCTCATTAGAATAAGCCAGAAAAATCTGGGAGTCATTCTTGACACCTTCCTCTTCCCTTTCCCCATACCCAATCACTAAGTCCTGTTAATTCTAACTCCCAATACCTCCCAAATTAGTCTACTTCTTTCCATCTCTACTCTCATTCACTCTAATCCAAGCCCTCACTAAACTACTATATAGCTTCTAACTGGTCTGTCTATAAGCTCTTTTGGCACCTTCTTCCATTATTATACTGCAGCCAGACAGACAGCCAGAGTGATCTATTTAAAAAGTAAATCTAGTGGACTGTGAAGAATGGAATATTTATCATGACCTACAAGGTCCCCCATGATCTGGCCCTGTTTCTCTAGATAACCTCTGTCATTCATTCCCTCAAGCGTGGGCTCCAGTCACAATGACCTCTGCCTCAAATGCTTGATCCCATTCTTTTTTTTTTTTTTTTTTTTTTTTTTTTTGAGACAGAGTCTCGCTTTGTTGCACAGGCTAGAGTGAGTGCCGTGGCGTCAGCCTCGCTCACAGCAACCTCAAACTCCTGGGCTCAAGCAATCCTGCTGCCTCAGCCTCCCGAGTAGCTGGGACTACAGGCATGCGCCACCACGCCCGGCTAATTTTATATATATATATTAGTTGGCCAATTAATTTCTTTCTATTTATAGTAGAGACGGGGTCTTGCTCTTGCTCAGGCTGGTTTCGAACTCCTGACCTTGAGCAATCCGCCCGCCTCGGCCTCCCAGAGTGCTAGGATTACAGGCGTGAGCCACCGCGCCCGGCCGATCCCATTCTTTTTATCATATTAATTCTCAGTCTTTCTTCAGAAACCAGCTCACCTGTTGCTTCCTCAGGAAAGCCTCTGGTATAGGGCAAAGTGAAGTCCCAGTTTTATTCCCTCAATCAATTTATATTTTTTCTTGAATAATCACAGTTTGCAATTATACATTTATGTGATTTTTTCTTAACATTTGTCTCCCCTCTGAACTGTAAGCCCCATAAGAGCTTCTCTGTTTTGTTTACCATTGTTCCCCAAGTTTAGCATGGTGCAGGGCACCTAGAAGGAACTCAATAAATATTGGTTGAATGAATAGAGTTATCTTCTACTCATCTCTCTTTTTTACCCACCAAGGTATTGATTCTATCTCTGAAATATTTGGAAATTCATTTGTACCCATCTTCATAGCTACTGCCCTAGATCAAACATTTATCATCTCTTGCTTAGACCATTATGAGACTCTCTGAACCATCTTCCTTCTAATCCTCCTTTGCCTTACCCTCAATCCATCCTCCACCTTTGACCCATTTACATTATAAAAACAAAAGTTGTCTGATGGTTCCCATTGCCTATAAATCTAAACATTTCACAATCTGGTCCCAACATTCTGGCCTAATCTCTTACCCTTACCCGCCATGTACCCTACACTAGTCATCTTTTTATCATTACCTGAATACATCAGGGTTTTTGCTCATGAAATTCCCTCTCCTTAAAATGGCATCCTCTTCTGTCTACCAGCTAAAATGTCATTTTATTTGTGAAGACTTTCCAGATATCTACTTCCTTCAGGTAGAATCAATCCTCCCTGTTTATCACACTGAATATACCTCTACCAAAGAACTTATCCTACTATATATTTTTTGCTTGCCCAGAATGTAATATCCACAAGTGGAACAATAATGTCTAAATTTCCAGCATCTCAATGGTATAGATCTTGAATATATCTAACATGCTACAACTAGAATTAAATCTGTTTAGAAACCATACTCTCAAAGTGTGTTCTCTCATGCATACTCTCTGTATGTATATGTGTTTTTAATGCAACATATCATACATAAAGTATACAAATCGTAAGTGTTATAACTCTGTGGTTTTCTATATAGTGAACATAAGCTATGTAACCAGCATCTGGATCAAGAAACAAAATATGACCAGAACCCCAGAAGCTCTCACATGCTCCCTTAGTACTAACCCCCACATGTGGGTAATCACTATGCTGACTTCCAAAAGAGATTTTGGAACTTTACATAAATGAAATCATATATCTTTTATATCTGCTTTTTTTTGTTAAATATTATGTTCCTGAAATTCATTCATGTTTGTCTCACGCTAAAGACATCTGACCACTTCAAACTCCAGTTCCTACTATTGCTTGCCCACCAAATCAATTTTATTGATGTGTAGGTCTTCCAGAAGGAACTAAAGCATTTATGTATGAAAGGGACCTTGGTCAAATTCCTTTATTTTTCATATAAAAATATTTCTTTTCTTATATGAAAGAATGGTGCAGCTCATAACCATTAAGTTTCAGAATAATAAATGACTTGATTAGTCACAGTGCTAGCAATAGTAATGATGAGAATAAGTTTTCCCTCTCTCAACCTAATTTGTAAGTCAAATCATATACTAATCTAGTGGAATATAAACTCCGTGAAAGCAGGGATATTGTTCACTGATGTATTCCAGGCCTAGAACAGAGCCTAGAAAATTGTAAATAATTAATATTAAATGAATTATTCATAAAGAACATGGAACTTATAAAATACTATTTGGTACTTCAACAAAAAGATATCTTCACGAGCAATATTAGTCATCTATAGCCCTAATTTGCAAGGTAATGTGTATGTAAAAAATATTTTTATGATATATGGTTGCTTTCATAAGTACATTAATCTAAAAACAGTGTAAAAATTATAAATTTGACAGACTTTTAGACAAAATATCTTAAAAGATGTATAGATTTTGAGCAAGGCTGCATTAACAATGATCTTATCTTTGCTCAATATCTGAATTTCTCCTACTCTCACTGCTAAAAACGTGAACATAAAACATTATTTTTTAGAACAAAATTTAGTAAAATAAGATTAAAACCTTAACAAAATTTAGTAAAATAAGATTAAAACCTTATTTATAGTGAAATAAGGTTAAAGTAATTTTCAATCCAAGGATTTAGGGTAGCTCTAGTCTTAATACCACATAAACTGGTATTAGAAAGGACTACTGTAAAGGAAGGATGTGTACACATCTTTATATACGTGATATTGTGAAATATATACAGTCATGCACCACACAAAGATGTTTATATCAACAATGGACCACATATGTGATAGTGGTCTCATAAGATTATAATGGAGCTGAACAATTCCTATGCCCCAGTGACATCGTAGATATCTTAATGTGGTAGTACAATGCATCACTCATGTGTTTGTGGTGATACTATTGTAAACAAACCTACTGTGCTGCAAGTCATATACAAGTCTAGCACACACAATTATGTAGAGTACATAATACTTGATAACAAATGACCATGTTACTGGTTTATGTATTTACTATATTATACTTTTATTTTTAGTTTAGAGCAGTGGTCCCCAACCTTTTTGGCACCAGGGACCAGTTTCGTGGAAGACAATCTTTCCCCAGCTTAGGTGAGCTGAAGGGAGGGGGATATGGTTTTGGGATGATTCAAGTGTATTGCATTTATTGTGCATTTTATTTCTATTATTATTACATTGTCACTTGCTACTCACTGATAGGGTTTTGATATGAGTCTGTAAGCAATTGATTTATTATAGTCTCTGTGCAGTCAAACCTCTCTGCTCATGATAAATCTGTATTTGCAGCTGCTCCCCAGTGCTAGCACCACCACCTCAGCTCCACCTCAGATCATCAGGCATTAGATTCTCATAAGGAGTACGCAACCTAGATCCCTTGCATGCACAGTTTACAGTAGGGTTCATGCAGTTAAGAGAATCTAATGCTGCCGCTGATCCTGTAGGAGGCAGAGCTCAGATGGTGATGCAAGTGATGGGAGCAGCTGTAAATACAGAATAAGCTTCATTTGCTTGCCCACTACTCACTTCCTGCTGTGTGGCCCAGTTCCTAACAGGCCATGGACTGGTACTGGTCTGAGGCCCAGGAGTTGGGGACCGCAGGTTTAGAGTATAGTCCTTATACTTATTTTTAAAAGTTAACTGTAAAACAGGCTCAGGCAGGAAATATTCTAAAAGATGGTATTCTAAAAGATGGAATTGTTATCATAGGAGATGACAGCTAGATGTGTGTTAATGCCCCTGAAGACATTCCAGTAGGATAAGATACAAAAGTAGAAGACAGTGATATTGATGATCCTGACCTAGGCTAATGTGTTTATCTTAATTTTTAACAAAAAAGTCTGGAAAAAAATTAAAATCTTAAAAATAGAAAAAACCTTGTAGAATGAGGATATAAAGAAATTTGTGCATAGTTTTTCAATGTGTTTATATTTTAAGATAAGTGTTATTACAAAAGAGTCAAAAAGTTAAAAAAATTAAAAAGTTTATTATAAAATAAAAGTTATAAGAAGCTAAAGTTAATTTGCTATTGAAGAAAAAAATATTTTTTATAAATTCAGTGTACCCTAAGTATATAGTGCTTATAAAGTCTACAGCAGTGTTCAGTAATGTCCCAGGCCTTCACATTCACTTACCACCCACTCACCATCTGGAAAAGCAACTTCTAGTCTGCAAGCTCCATTCATGATAGGTGCCCTGTACAGGTGTACCATTTCCTATCTTTTATGCCTCATTTTCACTGTACTTTTTGTATGCTTAGATACACAAATACTTACTATTGTGTTACAACTGCCTATAATATTCAGTACAGTAACAGGCTGTACAGGTTTGTAGCCTAGAAACAATGGGCTATCCTACACAGCCTAGGTGTGTGGTAGGCTATGCTATTTAGGTTTGTGTAAGTAGCTCTGTTTGCACAAGGATGAAATTGCCTACCAATGCATGTTTCAGAGTGTATCCTGTTGTTAAGGGACAAATGACTGTGTGTTAAATTAAATTAAGTTGGGCCCGAGGGTGCCTCTGTACTTTTAGTCTAGCAATGAACTGCAACCAATCTTAGTACATAATAAATTATAACCAAACTTGTTGGTTTGGTAAACTAACTGAAACGCCAATCACAACAGCTGAGCTTCAGTCAATCACAGTCAACTGATCTGGCCATGTTCAAATAAGGCAAACCCAGCTGTAATCAAGCATGCTGTTTCTGTACCTCACTTCCCTTTTCTATCCATAAATGCTGCCTGACCACACTGCAGAATGGAGCTCTCTGAACTTCTGTTTCTGAGGCCTGCCCAATTTGTGAATTGTTCTTTGCTCAATTAAATTCTGTTAAATGTAATTTGTTGAAAAGTTTTTCTTTTGTTTTCCTCCTGTTTCCTATCACATATCTCTTAAAACCTCTGGGATCTCCAAAGTGATAAGTGTCTAATAATAAGTGCTAATAATATAACTAATGACTCCCTAGATAGTCTCAGGATGGGGGGGCTGGTAACCAAAATAGGGGCTAAAGGTTCTTTTGATCACCAATGGCCAATAATCAATCATGCCTATATAATAAAGCCTCCATAAAACCCCCCAAAAACAGGGTCCAGAGAGTTTCCTGATAGCTGAACACATGGCAGTGCCTTGAGGATAGCATGCAAGAAAGGGCACGAAAGCTTCTTGCCCCTGCCTACATACCTTGCCCTATACAACTCTCCCATCTGGCTGTTCATCTGCATCCTTTATTATATCTTTTATTAACAAACTGGTGAATGTAAGCAAACTGTTTCCCTGAGTTCTGAGCCACTCTAGCAAATTAATCGAACATAAGGAAGGGGTAGTGGGAGCCTGAATTTATAGCTGGTTGGTCAGAGGTGTAGGTGACAATCTACTACTTGTGATAGGTGTCTGAAGTGGTGGCAGTTGACTGGGACTGACTCCTTAACCTGTGAAATCTGATGCTATCTCTAGGTAGATAGTTTCAAAATTGAATTGAATAAGAGGACACCCGGCTGGTGTCTACTGAGGAAGTGTTCGGTGTGTGGGGAAATAATCCCCACACATCTGGTGTCAGAAGTATTACATAGTATGAGAATAGGAAAAATACTTTGGATTTTTCCTATTTCTATTAATATGTAATATACCTTCACAGGGATTATTATATAGGTATTATTATATAGGCTGGGATTATGAAGAAACTTATTTTTTAAATGGTTGGAGCTGTTGGAACTCAGAAAAATGATACCACAAAGTGAAGCCTTCAGAAGCAAAGTGAGCCGCCTTCTCTGACCTTCTTTTGCCCTCCAGTCTCTAGCCCCTCATTCTCCCAGGAGGCAAGACATGGAAACTAGAATCCCTCTTCCCCAAGGCAGGTCATAGAAACCAGAACCCCTTTTCTTCAAAGACAGCCATAAAACCTAAAAATATTATTCTACTCCCCTATTATTATTAATTATTAATATTATTAATATTATTCTACCCCCATTGCTTTTCTGTGTAACAGCTGGCCATAAAGAAATTAAGACCTCTATTCCATAGGGGTCCTACTCCATACCCTGGAGAAAGAAATGCTATATGGGTGTTGCCAGGATAAAGCTGAACAGACAAGCTTTGCTGAGTTTACTCACTTAGTCTACTAGCATTAGATCATACCCTTTTTATCCAATCATATTTCCACTTGGCTGTCCATAATGGATCCTAAGCATAAAATGGATAGCTTTTTCTGTATCTTTGGGTCTTCATTCTTTGGCACCCATGTCACATAAAACTATGATCGAATAAATTTGTTATGCTTTTCTCTTGTTAACCTGTTATAGGGGTAGCAGCCATGACCTCAATGATGCGAAGTAGACGTATCATCCCCTTTCTATATCTACAGAGCACATACAGTATAACGGTGAGCTTCTATTAATATATTCAACAATTAACCAGCATTTAGCAGATATAATACCCTTCAATGACCATATAGTCATTCTAGGAATGCCAATTTTGCCCAAAACATTTTTGGAATTCCTCTTTGGGTCCCACTTTCAGAATTAATTTACAAGTCTCAGAAGAAAATCAGGCTCATCACTTCAGCTACGCTTTGTTTTTATTTTCCCAATTTGATCACTAACCTTTTTCAGTTTCAGCAAACTTGACTCCAAATGAATTTGGCTACTTCCCAAAATTTAATCCTCTCTGAAAAGATGATATTGAAGTTAATTCTAAAGAATATAATGCTAGTGGCTAATATTTACCGAAGGCTTACCATGTACCAAATATTGTGAGATTTAGCTGGTCACAGCATGTGCCAGTTGTCCCAACTATTTAGGAGGCTGAGGCAGGAGGATCACTTGAGCCCAGGAGTTCGATTTGCTATGATTACACCTGTGAATAGCCACTGTATTCCAGCCTGGGCAACATAGGCAGATCTGTATCTAAAAAAACCAAACAAACAAATATTTGTCATAAGCTCTTTACATGTATCATTATATTGAAAGAATTTAATACAACTCTATGAGATAGGTGTTGTTATTTCCTATTTTATAGATGAAGATGTTAAATAGTTTGTTCAGAGTTCCTTAATTGGTTAGGGTAAAACTTGAATCCTGATCTGATTCCAAAATTCATGTTTTCATTACCATGTCATATAGCTGACTGAGTTTCCTGGAGTCCTGATTATGTTTGCTTTGTTCTCTAGGGCCTAGCACGATATGTTACATAAAACAGACCATAAATAAATGCCACTAAATGATTTGGATTAGTCGGTGACATACACTATAAAAACAATTACTGAAGGAAAACCAGAAAATACTTTACAAAGATAGGATCACTGAAATCATGTTCTGGCCTCTTAAGGTGTCTAGTGTGAAGAAAATAAAACTCTGCCAATTGTTTGTTTTTAAAAAGTCAATTATTAATTCACAGACATACATTACAATATGGCCAACTGCCTTGTTCCAATATCCTAGCATCACTACAGGTTGACCATCCCAAATCCAAAATTCTGAAATATTTAATTATAAATATAAAAAATACAAATGCAGATAAGTACATTGAAAATATTTCAAAATCTGAAAAAAATCCAAAATCCAAAACACTTCTGGTACCAAGTATTTCAATAAGGAGATACTCAACTTGTAGGGTTTTGTTTTTTTTTTAAGACAGATCTGGCTCTGTTGCCCAGGCTAGAATGCCATGGCATCAGCCTAGCTCACAGCAACCTCAAACTCCTGGGCTCAAGCAATCCTACTGCCTTAGCCTCCCTAGTGGCTGGGACTACAGGCATATACCACCATGCCTGGCTTATTTTTTCTATATATATTTTTAGTTGTCCAACTTGTACTTTAAATTGCTAACTTAAATGTGTCTTTAGTTTTTCTTTCATTTCCTCATATTAAACTATCCACATGGGTCGGAAAAACTGCCCCCCCCATGTCACATAACTGCTACTTATGCCATTGCCACAAACAAGACTTTTGGTCCTAATTTCAAAAATGTGGTAAACAATTTTTGTGTCTTATATCACATCATTCTGTCATGGAAAAAAAAGTCTCTTAGTAAACTATGATACTGTAAAATATATATTTAGTCTTAGTTCCTTTTCTTGGCATATAACTCCTAAAATCCTTGCTGACTGGTGTCTTTTTGTATGCTAATGAGTTGACTGACTTGCCACCTCTCACTGAAAAGGCCAAGCCATGATTAGAGGGTTGGGACTTCAACCCCTCTCCCCAAACTTCTGAGAAGAGGAGAGGGGCTGGAGGTTGAGTTGATCACCAATGGTCAATGATATAATCAATCATGCCTACATAATGAAGTTTCGATAAAAACCCAAAAAGGCTGGGTTTGGGGATAGGCGAACACATGGAGAGCAATCTGCCCAGAGAGGGCATAGAAGCCCCATGCCCCTTCCACTTGCCTTGCCCTATGCATCTTCTCATCTGTATTCTTTGTAATATTTATTATAAACCAGTACCCATAAGTAAGAGTCCCCTGAGTTCTGTGAGCTGCTCTAGGAAATTAACCAAACCCAAGGAGGGGGTTATGGGATTGCCAATTTATAGCCAGTCAATAAGAAGTACAGGTAAAACAACCTGGGGCTTGCAATTGGCAGGGGTCAGCCTTGTGAGACTGAGCCCTCAACCTATGGATCTGATCTATCTGATATCTCCAGATAGATCAGACTGAACAGGATTAGAGGACACCCAGCTAGTATCTACCACTGCAGAACTGATTGCTCACTTGACATGTGGGGGAAAAAGCCTACAGAATTGAGAGTATAGTGGGAGAAACTGAGTTTGTTTAATCCTGTATTCTCAGAGTAACACTACTGATTCTGTGCTAAACTGTACTGATGTTTTCCTTCTAAATAAGATTAATATTCTCAAATTTGAGAACAGCTAAGAGGAATGTGCTTACAAAGGTAAAATTTTATTTACTCTTGAGTTAAATGAATTAATGGATGACATACACTATAGCACGTAGTTTTCATAAAAGCAAGAAATTTAAAAAACAAAAGAGAGGAAGGACAGGGCACAGTCTCACTTTTATATATCCTTCTCTACCTCTAGCATCATAGAAGATTATAAAATTGGAATATTATTGTGTGCTGAATGCTACAGAGATATGCTTTGTATTTTTAAAAATTTCTTGGTTTTTAAAAAAGCATTCCATATTTTCATGCAATGCAATTATTTTATATCCTGTATCTTAGAATTCCCTCCAAATTCTCAAAGTACTGAACCATTCAGAATTCCTCTCACGTCATCCTAATGACCAAGACCCTTTGTGCCTCACTTGATGATCTTGAGGTCCTTGACCTCTCCTGATTAGTAAAACTCAGGCTTACTCATTCATAGATTTTAAAAAACAATTAGAATGGATTCCAGAAATCTAGATCAACTCTTTAGTTTTATGAATATAATGTGAAAGATTAAGTGAGGGTTCCAAAGGAACAATGCATTCTCAAATCCCTTTCCTGGGTTGCCATAGCTCCTGTAAAGCCTGGACACTGACACAACAGATATATGAATTCTATCTCATAGAATAGCTAACTCAGGGAACTAGGCTTAGGGATTTAATGTTTAAAAATGGCTGGCATTATTTCAGAGACTATTGCTTAGAGGTGGTAAATCTTGAATTACAATTTTAAGGGAGAGATGAGAGTATAGTTTGACCCTAGGATGTTGTTTGCAATCACATGAACAAAGACCAAACAATGGAAAAAACACAGCAGAGAGGTAGTGCCAGAGTGACTAGAAGTGCAGGATAAAGAGAAAACAAAGAAAACAAGTCCAGAGTTGGAATTATATTTTAAAGGCCCAGAAGGTAGTCTGCAAAAGAAGAGAAAGCCATTGGAATGATGTAATAATCAGAATCATATGGCAATAAAACACTATCTACTCTGCTACCCATAAACCCAGATACCTGCCCTGATCTCAAAATCCTGTCCATCACAGCTCAGTAGAGATTACAAATTCCACCTCTAACCAGCTATCCTAACATTCCTAACTTCCTATCTTCTCTATCTCAAATGAGGCAGACCTCAATAATCCCAAAACCTCTGTCTCTCTACATACCAGCCTAATATACAATACCCATCCCCATTTGTTAACTCTCATATTTCTCTCCACACTACATCCTTTAGGGTCTTAGTACTTTCCCTCCAATTCTACTTTATCCCATACCCTCTGACCTATTCAAATACTCTTGCTATTTTTTAAAAATACTCTCACTCTTTAACCTTCTTGAGTCCTTCCAAATATCCTGATTCCCATTCCTCTTCAAAGTTTCCAGCCACTTTTCTTTCCAAAACTAACTTGCGCGTCCTGTGCTGCCTACCTCTGCCTCCCATCCTTCTCCATTACACTCTGATTACCAATTTTTCCCACAAATTCTATCCCAGTTCCCTAACACCGTATTAGTTCCCCCCATTTCTCTATGGTTCTTTCCAGTACCCTGCCTCAACACTTCTATATTCATCCAGACTTCCCATATTGCCCATCTTCCTTCATCCCAGAAAACACCCTGACATCCTAGTGCATTCCAAAACTCTGCCCTCCAATATTCCCGTTCCCAAACAAAATATTCAAACTTCTACCCATTCCTCTTCATCCCAATGGAACTGCCTACATAGATGCCTTTCCAGCCTAACACCCTGGCCCTATGTTATACATCCTATTAACAGCCTGATTTTCCCTCTGCCATCTCTCTCATTCCACTGAGATACCCTAAAACCCAAGTTTCCTATCCCTTTCCATTAATTATTTATTCAATTTTATTGGGCAACTTTTATGTGCCAAGAACTGTGCTAGGCTCTAAGAATACAGTGCTGAGAAGGCAGAGTTTTTACATTTAAGATGCACTACAGGATTATATCACCCTATCACACATGGTATTTACACCAAGTAGTCTCCTTTATAACATTTACAACAATTGAAAATAATTATTTGTGAAACTATTTATTTCCTATTTCTCCTAATAGATTATAAGCTGCAAGAAAGCAGGGACTCTATTTGTCTGTTGTTCTGCAGATAATAAATATTTGTTGACTGAAGGACTGTGCTAAATACTCTAAAGACATTACCAAATTTAAATCCCCACAGATGCTGTATAAAATCAGAATTTATTAATCTCATTTACAAGTGGCAGTGTATCATTAACAATTAAGAGCTTCGATTCTGGAGCTAGACAGTCTGAGTTCAAATCCCAATTTTTCCACATACTGTGTGACATCAGGCCAATTACTTAACCTCTCTGGTCCTCGGGGCTATCACTTTTTTAAATGGGGATGATAACGTCATCCAAGTTATTTTAAATTCTAAATGAGTTAATACCTGGAAAGTACTTAGAACTGTTTCCGACACACAGTGAACACTCAAAAGGTGATCAACAATGATTTTTTACAAGTGAGGAAACATATGCTCAGGAAGGTTAAGGAACATGCCCAGAGTCACACGGCTGGTTAAGTAACACAGGTGGTAGAACAGAGACTTGAGATCAAGTCTCTGTTCTACCATGAACCTAAGTTTGGCTTCAAAATTCACTGTTCCTTAACCATTATACAACAAAGTATTTGCTCTTCTCAACCTTTTAGCATTTCGTCCCGACATCCTAATTCTGATCTTTCTCCTTGTACCAAGACACCAGTCAGGACACCCAAACGCGGTCCTTTACCCCGTCATTCCGCACAGACGCCCGGCACACCTCAGCCCCTCCCTGCCCTTCAGGTGTCGGGCCCAGCAGCCCCTCGCTCCTCAGGTGACGGGACCCCCATCCTTCTGAGAGCCGCACCCAACTTCCACGCCACACACTGTCTCTCCATCCCCAGTCGCCCCCGCCATCCCCACGCCTTCTCATCCAAACCTCCCTCCACCCACCTCCCCACGCCCGTTCCGGGTCCTCCCATCCTTCCCATCCAATCCCGATCCCCACACACACGCCCCCGCCCCGAATCCATCTCGAGCCGGCCCACCCCACGCTAGCTCCAGGCCTTTCCGCCTGTGCCGCCGGCCCCTACCGCTCGGTCCAGACGCCGGAGGACGGTCTCGACCAGGTCTGGCACGTCACCGCCTAGGAGTCCGGCCGAGCAGCCCCGCGGGACGAGGCGGAGCGAGAGACGCGCGGGTCCTTCCCTTCAGGCGCCCGGCGGCTCGGCGGCCATTTTGTTATGTTATGCCGGTTGCCGAGGGCCGGCGCGCGCGTGGGCGGGGCCTGTCAGCCGCGCCAGTCCCCCGGAGCCGTTGGGAGGGGCGCGGAGGAGCTTCCCGCCAATTTTGCCGCCTCAGCCGCTGGCGCGCGAGGACGCGGGGAGGCTTGGGCGAGAACCTTCCTGTTGCTCGAGCCCGGCGGGCCGCGACGCCCTTGCCCTAGAGTGGCGATGCTGGGGAGGTCGCGTATGTCAGAGGTGAGATTTCTTGCGGCAGCCGCCCTTAAGGCCATTTCCCTTCGCTGAGGCGAAGCTGCAGACGCCTCGCTAGGAGACTCTGACAGGCTCCTCCTGGGCTGGCTGGGAGGGAGGACGAACTGCGGGACAGACGCGGCCCCGTCACAGGCTTCCTCCACTTCTGATGCTGACCGCTGGCCTGGAGCCCGTGCGCCTCGCACCGCGCCTCTTCTTGCACTGCTGCTTCTGAGGCCAATTCTCGCAATGGACCGAACAGACCAGGCATGGATGAACCTCACTGCGGACGCAGCTTGGGGTCCGGCTGTCACCCGAGGTTTAGGGAGCAAGACCGGGCTGAAAATCCCGGGCAGAGAGTATTCCTCGGGTTGGTACAGGGAAGCTAAAGCGAGGAGCATTTGCAGACTTCACCTGGGGCTTGCCCATAAGTGCTGCATTCACTACATGCATTAAACCCATGTTTTAAGAGAATTTAGCAGAGTCTGCTGGATGCTAGAGAAATACGGTGACTTTTTGTTTTTTGGTTTTTTTTTTTTTTTTTTAAGACAGTCTCACTCTGTTGCCCCGGCTAGAGTGCCGTGGCGTCAGCCTCA